>NW_027266268.1:11047500-11648750 GCF_022045235.1 Haliotis cracherodii
TAAGTCCCCATGATCCCCAATAAGGTGGTCTGGCTTTAGTTACTGGTGGTATATAGCTCGTATTTTAAAAATTAAAATAAAATGTAAAGTTGCTGTATATATGTTTGTTAGAGGTTTTAGAGTTGAATTTGTTAGTTTTTAGACTTCAATCTGTGATACCATGCTAAAGTTTTACTGTCCTTTGTGACAGATATTTATCTTTCAATTTGTTCTCGTCACTATATGGCTGAGATACTGCCGATGTGACGTAAAACTTTAACTCACTCACTCACTCACTCACTATTGTTGTTTTGATAACTTTTTTCCAGGCTAATTTGCATAATGCCTATAGCCTGTTTCTGCCATGTCAATTTGGACTTAGTTTATTTTTAAATGTTGAAAGTGCCTACAAATTACCTCCTGTAAAATACATTTTGTATTAGCACTGAGATAAAACTAGCAAATCCAGACTAGTACTTTTCCAGTTGTTTTGTTATTTCGTATTTTCATATACGTAATGCTTTGTGTCGATTACTAAATCCTGCAAAACAGGTTTTTTTCATTTCCATGAGTACTTTAGTTTTCAAGGTTAAATTTCTAAAAATCAGCCGTCTGTGCAGAGTTGCGTTCCTTGGGCACGCCAGAAACCTATGATTGTGGGCGCGAATCCCGATTTGCCCCGATTATGGTTCTAGGTTTGTCAGCACCATACCCGTGTTCGTGGGTTTCACCGAAGTGGTAAACGTCTAAGACCTGCATCACTTCGGGCTTTCCTCCCACATTAAGCTGACACGCCGTGATATAACTGGAATACTGTTAAAAGCGGCGTTAAACCCAACTCACTCACTCACTCCGGTTGCACATATAATGTTTCATGAAAGAGACACTTTAAACATATGGTTACCTTCTGACATGTGAGGTGAGGCGATCATCCCAGAGTGGCTTTTGGGACAACAATGCCATAGGTTCTTGCTGCTGCTGCTGCTGCTGCTGCTCTTCTGCCAGGATGGTCTAACTCGATATCTCCAAACCTGTACACCGGTCGGTAGATTAGGCTTCCAGATGGAGCATTAGCATTGAAGCTTACTCCAGTACCGACACCAACCCCAGTACCAACACCAACACCGGCACCGGTACCAGGACCGCCACCGACGCCGACACCGACACCAGCGGCACCAGCACCAGCACCAGCACCAGCACCACCTGCACCAGCTCCAACTCCAACTCCAACTCCAACTCCAACTCCAACTCCAGCTCCAGCTCCAGCTCCAGCACCTGCCCCAGGTCCTCCTGCTAAGTAAGCGAGTCCAGGCCCAAAACCTCCTGCACCAGCTCCAGCTCCAGCACCAGCACCAGCACCAGCACCACCTGCACCAGCTCCAACTCCAACTCCAACTCCAACTCCAGCTCCAGCACCTGCCCCAGGTCCTCCTGCTAAGTAAACGAGTCCAGGTCCAACACCTCCTTCACCGGCTCCCCCGGACAGGAAACCAGATGCAGGTCCACCTTGTGCGGCAGCAGACCCAAGCCCATTAGCCTGAATGAGGGTTCGCGGTGCGTTGATGAAGAAGTATGGACTAATGTGACGGGGAAAGGCCCTGCGACCTCCTGTAACGTCGGCTACGTTGAGGTAAACTCTCTGTGTTTGTGTTTGGGATTGTGGGGGACTGAAGACAGTGGGGAAGAGCGTTCCACGCTGTTGGGGTGACTGGAGGTACTGCTCGCCATGGTAGGTAGCTGCCACCAGTGCGGGGAGGAAAACGACAAGTGCAGCAATCATCTTTTACTTTTTCTGCAAAATATAAATGTTGTCATTCAGTCAATACATATAACAGTAAACTATGTTTATAACGAATACTCTTATAACGAACTGACGGATATAACGAACTTGTTTTTAGTGCCGACCATTTGTTGTACATATGTTGTATGTATGCTTATAACGAACTACGGTTATTACGAACTAAAATTAGTGGTCCCCTCGAATTCGTTATAACAGTAGTCTACTGTATAAACATATAACGGCTGGCAGATGTGTCATTCTTATTCCATATGTAGATGGTTAGATAAGTCAGTCATGGACTGGGCTACTGAACGGTTGGTAAATTATTAGGCATCTACTTTTCTACTGCATGGTTCCCTAAAAATATGGAATGTGAAAAAAAAATTGTAGTTTGTTGTTTTTTATCAACGGCGTGCATGACAATGAGGCTGACACACATTACATTACAAACGGGCGGTGTGGTAGTCTAGTGGTTAAGGCGTTCGTTTGTCGCGCCTCAGGACCGGGTTCGATTCCCCACATGAGTACAATGTATAAAGCCCACGACTGTTGACCTCTGCCGTGATATAGCTGGAATATTGCTAAAAGCGGCGTAAAAACTCCGTTACAAACCGCTTCCGTGGCTGGGTCATACAAGTGTTACCTTGCAATGCCTGCACAGGTACTGGGGCGGTCGGGTAGCCTGGTGGTTAAAGCTCGTCACGCCGAAGACCCGGGTTCGACCCGACATTTCTGATGTCCCCGCCGTGATATTGCTGGAATATTGCTAAAAGCGGCGTAAAACCATACCCACTCATTCACTTAACAGGTACTTCTAGGACTGGGTGGCATTGCCCCATGTGAACGCATTATAAAATTTAATTTTCCTGTCACAGTTAACAAAAAATGCCCAAAGTAAACTGGAATATTTTAAATGTTTGTTTTTTTATCAGACCTACCGATGTTGTAATATTCTGAATAAAAATAGAAAAAAATACAGAATCTCATATTATTTGTTTTTCAACAACGTACAGGACTCTCCTACACATTATCCGAAAAAATAAAATCTATATGTTCACGAGCGGCGTATGCGATTTATCTTTACAGATTATGGCATGAAACACGACCAGCTCCTAGCTAGCTTAAGACGACAACTCTACAAAGCGAATCTAATGATGGAGGGTTCGACTTCCAAATTCGCCCTGGTTATCATCCGTTGTCAGCATCATACCCCTGCTCCAGGATTTCACCCAAGTATACGTCTTAGACCTGCATCACTTCGGGCTTTCCTCCCACATCAAGCTGACACGCCGTGATGTGACTTGATTACTGTTCAAAACGGCGTTAAACCATACTCACTCACGCAGTTGACACGCCACGTTACAACTGAGATACCGCCCAATGCGGCGTTAAACAAACAAAACTCATTCACTATATCACGAGGTTGAAACCACAAAAGACTCTTAGACCATACCCAACGGTAGAAACTAACATTTTTTGGTCCACTAGTCCTTGTAATGATAATATATTGCAAAACCCCTAAAAATGACAAATATCTACTAGTCCTTATGATACCTTAACTATTGGGCAGATTTGCAAGGAATATGACTAGTGCCAATTTCTAACCCTGATACCACACACAACAAAAAGCTTACCGATTTTCCTAGCCGGTTACAGGAGTGCCCACAATATGGGGCTTGTGACAAAGTCGTCCGTTTATATGGGACCCGACTGAGATTGGTGCCATTTTTCATTGATTGTCGTGATAAATTGGCCTTTGGAGTAAAGCTATAAAAAAACTTACCTTAAGGATAGCGTGTCTTCAGTTGACGTTTACGCTTCAGTATTTGACATAAGCTGAAAGATATATTCCCATAATAGTTGATTTACGTTAAACAGATTGGTCAGATGTAATGAACGATTAGTGTTGTGTCAGATATAGCCACTGGATATAATCTTTCCAATCAGTTATCTTGATTTACTCTACTCACGGGGAATCACACTGTCATTTCCTGAAGCTTAACATATGTACGCGTTCATGTGCATCAATAAATGCGAGTAAAATTAATTTCTATGCAATTTCATCTCTTGACGTTAATTGGACGATATCCACAGAATAATTTATTGTTAGTTTGTATATTTATTTGCTGTAGTATTCCAGGTATATGGCGGCAGTTTGTTGTTTATAGAGCATTTACAGCACAGACAAAGTTAGACTTGCTTTTGGTGTGTGCCATACTGAATTGAGTGTTACCTAATGGATGACACCGGGTGTTCGCGAACAAATGAGCCACCGGTGTCACCCGTCACAAACACATGCAGAGGCATGTCAAGGGCTCACCTGAACATATAATACAAGAGAAAATAAGAAATAGGACATGTATCACGTTCTCATATGACGATGGCCTGAAACCTAATACAAACCAGTGGTTGATAGTATAACTTTTAGTTAAACTGATAGTTTTGCTTAGGAATTTCGTTGTTAATATTAACAAAACTGTTTTTAGCAAAGAATATTACTTTATTGGTGAATGTAATGTAAACTTTATTAATAGATTGTGACGCTTTGAAGAAATCGTTTGAACAGATATGTATTTTGCAAATGTAAAATATTTTATTGTGCATGATTTCAGCAAATTCATGTCAAAAACTTTAATGATTTATATTTCTCATTATTTCCTTAATTGCATTTACTAAATTAATTTCACAAATTGCAACATATATATTTTTCTGGTAAATATTTAAATCCTTTTTCTTGTGCAAACTTTGTAAAATTACATATTTTTATTAATTCTATTTCAACATTAATTTCATGTCTACTTAAATACAAAACCTTGCACAAATAATTATTCAAATAATTATTTTTACCTTTTGTAATTATCAATACATGTTTATAGCAATATGTACTACATTATTCAAAGGTCATGGAATTATCTGCAATTACTGTAAATATATTAAGGTCACATTGTTTAATCCCCTTGTACTTTGTTAAAATATGGAGTAAGATATCTTCTGATCTACTGTATCAGTTGTGCTCAAGAGCATAATAAACTAATTATTGTTATTGATTTATTATTAATTGCTTGCGCCATGGTGATTGCATCTTGATTAAACGTTTTGAAGATTTCACCACGTCCCCACTATTCTTTGCAGCCGGTGGCTACGACTCTAAGTCAAATTATTTGATCAGGATTACAGAAACAAAGCGTTCAAACAGTGTTTGTTTTTAGATTTGGTGTGATGCTATTATCAACTGACATTATTGAAGTATCTGTATCTGAGGTTAAAGTATCGTAAAATTATTGTCCCCCTGTGTTACACGTAATCGTATCGTAATCAATGTAACTATCATCAACCAGTGTTTTTAAGCCAACTCATTGCTGACTATTTTTTAATATTCGCTAGCATTGTGCACAACCACCAGAAGCTAAAGTAATGACGTAAATCCTGCTGGGGTATCATGTAGGAAGCAGAGGTACTGTAAGTCCCCATGATCGCAAACAAGGTGGCCTAGCTTTGGTTACTAGTGGCCTATAGCCCGTGTTTTAAAGCTGTAAACATAATATCGTTATACTCAAATATGTTTCATAAATTGTTTTAAAAAAAAATTAACATAAATGGACTCATAGTGAATATACTAACTTAGTCTCGTCGCTATATGGCTGATATGCCGATGTGACTTTAAGTTTTAACTCACTTAACAAATCTTACCTATGTACTCAACTGTCTTCGAAGTCTTTTAACTGCTTATTAAAACCTCATTGATTCTTGAAAGGAAAATGACAAATCACAAATTGCACCATTAACGTCGATTCCGTTGAACAATGATAACCATAGGCAATCGTGGAACATCATAGTCATGTGATATATGATAATGATTATAGGGTCGACAAAGGAGCCATATAAGCTTTTAGAATGAAATGGACAATTTTGTTGCACGAGACACGGTTCCTGAACGCGGAAAGCAAAGTCGCTAAATCTTTGCACATTGCACAAGGAAAACGTGCCATCCATGGTGACACGTCCTGGTTACTTTCATGTGCCAATAAAGCCCCGGACCTTATGGCTCATTGACCAGGCACAACGAAGGAAAATGCCTTCAAGAGTGTACATGACAGAAGATGAACTCGAGCGCAATAGGCATAGCATTTGGAAATGAAGACACCAGTGAAACCGCCAGTAATTCAGAGTGACAAGAAACCTTCCCTTTATATGGAGCATAGTGTCCGCATATTGTCTACATGTTAGCCTACAACTTTTGGGGAACACTCTAGCATGCTCTTCTAAGAGTGAACATTTCAAAGACTCTTAGTCGACTCTTACACAAAGGACTGACTGTCAGTACGACGGTGGCGCATTAAGACACCAGATGATTGAAAACACCCTATGGGAACTTGCTCCAAATGTTAACCAAAGATTGGTCCAACTGAGATAACATTATCGGTTCTGGTCCTGTCGTAGGCGTCGACCGATCTCTTCCGGCCATGGTGATCTAACGTATCCTTGGTAACATCGTTCTTTCATTACTGCCATTACAAGATGGCGCATTTAAATCGGTTATCGGTGAAATATTTTCTTTAAACTTACCAAATATTTTAATGTTATTACCTTGGAAGAAATATGGATGACGTCAACCGTCCGCAGGCTTATCTCAAACATATTCAAAATTGTCCGAGGCGGTTCCCTAAGAATTATGTATGTATGAGGGGCGTTACTAGGAATATGTAAATTGAAAGCACGTGAATGCTGTATAGCTTGACATAGGCTTACCCAAACTTTACTATGGTGTCAAGAAGACGTTAGTACTTCTGAGACCATTGTAATGATTTATTAATAAACAAATATCAGATCAAACCCTAGTGGCGAACAGATATACTTACTGACACAAATACAAGGCGAACAAAACACCAATAGGGTCCAGTAATATTGACCCCAATATTGATGCCAAATTGAAAAATTGCAAACTTATAGCGTGACAGAATAAATACGAAACCACGTCCTCACGTAGAAAATGTTCAAATGTGTGCATTGGGTATGTGTGAACGCTTTCAGGTCACTCAGTATTGTACGACCAAATATTAAAGTCACATTAGTAGGTCAACGTTTCGATATTTCTTTTATACATGTAACACGTTTCTATTATTAACATGATCAAGAAATATTTTTTCTTTAAAACTTTTGAACTTGCGTAATAATCGTATGTGTACTGCTACGCTGAAAAGAGGCGTCGGACATCGTGTATGGTGGCCGTTTGATCACTGCACTGCCACACGCACACAATTTAACCCATTCGTAACAACTCGTGTCATTCCAGCAAGCCGAATTTAGGTTACGGAAAGGGATGTTGTGAAGGATACACGACCCTTACAGCCATTCAATAACACAGGTTTGGCAAGCGAAACGTTGTTCGTCGTGTGAAGTATAACCTTATTGGACATTTTGTGTAAAATTACATTATACCAATTTCACGTATATATTCTTTTAACCAAAGGAAATTAAAAGTGCACAACAAACAGTGACATGAGCAGTTCATAGGCGGTTCTTTACGCTTCATTTGCCTAGAATGGTTATTAGTGATGACGATATTTCACCATTTGTGGTATGCGAAAAGGACAATTATGACATACAGACAACATATCATTCTTTCATGTAAGCTCAATAGAAGAATGTGCAAATTCTATTTTTTATTGTCTCTTTGAAACTCTGCCTTAAACATCAACTACACTGTGTTTCGAGTAAAGCGTAAAAATGTCGTCATCCGAGAACCTGTGCTTAATACATTAATTCCAATTTGAAACCACAACAATTGGCCATCGGAGGACATTATATTCAAACTATAGGACAGTGGCTAAAAGCTGAATCAATGTAATCTACCTTACAATACGACATGTGGGCACGAGTGACCCAGTTGTCTAAGGCGCCGCGATTCCCTGTGCAGAGTTGCGTCCTTTGGGCACGCCAGCAACCTATGATTGTGGGTTCGAATCCCGGTTCGCCCCGATTATGTTTCTAGGTTTGTCAGCACCATACCTGTGCTCGTGGGTTTCGGCGAAGTGGTAAACGTCTGAGACCTGCATCAATTCGGGCTTTCCTCCCACATTAAGCTGACATGCCGCGATATAACTTGAATACTGTTCAAAGCGGCGTCGTTCAACCAAACTCACTCACTTCCTCCAACATGTTCGACGCCATATCACGCCACAGGCCGTCGATTCACGTCCGTTACGGTGTCATGTAGCCCAACCAACTCGGTAAGCACACTATTTCATGGCTTGCAGTTGCTGCAGTCTGCAAACAATCATCTTCCCGAGGCACGAGAGTTAACTGACTTTAAAAGTCCAGTTTCCACCCTTGCCGAACTAAGCTGGAATTCCTGGGCTCGATCGTAGCGCCACCAGTGGCTATTACTAGTTATGTCCCTTCTAAACCTCTCCTTAACCAAGGTGAACCAATTAGATTCCACCTCCCGTATCACTTGCGTTTGCTTCACACAAAATGGTGGCGCCCAGTCAAGACGATCTGATCGATAATCAAGTTCTATATCATGATAAAACTGGTCTTACATCGCGAAATGCATCAAATCACGTGAGCGCCTTGATTAAAAACATGAAAAGATTTGGAAAATATCTGCTGACAACGAGTTGGCGGTGCACCTGTTTTGCAAATCCTGCAATCGACAGAAATCTGCACGACAGTTTACGAACCGGATTTCGATTTCGGTGCGCGATTTTGATTGGACTCGTTAGTCCAGCCAAAATGTAACTCCATAATACCAGCCTAGTTCGGCAAGGGTGGAAACTGGACTTGTATAGTCAGTTTACTCTCTTGCCTCGGGAAGATGGCTAACATTAGTGGCGGAAACAAAGTTTCAACTTGTACAACAGAAAACACCACAACTCAAAATAACCAGCGACACCGAACTTATTCTTGCAGGTAGATTCCGGGGTAGAATAGGTCTTCAGCAACCCATACTTGCCGTAAAAGGTGACTATGCTTGTCGTAAAAGGCGACGAACGGGATCGGGTGGTCAGGCTCGCTGACTTGATTGATGCATGTCATCGGTCCCAGTTGCGTGGAACGATGCTCATGATATCAATCACTGGATTGTCTGGTCCAGACTCGATTATTTACAGGCCGCCGTCATATAGCTGGAATATTGCTGAGTGCGGCGTTAAACAACAAACCAACCTACCAACTATTCTTGCAGGTTACGGAAAGGGGCGAGTGGTGACAAATGAGTTAACATGTTAGCTCGGCCCCACAATGCACTGGTGGAATGTTTCGAGTCACGAGATTAAATTGAAACAAATTAATATAAAAACTTAAATTTCAATGCATGGGTTTATGGATAACCACACACTGAACGATGAGCAAATATGACCAAACTAAGAATGAACTACCCATATTAGAGGTGTTGTATTATGTTTAAAACGTAAATACATCTCTTATCGTAAGGATACAGGTAATCAAGTGGAACAGCCCGTCAGTTAGCCCTGTTCAAGGGAAATTCTAATTAACGGCACGTTGAGAACAGATTTAATTTTAAACCCATCTCCGACTTAACACTCGATTAGTTTTAGATTCGGCATCTTCGAAAGGTATTGGTTACGATCGTCCTTGCGCAAAGATCACTTTGTGCAACGTGGCTCAGGACAACTAGTCTAGTCTACGCAGGTTGAAAATGAATACTGTAATAAAGTATAGTTTTGCCTTGAATTATTATGACGCAAGCGCCCTCGTGCTTTAACTATAATAGTTCAAGCAAAACTATATTCTATTACACTATTCAGTTACAACCCGCGTAGACTAGACTAGTTGTCCTGAGCCACGTTGCACAAAATGATCTTTGCGCAAGGACGATCGTAACCAATATACCTTAAGACAGCTTTACTATTGTCGTAACTCTAAGATTGCAATGTGAAGCGGGGCCCATGACTATAAGTACGTCCTCGTTATAAAACAAATTAGTCATGTTGCTCTGTACAGGTAGAGGACGTTGTTCAGTCATGAAGATCTGCCACAAATAAGTCATAACTTGCGGCAGACTGAGAACAGTCATTATAAGAAATTAAAACTGCTTTTGCCTCAGAGTCGTGCCACTCGTTTGATTGCCACCCTGAGAATGACAGATATATCGTTGGGCAGCCGTGCATACAACGCATCCCTCGCGGCATTGGCACATTATAGGTCAAAGAATGTAGGGAATGTTTTAAAGGATAATTTATTCCGTGACAATACTTGCAAAGAAGTAATTTTCGACGGATTACACTCTCCCTTTCAGGGAAAATTATTGTATGAATATCAAAGTTCAAACCATGGTGAATTCTAAAAAAGTCGAATACTTCACGTATCTGAAAAGTGGTCCTGATAGATAGATATAGGTACAAACTCAACTACCGTCGACTGACGTGTGTACACTTGAAATGTGTACAGGGTAGCTACTCAGGGTAGCTACTCAGGGTAGCTACTCACCTACTCAGTTTGTCCAGTATCAGTCTCCACGCAACCATCCGCCAGAAGACCAGGTTTTGTTTGTTTGTTGTTTAACGCCGCACCCAGCAATATTCCAGCTATATGACGGCGGTCTGTAAATAATCGAGTCTGGACCAGATAATCCAGTTACTGATATCATGAGCATCGATCCACTTAATTGGGATACGATGACGAGTCTGACCACCCGATCCCGTTAGTCGCCGCATACGACAAGCATTGTCACCTTTTCTACCAAGTCCAGCAGAGACGCCGCCACTTCCCCGGACATTTAGTGAGGTTCCAGTCAACATGGTGCAAGACGCTTGGGCAGAGATCATGGAAGATGCTCCTGCCATTAGGGGACGGTAGGGTAGCCTAGTGGTTAAGGCGTTCACTCGTCACGCTGAAAGCCTGGGTTCTATTATCCACGTGGGTACAATTTGTGAAACCCATTCCTGGTGTCCCCGGCAGTGATATTGCTGGAATATTGCTGAAGGTGGCGTAAAATCATACTCACTCACCTGCCTTCAGACAGACACCACAGGAGTTCCATGACAACATGACAACATAAGACACCGTTCCGCCTTGGCCTCTGGGACTACTTTGACAACCTCGGACCTCAGACAAACAACCATCTCGAGGGATGGCACTGTCATCTGCAACAAGGCGGTGCAGAGAGCACATCCTAACATATTTCCTCTTGTCAAGATGTTGCTTAGGTTGGAGAAGACCGAGAGAAACAAGCTGCGATTACCCTTGAGCACACCTCCAAATTGTGTTGTTTGTAGTTGTTTATCTTTTTGTTTTATTTCTAAACCATCAAACATTAAGCGATCTGGCAAATGAAAATAAAAATAAATCGTGATCGTGTTCTAATTATGGCATGCGTAAAGTAATTTAAAAAAGGTGTTTTCATGTAATCACAATTTGAGTTTAGTTTCAAATGCAACTCCCTTTGAATCGACCTACATGATGAGTTGAGCCTTTGTGACGCATAGCAACATCCGGAAGATAAGAAGGGCGTTGCCTTTTACGTTGCATATATGCACGACCTAGACGGAACAAGAAACATCTGAAGATACGTGTGATGTGCACAGTATGTGTCTGTCACATATTTCAGTGTGAAAAACTGAGTTTATAAAAGTGTTATATTGATTGCAGTGAACATGACACTTGATATTTCATGGCAGTGAACATAACACTTGATATCTCACTGCTGAGACCTGCATCACTTCGGGCTTTCCTCCCACATTAAGCTGATACGCCGTGATATAACTGGAATACTGTTAAAAGCGGCGTTAAACCCAACTCACTCATTATGATTTTGCATACACGAAACTACGCCACTCGTGACAATATCTCCTTTAGCCTTGGCCTGTACCTACCTCGTTAATTACTTTAGTGTAATATGCCAGATGCACATCATCCGGGGACGAGGGAGGGATTTAATCAATTTAATGCGTATTTTACCAACGGGAAATCGCATACCGCGAGAACGCTGGAAATCGCTGTGCAGAGATGCGTCCGATATCTCTGCCTGGATCAATTGGTCGAGTTCGAATCCCAGATTCGGCTTGATTATTTTCCTTCGTTTGTCGAACAAACTCGATGCTGTCTATCGACCTATGTCACGTGAGAATTTCTCAAAACTAACTGGGGGCACGGGTGGCCCAGTCGTCTAAGGCGCCTCAAATCCCTCTGCAGTGTTGGGCACGCCCAAAACCTACGATTGTGGATTCAAATTCGGGTTTGCCCAATGATGTTTCTAGGTTTGTGGAGAGGTGCGTCCCTTGAGCACGCCAGAAACCTATCTTCGTGGGTTAGAATCCCGGTTCGCCCTGATTATGTTTCTAGGTTTGTCAGCACCATACCCGTGCTCGTGGGTTTCTACTCAAGTGGTAAACGTCTGAGACATCTATCATTTCGGGCTTTCCCCCCACAGTAAGCTGACCCGCTGATATATACTTGGAATACTGTTCAAGGCGGCGTTAAACCCAACTCACTTACTGTTTCAAAAATATCTGACACGGTCTGATATAAAACTGAACTATTGGCGTCAACTGTAAAATAAACTAACTCACTTATTTGAGTAGACAGTGTCTTTTTAGAAAAAAGGTCCAAAGTACCATATGTTATATTTGGAATTACAAAAAGTACAAATTTTATGACCAAATAACTTGATTTTGTCACATGATTTGTCTAGGATCATAAAGGCTGATTGACGATGTGGAGTAGACATCCATTTGCAATGACATGTTGTTTTCGACAGTGCCCTTACTGGTGTCCTGAGGCAATAGTTTGTCTGCTCACAGTTACTGCCAGCCGACATGAAAGTAGACATATTGTATGGTGCCCGGGGGTCTGCAGTGTATCAGCCAATGACACACTTTGTATTTTACATATTTTTCAAGCGTGTACCAAAGTTCCTTTTCATTTGTTATTTAATATTGAAGTCAGAAAATGGCAAAATTCGGTCTACATCTGCGTTAAACTTTTCACAGGCATAACTGTTCGATGTTTGTTTAGAGACTGCGAAATGTGACTGCGAATATCAAGCATATTGATGCTCACACGTGAACCAAGTGTTGTGTACTAACTTGGCGTCTATTCTTGAGCTTTTGATGTATAGGATATTAAGTTTTGAAAATTTGAACACTTTGGTCCTTTTAAAAACCTTATCTACGATTGTTTCTTTTTTTTAATTCATGTTACCTCTAGCTGTGTGAATATCCTACAAGTCTTGACACCATTGATCCGGGTTAGAATTTTCTTGTGCAAACCATGCATGCCGAAAAAGGCGTCTAACGGGATCGGGTGGTCAGGCTGGCTGACTTGGTAAAAGGATGCCATAGTATCACTGTATTGTCTGGTCTAGTCTCGATTTGTCATATAACTGGAATATTACTGAGTGTGGCGTAAAACAACAAAGAAACAAACAAACAAACAAGTCATGACGATCGTATCTTGGTTGTATGGACACCTAAGGGCGGTGAAATTTTTGATCACCCAATGTCTTTAACATTCTTACTGAGGGTTAGATTGGTTCACTGAACTGTTCTGCTGCATTATGAAATGGCCACTGAGTCTTGTAGGAAACTCGGTGAAAATGTTCTGAGACTAAGGTTTGCTATGTCCTGAAGTAGGGGAAGTTCCTTGATAAATGGGTGACTGACGATGGACGGACGTATACAAGTAACATTTGCTCGCACTGACGATGTGAGGGTGAACTAAAGTTCTATTTTCAATAGACCGCCTCCGTGGTCTAGTGGTAGAGCGTCCGCCAGGAGGTTCGATTCCCGGCCGCATCATACCAAAAGACGTTAAAAGATGGTACTTGTTGTTACCCTGTCTGGCGCTCGGCATTAAGGGGCTAAAACAAGGACTGGTCGGCTCGGAGTCAGTATACTTTGTCTGAGTGGGGTATTCGTGTTAAACTACGGCATTTTCTGCATACAGAGCTTTGTAACTAGAACCTATGAACATCGTTGGCGTGTGGTTTAACGTCATTAATTCGCCTACTAGGAATGGCCGCGGTGTTATAGTGCTTATCCCATCATACCGCAGTATAACATGAATAACCCACTAAGATTGACCCAGAGCCGGTAGGGTGGTAACAAGTACTATCTTTAATGACGCGACCAGGAGATCGCACCACCAATCTTCCGCTCTCCGGACCATGGACACCAATTTAGCACAGGTAAAGAAAAACTGCATACATTCATAATTATCAACTTTAACACAATATATATTTAAAAGGTTGGGCCGCGTGATATATTGATAAATGTGAAACACGCACAGATATTCCTCTTAACTAGCAACAAAAACTATAATGCCCTGGGGATGGTTTCTACATTGTACATGGATGATGACGGATTGTTAGGGAGTATACACTTCTAACGAAAATATTGCCTGCTGTGACCAGACTGAACTGACACTTTTCCTTGGGGTACTCAGTGTTCTTTTGAAGTGTTATTTAAGACAGGAACTAGAGTCTTAGTCATCAGATATCAATAATGATGCGAGGTGAAATGGGGTTTAACGTCGCATTCAAGTTTATACCGACATGCATGCACGTGTGTGTGCTTGTGGTAGTCCGGTCTCTCAGGTATATGGATAATTGCAATTTATCAGAAATGATGCTTTCGACCATGTATAGTCAGTCAATATATGGGAGTTAATTGATGTGATCAGCTCTAGCCACAACGATATGGAGGTGGTCTTTCCGAAAGTCATCTCTACTTATAGACTAGTCTTTGGACTATCAAATTATGCCAACCTCCCCCGTTTTAATGTAAGTTTTTTCATGAATGAATGCATCTTTCGATTGTAAACTATAGATTTGAGCTCTTTAGCAGGAAGATTAAATCTTCAATCAAGTGTATTATTTATTTCTTTAATGAAGACATTGGGTAATAGATGGAAGTTTTCAGCTCAAGGCTCGACTCCAGGCCAAATCCTATTGGCATATATGTATTATTCTCTTCATAACAAACAAATGTATACAATGAACAACAAAAGTTCCAGTGACATTGAATAAGATTTGATGCAAAATTGTTTTTTATCAAATCTGAAACAATTTCAGTTTGCAATAGATAAAAGACTCGTCAGTGTTCAAATGGTTTAATGCGTGATTTCATAAAAACAACATGAACATGCCAAAATTTCTAAATTTCAGGTGAAAACGAGACTCGTCAGTGAATAGAACTTGTCCCCACTGCATGGCCGTCCAGCGTAGACGCTGTCTGCACCACTGTAGACGTGCTTGACGGTGGTTTCCTGTCAAAATGGGACGTCTGGCGGGTCTTCTGGCGACAATCCCTGCACATCTGAGGCGACAACGTACAATTTGTGAAGATATTCGTCAAAGGCCAGGGATGCTTCTTGCAGTCACTGGTGCTGGCTAAAATCGATTTCGTAGGCGTGTCGTTCGAATCCAGTTCTCTTGTCGATTACTGGTTACGCGTGGCCTGCCACTCCGAGGATGGTCTGTGACTGCATTCGTCTGTTGCCAACGTTACCATAAACACCAAATGGCGTGGCATTTCGTAAATTTGAATAACTGCGTAATTTTGTTGTTTTTCTGAGTGGTTGTTGTCAGCACGATGCTTAATGCATATGGAATCCCGTTAACGCACGTTTTAAAACCCATTCTTGGGTAGTGAAATGCATAAGGCTTGCATGAAAGTCAACTTTTGCTTTGAATGCATGCTTTTCTGTAGCAGTTGCGTTTTTGTGACTTGATTCCATACATGTACTCCAATATTGAAAACCAAACTTTACTTGTTTGAAAAATAAACTAAAATATTGGGGTCACAGGAACTTTTGTTGTTGAGTATATTATTCTCTTCATAACAAACAAATGTATACAATATTTCTGTTTATTATAGGGTGGGGATAATATGTTATGGTCAAGGTTCGAACTCCTTTTGGAGTGCCGGACAGTTCCAGTTCTGTTAGCATATGAGTATTTGTCTTGTTAAATTAAGCAATTACATGTATGTACAATCATGTGTACGGTTATAGGGTGGCGATCTCAACTGTTTCCAAGTTTTCACCCAAGAACATATTCCCTTGGGGTGTAGCATGAGAGATTAACTACAGTAATATGAAAGAATCAGGTGATCCTTAACTTCTTTTGAGTAGTATATGTGACGGCGGTCTGTAAATAATCGAGTCTGGACAAGACAATTGATATGAGCATCGATCAACGCAATTGCGATACGATGACATTCATCCACCAAGTCAGCGAGCCTGACCACCGGATCCCGTTAGTCGCCCCTTACGCCAAGCCTAAGATCTTCACAGGTCCAGGCTCAACATGGGGTGGGGATCTATACTGTTTCAAAGTATTGACCCAGGGGCTAAGTCAGCCCTTCCATTTGTACAATTTTGAATTCTCACCACCAGAGAGTGCTTCTAACCATATATGGTTCCTATCTATCTCTTAGTTCCAGAGAAGAAGTCACTCAAAGCAGTATAGCCAAATTACCCATATTTGGCCCCACCTCTCGCCCCCTTGGGGGGTCAGCCCCACCATTTGTACAATTTTGAATCCCCACCACCTAGGGATGCTTCCAGACAAATTTTATTAATTTCCAATTAGTGGTTCATCAGAAGAAGTCGTTTAAAAGATTGTTGACAAACGGAAGTCACACAATGGCATAAACTCACCTTGGTCCTTCGAACCCTGTGAGCTAAGAAACGAGTCTGGACAGGACAATCCAATGATTGATATCAAGAGCATCGATACACGCAATTGGGATTATGATGACATGTATCAACCATGTCTGCGAGTCTAACCACCCGATCCTGTTAAACGTTTCACAAGGATTAAAACACTAAGTACTTCAACACACTGTTCATCTATACAAGTATACATCTAATTACTTTCTCATACTGCTGGGAAATAAAATTAAGTGCATAGAATTGGCAATAACATCCACTCTAGACATGACCTGTGAAACTTGGAAACAATTCTGCTTTAGAATCCCAAAGTGGCTGACATTGTCAATTCCATCACAATAAGTTTAAACAGTATTTCAGTTATATCACAGTCAGCTTAATATTAGAAGGAAAACCTTAAGACAGGTCAAGATGCTGTTCAAATTGGTAAAACTACCACGCATGGGTATGGTACTGACATATCAGGATGTATCTGTGATTCAAACCTACGATTCGATGACCATAACATTATGAAATGACGTAAGTGTAGAGAAATTACAGCATCTTGAGACCACAGAGCCATCCAGGCTCCACCTCCAATGTAGTTTCAGTATGAATTCAAGCTTAAGGAGTCAGTCAAATACCAACAGTTGGATAATACAAGCTGTATCGATGTGGCCTGTAAATTATCAACTAGTAACCGGAGCCTGAACAACAATCCCAGTCACTGGTTACAATGACAAGCAATCAGTCGCAAACACTGACAATCTCAACTCAACTTTAGTAGGATCTTAAATAAATATGAGAGATGGGGAGATATCAAATCCCCACATGCAACAGATGACAATAACTCAGCAGGTGAAGTTTGCAACATTTTCATGAAACAGTTGCCTAAAAATAACTTTCAGCAAACACAATTAGTTTTTTCATTTACACATGATTTTATTGTCAGCCATGTTCATTGTTTCCAATTCAATATTTGAAAATTGTGCAAATCTCCAAATAGATACCATGCCATAGAATAGAACACTTTTAAGACTTGAACAGCATTTGCCCATACAATGATGAAATGAACAGTGATATAATAAAGGCATGGGAACATGAGAACAGGCAAGATCATGAACTATGAAAGTGAAGCAGCCTTGTACATGGCAGATAACAATGGTTGCCATCAAACAACTTCACAATCAAACTGTAAGCCCTAGAGTAGTTACTGCATAAAACATGATCAATTTACCATGAATTCTTTCAGGTCCTTATTGAGGGCATTCTTCTGGCACATTCGAACACTGCATGATTACAATCTGGTTCAACAATGGCTGCATATGACAACTTCATTTGCATACAGCAGACGAACATGACGATACGAGTAACTTCAAACAACAGTCTGAAAAGGGTGAACTCTTTTTCCCCCCCCCACCCCAAACAAAAAAAATAGAAACACCAAGTCAACAAAGCTGAAATGATGGACAAAGCAATTCCCTATAAAACATAGTTCTCCATAAAATTAGCTCTTAACTTCAAAACTTTCTAAAAAAACATAAAACATTGTGACATATATGACACCAAGCTTCTATGTTCTGACTTGTCACAGAACATTGATAAATGTGGGGCAATATGAACAATAAACATGAAAAGTACATTTGGTACAAGTTTAAAACCAATGTGATGAATGAGCTGCACAACAATGAGTAGCACAGGACTCAATTCTGCTCATAAGCAATGACAGACATGATTAATCCCCTAAATACTCAAAAAGCATTGAAATAAACTCCATTTAAAACAGAATTTTTCAGAAATTAGACTTAGCAAATGAAAGAAAAAGGCGACTTCTTCTCCTTTACTTTTTGCCACGTCCACGGCCTCTTCCTCTTGCACCTCGCCTTCCACGTCTGGTGGGAGTTTGAGCCTCTTCCTCCACCTCAGCTTCTGCTTCTGCTTCTCCGACCCACTCCTCAACCTCCCCCTCCCCTTCAGCCTCATCCCCAGTAGGATCCTTAGAGAGAAGCTTCTCTTCATCACCTTCCTCCAAAGGAACAGCTTCCTCATCTCCTTTCAGCTGTTCTTCTTCAGTGGCTTCAGTGTCTTGGACAGTTTCCATCTGTTCGGTTTCAGACTTGACCTGGTCGGTCTCCTCTTGGTTCTCCTCTGTCGCTGGTGTCTCTCCGTCAGTGTCCATCTTCTCATCTTTCACCTCGCCATCATTGTTCTCTTCTTCCTTTGCTTTTGCCTCTTCCTCTTTCTTCTTTGCGAGTTCCTCAATTTTCTTCTTGGCAGCTACCTCTCTCTCCTTTTGTTCTGCAAGCTTGGTCTGATACTCAGTGACGGCATCAATCTTGGCTTGCTGTAAACAGATATAATTTGACATATGAATATTGTTTAAAATTGCAGTTTTCCACCTTATCATAGCAACCTGTAAATAGTCAATCCTGGGCCAGAGAAACCAGTGGTTGATGTTAGGGGCAATGCACCACATCAGGTTATTTTGATAAACAGATAGGTCAATATTTGTGAAAATCAGATCCCTGTTTTAGCCAGCCGTTTGGACAAGCATAGGTGTTTGGGATCTTTTCTAACCAATATCACCACTGGGAACTAAGACTCAAAATTGTAAACAATGGATACTTCAACATACCTTCCATTTTTCATAGTGAGCCTCAGAGGAGCAGTGGTTCTGCTTGGCCGCTTCCTCCTTCTTGTAGAACTTGTTACACAGCTTGCAGAAGAAGCCAGTCACTGGTACCACATAGTCCTTTCCTGTAACAACAAAGTGTGGGCTCAGTTAGCCGTATGGTCACAATATGAATTACATGCATCATTCAGAGCCTGATACCTAATGACTCAAATATAACTAGCTTGAAAGTCTTGAATGTTGCAGACCTGCATTTTTTGTCGTTTAATACCAGCCACAGCAATAATGACAGCAGTAAGTTGCCTCTTACGACCAGCAAAGGTTGCTGGGGAGTATAAGCAATGATGTGGGGTAACTAGGTAACACATTGCATTCACCTGAGGCTTTTTATTATCAAAACCCACCCAAGTACAGCTACTGGTGACCTTTTATGCTTGTCACACAAAACTTTGATAGAACACTTTGTTAAGTTATGAAATAACTATCATTGAAACCTACCCATTGGGGTATCGGCCACAAATTCGGGAATTTCCTCCTGTGAAAATGAGAATATTTTTTATTATTTTGTACTTGACATGTTCAGTATATAAAATAAAACAAAACAAACAAATTTGTTCATGTATCTGAAGTGAGAGAATGATGTGGTATCATCAGGTTTTCCACAGACTAAACAACAATTTTCCCAGTCACTAGCACTTACTTATTGAAATTTCTTAAAGGGCCCACTTACCACTTCAACATATTCAGGTTTGGGGATAACATCTGGGCGAAGTCTCCCACCAAACTGCTCACGCATCTATAACAAATCAAGAGAAGGGAATCACCTAGCTGTTGTGAAAATGTTAAACTGACGAAGCAACACTCTAAAATGACATTTTACCATACTCTTTTGACAGGAAACTTTGCAATGTCTGAATGAAACCATGTCTGTTTAAGACTTCCGTTCCTTAAAATATGTTCATATTTAAGACAAACACAATTTATCAGAAAGAAACAAACACAATTTTCTTTGAAATCTTTCTATTTGTGGTGCTGTTAAGTAATAGCAATAGCTCATTTTCTTGTAGCTACAAAACACATGCAATCTTGACTCTGCTGACAATTCAGAAGCCAACCTGACCACCAAAAGAAGTTTTAACACAGCTTTGAACAGTACTGCACAGTGTGTCAGCTCGCTGTGGAAAG
Source organism: Haliotis cracherodii (assembly GCF_022045235.1). NCBI lineage: Eukaryota > Metazoa > Mollusca > Gastropoda > Lepetellida > Haliotidae > Haliotis > Haliotis cracherodii. Next base: position 11,067,690 of record NW_027266268.1, read on the forward strand.
AAAGCCTGAAGTGATGCATGCCTCAGACATTTACCGTATTGGTTAAACTCAGGAGCATGGTATGGTGCCGACAAAACTACAAACAATCAGGGCAAACTGGGATTTGATGCCAAGAAATAGGTTTCTTGTGTGCCCAAGAGACGCAACTCTGCACAGAGAATTGTTGAGTCTTAGACTGCTGTGCCATCCGTACACTCTATAAAGTTATGGATTATGATGATACATTAAACAGTCAGTGGGCCAGCCTATCAGATCCATTTTAGTCACCTCTCATGAGAAGCAATAGGTGGCGTATTCTAACCCCTGGGACTTAAAACAGACTGCACACGCAAATCATACACATGAGCATGCAGGACTGCTAAGATGGACACATGCATGTTTCCTACCTCCTTGTGGAGGTCTGTCAGTCTGTGAGCCAGGACTTCAGAGAAGTTGGAGAAGCCCCCTACGTTACACCACGAGCAACCTCTCTTCACCTGCGTCTCTCGGTGCTGAAAATACATTGAACACATCTGTTACATCTAAAAATAACTCAGACTTACCTAAACCAATAGCCTGTTATAAAATTACTGCCAAAACATCTTAAACACAACTTGACCTAAATAAACATTTTCAACCAACAATAAGGTTAGTCTTCAAGCAATGATTCATCATTTGTAAATCATCATTATAAAGTAATAGCACACTGTCATTTTTACCATGTTTCCAGTACTCCAAGCACTATTTTAGTCAAGTTTCAAAGTAAAAGTGATCAGTATGTTTTGAGCCAAGTGTGAATCATTTGTTCCAGTTAATAACAATAGCTGTGAAGCCCTTGTCATGGACACTGAATGGACAAAAAAAGTAATACATACTCTATGCTGCTTGAACTTCAGGTGACTTGCCAGACTAACATGAATGTCAAGGTCACAGATGTCACAGTGGTCAGTCCTGTAAAAATTGCAACAAGATATAACACATCTAATATAGTATAGATTTCTGCAGTTAATTTACTTCACACTTATCAACTAAATTTAAAGATTTTGCAACAGCATAACCACAATGGAAATTGCAATTGATAACTGAGAGACTGCATGATTCCATTACTCCTTCACAAACAATCCACAACATGTTGGGCCTCATGATAACACTAGTTGAGTTTCAGTCAGGCCAGTAAACATGGCTCATAACAGCCAAGTTGTAGTGTAGTGAAGTAAAATAACAAAAATCTTCTTTAGCACAGCAAATGAATGTGTGAGCTAACGTCAATATTACTAAGATAATAGCCATAGCACAGTGGTTTATTGTTAACAAGAAAAAACGATGATGAGTTGCAAATACAACAAGAATGTGTTCTTATTCATAAAAGGAGATGCTCAAGATATGGCCTGGAAACAAACCCTACCATCGTTTCAGACAAAGTTTAAATTGTTTCCATGGAAACATTACAAAATACAACATTGACAAATTACAAAATAACAAGACCAGTAAACCTGATGAACAATGTATATTACAAGGTTTTTTTAAAAACATTGAACAGTTTTCAAGTTATCCAAGTTGCACATAACCATTTAACTTCTCTCTTACAACATTTCTGAGGATCTATTCTCCCTACAGACCCTATTTGTGAGAAAACTTCCAAAGGATTCATTTGACAATTTGAAGTCTACTCACGCCTCTTTTTCTGGCAAAGGCTTAGCTCTCTCTTCTTCTTGTTTGGCAATTCTTGCCTCAACCTCAGCCTTCCTAGTAGGGTTCTCTTCCAGCTCATCTGCCTTCTCCTTGTGGCGGGTTCCGGACAGATGGTTCTGGTAGTTCTGCAAAAAAATGTAAAAGGTAAGTATGATAAAATCAAAACGCCATAAACCACTAAAATTCTTATACAATCATTCAAGAGAGTTGAAAGGGGGATAATTCATGCATTCCTATGTTTCTGCTTTGGTGCTGCAGTTCTTGCTTCACTGAGGCCTGGTGTGCAAACAGTATTTAATACCAACTAATAGTTTTAAAGCTCAAAAATAAATTTGATTTATGGTATTGAAAATGTCTTTAAAACTTGTAAGAATCAAAACTACAGGATTGCAACTGAAATAGATGTGACATCAGGCAAATATGTTGAAGTTATATGTATTTCCCTGTTTCTGCTTACCCTCTCATTGAAACATTCCACTTCACAGATATGACAGTAGTGACGAGACAACTCCTTGCTAACCTGAGATGACAAACAAAATGTTCATGTTATTACTAGTAGAAATAAAGGGGTCCATGCAACTAAATTGTTAATGTCTTTCAAAATATTAATCATTATGTATTTCAGCAAGCTTTAGAGGGAAAGATATTGGAATGGAGCTCAAATAAATGCCGAATTTTGACTGTCTTGTGCCCAAGGACCCATTTTCAACACACAAACAACTGGCAGAAGCTCAACACCTTTATAAGTTGAAAACTTAAAATGTCTGGGCCTTTACCTATCAGCGACACGTTGGACCACAGTATCGAAATAAAAACCTTAGCTTAAATAGTCTTTTCCAACAGTCTCATTCTAGCGTCTAAAAGACTTCAAATTACATGTTTTGATTTTTCATGGTATAAGCACACAAATATACTTACTTACTCTAAAATTACAGATGGAGAGTTAAAATGTTTAACCCAACATGACCAATTTGAACCCGACAATCCTGTAATTATCATCATCAGCATTGAGCCATGCTCACACTGGGATGCAAGTAGCCGAGTCAAGGCCGCTCAAGCGGCCAACAGCATCAGCAGCAAGCCATGCCTTAAGCATGCTGACATTCTGACCACCTGATCCTTCTCATCAGCCAGCTTTTAAGACAAACACCGTTCTGAGTTCCTATTCCCACAGGAATGTTAATTATATTAATATACATACATACATAGGATGACAACCTGTAAATTTGTCTCTTGGACCATTACATTGGACCTTACAAACCAGTGATGGACAGCGTGAGCAACCACAAATTCCATGTTGTTGCCTTACAACAAGCATAGGATTATCGCCACAGGGGTATTTTGCAGTACGGTTATGTCTATGTGTGTAACTTACTCTTGGCACTATTTTGGGCTTCCTCAGCTGTTCTCCCCTCTTCCTCCTGTTGTCGCCTATAACACCAAGATGTATTACAAGGTCACATGGTGGTCAGCACCTCTTGTTGCAGCGAACACACAGCTCAGACAGAGCTGCATGCAGTATCACAGGCATTATTACCCAACGTCTCTGTTACTTCCACCTTGGAAGATGAGTCACCAAAGGTGATAGTTAATTTTGAACTGACTTCCTTCTAAAGAATTCATGAGCTGAGAATTGTCAAGATTATCATTTTGATTGAAATCAGAAATCAAATAGGTTTTACATTGATAGTATTAAGTAAGACAAAGTGATATTTTTTTTAATAATACATTCCCAAATTGTTCTTAATTTATCAAATTTTAAAGTACAGTTCTCAAGTAACCAGATGAGTGTACTGTATCAGTATTAGCAGTGTGCATAGATAAACCTTTGTCTTATCACAAAGTAATAACACTCTGACTTCTGATGTCTGTCATTTATCAACTGGAGAAACTAGAAGTCTGACAACATAGACAAAATTTAACATGCTGAGACAGACGAAGACTGAAACTTTTCTGTTTAAGGAAACTTACCTGCTAATCAAAATAGAACAAAAATGTATATTTCAATTTCCACAAACATTGATTCCTTATGAAATATCTGAACCAATATTTAAAAATGAAAAAGAAAAAACACAAAAAAACATGATCAAGCAAAGATTGTGTGTAAAGTAGCAAAATGGACGTGACAAATATTCTCCAGCAGTGTAAACGTATTTCAATTTTCAATGTGTCCAATCTGACTTGTAACAAATATGTTGTGCATCGCAACAAGGCCTTAGCTTTGCATAACGTTTTCAGAAGTAGTTTAAGACTGCACATTGGGCAGGTTTATGGAAATTATGGAGACAACAGAACAATATCCCTGTTCAAATCTGACTCAGATCAAAATCAGTTCAGGGAAACTGTTTCTGTGGAATGGCATTCAAAATAGCAGTGTTCAGTAGAGAATACTGAAACATAAATGCCCAGTAATGCAGGGACAGAATTTTGAATTTTCTACTTTCTCTGGCAAGTCCAGATTCAGTTCACTTGTCCATTTTGAATACACCATAGTGGGTAGGAATCCTTGTTCACTGGTGCACTAACACTAGAAGGGGACAACGAGAATGAAACAGCTACTGGTCACATACAGCACAAGTTGGCAAGCTGTACGACATTGGGTGAGGGGCAATGTGGGAACATTTCCCTGGCGTGGCATAAGTTGAATTCCTGGGATCTCCTAATAGGGTAAAAACCACTGTTACACCTCATAACGCACAAATGGGGATATAGCCTTTCCATTTTGTGAGCGAGAGTGTTTAGCTTTACATATTCATGCTGATAAAACAACTGCATTCTCATACATCGCAGCTTTTGGACGTTTCATTTCGGTATTCATTTCTCTGCAAACATTACAATGATGCCAAGGAACATCCCTTTCTACCACATTAATATTCAAACTTCAATGATTCAGGCATATCAGGGACAATAAGGTAACCCTCATTTCCTCCAAGAGGCAAGTGCTGCCTTGTGCTGGTTCTGAGCTGCAAGCATTACCAGTACCACAGATCACAAACCAAACAGCCCGAAAAAGGGGGCAGAGATCAGGCTCTCCAAAACGGTTGCAACGGCCAGGGCTCTTCCGTAGGCTGCCAAGAAGCAATCACCTTGAGAATTTCTGCGTTCTCCTACTCCTCTAGTTCCATTGCCACCCTGCCTGTTAGCGCCACCACGCCTGTCTCTCCTTCCTGGGCTAAAGCCCCCTCGGGCTGCGCCTTGTCTGTATCCTTGGCGACCTTGCTGCATTCCTTGACGGCCTCCTTGATATCTTGGACCGCCGCCTTGTCGACCACCATAACCACGGTCTCTTCTATCGTCTCCATATGACTGAAATCATTAGCCGTCCAACAAATGAGCTCCATGTATGGAGTCAGCCAGATTGAGGCTTCGTCGTGAAGACCTTTTTCCCTGACAATCTGGAAAGACTGGATTAAAGTATTCTCACAAACTGGCATGTCTGAATGGGAAGTGCATGGCCTGTCTGAAAGCAATCTGCATGTGCTGAGGCCTCCACGGACAGTGCTGCTCTATGACATGTGCAATGTATCTATGGACGTCTCAAAAATTTGTTTGTCGGTTAAAACCTCCAGAGAAAAAAATCTGTTTCTGTTCTATGAATTACAAAGACTACCTGCATCATAAATAAGTGTTAGTACCAGTTGAATTTATCCATAGAGGACAAATGTTTACAGTTTGCAATTTTCACAAAGGTTTTGTCATAAATCGTGGTGGTGTTGGAACACTGTTCTTTATCAACTTCGAAACATTATTCAATGAAATAGATCCTTAACATAGCAACGAACTTGCTGAAAATAATAAACCCTGAAAAACAAACATTAGGCATGATATAAATGCAACACATATTGAAGATGATCATCACATTTCATTGAAAAGAAGTTAGAAGACAACTCAACAGTGCCCAGAAATGTGCTTTGATATGTTAACTAAACATCATTCTAATAAAAATTGATGAATTTTAGCATGCTCATTAACAATTAACATTTTGTTATCTCTTAAAACAGAATTATCTGCAGAACATTTTCAATTCCTTCATTTATTGTGTCATGTAATATCCTGGACGCACTTAATTTGATTGGTGTCACGTATATCTCTGATATTGAGTGTCCACTAAACTATATCAAAGCCTAGTTTTCAACCTTGCCCATGTAAGCCAACAATCTGGGCTACAACAGACTCTTGGGAGAGGACCATCGCACACATCTTAAGCCCAATCAGAATGTTACAAAATCAAAACATCTAAACATGACTGATTCTATTGCCATAGCCTGACGAGTTAGCACTGAAATTATTCCAACAATTAAGAGAAGATGAATGTTTTCAAAGTCATTCCATTTTCTTAAAGTACTAGCCTAAGTATTCATATATATTTGAATTCAAACTTCATTGTATTTTAAATCGAGCTGAATGCTTTTCAAAGTGACTGAGATGCGATGCTATTTCCAGATGACCCATAGTCTGCAGTTCATGTTACTGCAATGTGCAGCGTTACTTGATGCTGTGTATAAACTTTGAGGCTATATTATTGTAAGACCAAAATTTGGCAGTTATAAGTATTATTACTGTGGTAATTTGTCATTTTGTTTGTCTGACAGATGAAATCTCAAATCAATTTGTTATCTCATCAACCTTGATAATAAGGGCTCCAAGGCGAAAGGCTAGAGCCCTATTGTAACCAGCCGATTTATTATTATTCCGCCAATTTTTGTACCAGATCTAGCAAAGCAACCAGTAGCTTGATTGCGTTCAAATTTTTAATGTGCATGAAGACAGTGGAGCTCTAGATACCACAAAAATCCCAAGGCCGTAGGCCAAACGACTAAAGGCAGATAACTCAAAAACAATTAATTCTTGAAGTTATATTTTGCCCTATTTCTCAGCAACAGCTTGTCCGATTACTTTCAAAATTGGCATGTCTTTTCTGCTTTAGGTGCTTGACATTTATGTTCAGTCACTTGTCATTAGTCACTTGGTTTGGCAGTAATATTAGATTTAAGGTTTTCACAGTGTTTTTGGGTACATGTCTTCAAATCACATCTCTTAATCCACTGAATGCAATGTTTTCAAACTTTCTGAGACTTGTCTCCATACATAACACATCCAACCTTGTTAGCCGATTTTAGATAGCTTTTTTAGTTGCAGCCTTAATGAATTTTGATTTTGGTAATTGTTTTCACCGAAATTTTACTTTAAAGATCATATCTTGTAAGGTCCACAGAAACTATTGCAGATTACATGAAGTTAGTCTTACAGATGTACCATATTTTTGTCCTTGGTTGCATGCTTAAAGTAACACCACTTGATGGTGATATTTGATTAATATTTGGGACACCCCTGAAACATGCCAATTTCGTAGCGACGATGCCCTTCAAACGGTGACCATCTTTTGGCGGAGTTGGTACAAGGAAACCATTTGAGGATTCGCACATGTTCGGGGTCAGAAATGGGATTAGGACAGACTTGGACACCGTGACACACGCTAATTTTGTTGCGGCGATACCCTGCAAGTTGTGCCTACATTTGATGGATTTGGTACAAGGAAACCCTTTGAGGATTCGAACATGGATGTTTGTGCGCAGTGTTACTTGGAGCTCGCCATTTGAAACTGCTTTTGTTTGTTGTTTATTGTCGCACTCAGCAATATTCAAGCGATATGATGGCGATCTGTAAATAATCAAGTCTGGACATGGCGATCCAGTGATTGATCTATACAATTGGGATACGGTGACATGCATCAACCAAGTCAGCAAGCCTGACCACCCAATTCCGCCAGTTGCCTCTTACAACTAGCATGGGTTGCTGAAAGTCAATTCTAATCCAGATTGTTATGGGTCAGCCTGATAGGCTAGTGGACACTCCTGCATCAGTAAGATGTTTCCTGTGGCCCTCCTAACAAAGGGTTAAAATGCTTCTGAAATTTCCTCCAGCTATTTCTTATTTGACAAGTTCCCAGGCCAATCTTCTGGCATCTTCGTGAGGCAAGGGAGTTAACGGACTGTAAAAGGTCAGTTTTCCACCCTTAACGAACTAGGATGGAATTTCGATCTTAGCGCCACCATTGACTTATTATAAGTTACGTCCCTTCTATGCCTCTCCTACTGACCCATCCGATTCCACCTCTCATATCACTTGCATTTGCCTCAAACAAACATGGTGGTGCCCAGTCAAGACGATCTGATCGATGATCAAGACATAAACTGTAATAATTGGGTCTTACCTCGCGAAGTGCATCAAATCACTAGAACATCTTGTTTAAAAACAAGAATAGATTTCGCAAATATCTGTCAAAGCCAAGTTGACAGTACACATCTTATGCAAATCCTGCAGTCGACTGAAATCTGCTTGTTGAATCCATGTTGTTTACGAACCGGATGTCAATTTTGTTATGCGATATTGAATTGACTATGCAGTCTCATTAGTCCAGCCAAAATATAACTCCATATTTGCAGCCTAAATCGGCAAGGGTGGAACTTGGGACTTTTATAGTCAGTTAACGCTCTTGCCTCATGAAGATGATCTTCTGGCGTCAAACAATGTTGTCAAACATCAGACTGGGTATTTACCTACTTTACATAACCAATTATTGATCACCAGAAAAATCGAGAGTACTCCAGACCTACCCCAATAAACTGTATATCTAGCAAAGACACATTAGATAATGTTCGATACGAACAAACTTCACTTAAACCATTATAAAATCAGAGAGGTTGTTTGGCTATCCCTGTAGCTAGAAATACCAGGTGACTGAAGCCTTGTTAGATGTAACTAGTGTTTAAGCATACATACATCCGAATCTCTTCTCCGGCGCTTATTATCCATTCGATAATCAGATCCCGATCTCTTTCTATCCTGCCCGTAATTCCTCCTATCCCTGCCTTGATCAGGTACGTTCAACTGGACATCAGCGATCAGTCGACTCTGCTGTTGTAGCAGATTGCTTGCCATTGCCAACTGAGATTCTCTCAGATTTAGTTGTTCCTGAAAAAAATAGACATTATCATATAACCAGAGCTCCAGGCAATTTTTTGAGCCACTGAGTATTTACTCACAAGTATTTATTTACATTAGGTATTCAACATATTTCAACACCCTTGGGTCTTGTCTAAGGGCATTTTTAGAAGAAAATATCAAATTATTCGGCTAAAAATGCTGTATGTGGCGACTTCAAATTTGCATCTGTTCATGGTATGCGACAAGTGTGCAACATGTCAAACTCACAAGCGACAGATGTCCAATTAACAATAATCTAGAAGCTAGACTGAATGTGTGATGCCTGCATTGATCAGTAAATAAAGATCTGTAAAGAAACACGGGTACAAAACATGCTAAAGTTGAAAAGGATACATTTGGTAATTACGCTGTGTGTTATACTTTGACATACTGTAAGTGTTCGTTATTTTTTTTTAAAATGAGTACAGGGCATAAAATTAGAGAGAATTCAAATGTGCCCAATAGCACTGGAGCTGTTTTTCATGTGTGCCATTTTCAATTTAGGTGTGCTTTGCCTATATTAACCAGTAATCATAAAAAACGCAGGATATCCATTAGATCATTATTAATGACATATGTTTAATATTAGTTGTTTAGTACAGAGAGATACTGGTTGAGCATACTTGTTGATAATTTTCTGCAATTTTTTTTTTTTGGTCACATTAATCAAAATTTGTACTTTGGGAGACACCAGTCACTGGGAAAACCTTGTTTTGATTTACATTTAGATGATTTTGGCATTGGTTCATCTGTTCTATCACACCTGTCTGCCTCAAATTTTCGATTCAAAGGGATTTAAAAATTTTCAATGCTAGCACTAGCACTCGGCAATATAGTCTCTTTTCCTTGCTCGTTGTCTGCAGTACAAATAAATAGATTGTTTTTTTTCTTTTTAGACTTTCACTTTGACAAATTGCGATCGTTTGCCAGGTGTTTAACAACAGTCAACACAAATAACCACTTCCATTTGTGATATTCCATGAAAGTATGGAAAGAACCGAGAGCATTCAAATGTATTTCCTGCTATCTTGAACATACCGCCGAACGTCTGTAAGATAGTTAATGGAAACATCTGAATTGTATCGATTGATTTTACAACAGGCAGTCATTTTGCAATAGTCGAACGTCAAACTTGTGGGGAAAACTCTTTCCACCTCAGTTTAATTTTGTCAAGACATGAAACAAGTTTGGGAAAGACAATAGGACAAGTGATAACTTCTTACGCTGCCTACAAGAGAAAGAAGAGGGAAATACAAGGCATTAACAACCTGCCTCATGTCTTATCCATTTGCCCAGTGCGGACTGGATACCTATCTGAAAACACTGGTTACTGCCATCTTTCAACAGTTTATGGATTCAAGAATAGAGTATGTGAAGCCTTCAGGACGATCAACTGACTTAATACTGGACATTGGTGAGTGCATTGACATTGATGATTTACTTTAGGGCCTCTTACTTAATGCTGCTTCCACGATTTGACTCATTTTGTATTACCTTTTCTTATTGTAAACCTAATTCTGTTTCAGTATAACTTAGTGATTATTCATTGACCTTGTGTGTTACTGATATCTAGGGCTGCAACGATACAGTAAGGTCACGATACGATATGCATCTCGATATTCTGGTCACGATACGATACGTATCTCGATACGCAATGATAAAAAAAACAAGACTTAAAGCATGTCAAGTTTGAACCTTTCATGATTTTGGAACAGTCAAAATTATTTCATAATGACAAGCTTACTGAAGTTGTTCAGCTTCAAAGTGGAACTTTCTCTAACTTTCCTTAAAAACAATTCAAAGTTCAAACACCAGAAAATAATTAATATGCTCCACCAGTGATACGTCAAAGAATTTTGATGCAATGTTTTTGTTTTATCATGAATAATATATTCAATATCGTGTTACCATAGTTGCAGCTTTTACTATATATATATTTAAAATTATAAGAACCACAAGTGTAGCATTTTGGTACTGGTGATTGCTGTTACAGGATATTTGTACATACATGTATGGAACAATTTGACCAGTCACCCTAGGGACTTCCCGTGCTACATGTATTTCGATTGCGAAAACGTTATGTTGACATATATTAGCCAAATTGCCACAAATATGACTTTTGACGAGTCAAAGTAGGGCCTTTTTTCATATATGTATCCATTCTCTAGCAACTAAAGTTCGTTTCAATGCGTCAAAAGCGGTAATCTGACCGTGGTTGCTGTATCTCTTCACACACGATTTCACCTAACTTAATGAAAACAATATTAAAAGAAATTTTGAGTAAAATTAATAAAATATACTACAAACACAAGTCCAGATATATAATGAACACGTTTTAATAACAAGATAGTATAATAATGGTATTGAATTGCGTACTTCAGTTCGGACTTGCTGACTTGTATTTCCATTGTTATGTGCTTGCGGGGATCAGCTGATAATGTTTAATGAGATGGGGGAAAAACATCTGTCGGTGTAAAACCTGAGCTTATTAAAAATGAAAGTACGTTTTTGGGAGCCATGTGTTACCGCGCGCTATAACCAAGTTTGCGGTTTATTGAAAGGCACAATAGCGAGCAAACGCTGTACTTGAGATTTGCGTTCCGTATCATGGCGTATCGATATATGGGCCCGCGTTTATCGTATCGTGGGTCAAGTATCGCGATGCATCGGAATATTGGTGTATCGTTTCACCCTTACTGATATCACAACTTAAATCTGTAATAACAGATTTCTGGGTTAACATCACTTTTCAATCAGGAAATCAAATTTTAACACATAAATGATCTAATAATTATATTCACCTGTAACTTGTCAAAGTTTGAATTACTACTTCCAAAGCCGCCGATCCCTGCAAGGCTAGTTGATGATGAACCAAAGTTTGACATTCCACCGTAGCCTGATGAGCCAGAATCTTGGTAATACCCAGTGTAGTCATAGTCATTGCCATAACGCGACCCACCGGACCGGCCTGCACTGCCACTGTTGGTGGTGTAGGAGTCGCCGTAGTTGTAGCTGCTGGTGTAGGAGTTATCTCCACTGTAGCCCCGGTTACGTGGCATCTCGGATATCTGTAAAGACATTCTTTCTGAAATGAGACTAAAGATTTCCAATAACATGTTTACTGTAAGCTTAAACATTGTTAAATGTACACCCAGCTGATGTTAGTGATAGTATTTTAAACAGCAGTCACAATATTAAAAATTATCATTGGGACTGGTAAATAATTTTGCCTCGGCCAGCAAAACCATCACTGGTACACAGTACCACATTTTCAGTCTTTCTCCGAGTCTGTCCAGATGAGCAAGTAAGTAATAACACAAACAGACAGGATCAACTCATTGTGTCCGCTTTCAACAAAATGCACAAGAGCAAATCAACCATCTTGCACTAGTGGCACTAGTCTTGACTGTCCGACAAGGTTCAGTGAGCGTGACGATATCAAAGTTGTTTACATCTGTCAGAAGAATTCACAAAGCATTTTATTAGTGCCAGCTACTATACTAACAGCAACATTTTTCGCATTAATTTCATGGTTTACAGTGCTTTTATCATTCTTACTGGTGGGAAATCATTTGCGAACAAGACCAAGTCCAGTGTTCCTGTTGAACGGTAAATGTTTGCTGAGACTGGTAATGAGTGCGAGTCCCCATGCACTGGGACAGGCAGTATAAAAAGCCAGCAGGAACACTGAAATTACTTCTAAAACTTGTCCAGTAACAACATGAAAAAGGAAGCATGTCTTAACTAGTTACAAAGATACAGTGAAAAAATATCCATTCTGGCATTTATCTAGATGTCATTTGACCCAGATCTTCAGTATAAGTTGCTAAAAGTTCAAAAACCCTGATGTTTCAGCTCTAGAAGGGGACTTCACTTTCACTGACTATAGGAAAAAACAGAAAAGGGTACAAATATTAAAGTTTAATGTTGTTGTACTGCATGCAATGTTACAATGCTGCTCAAAATAGCAAATTCAAAAAGTGAGGTGAAATTAAGGTTTAATGTTAAGGACAAAATCAAAGTAGACGCTTCAAAACTCACAAAAGACAACAAAGTTTTCACCACTCGTCACTGAAGTTATTTTACAAATTAAGCTACATGAAAGAAATGAAAACACACCTCAAAACTGACTTTTTCACTAATGCACATTGTATTCAAGTTTGATCTGATGATAATTATGCAATGATGAAGTATTGGCTTTATCTCCTATGCATTGCTGCTCAATCCTTTTAAGCATATAAATTTTAGAGGGGTAACCAATTTGTTGATTGTCATTAGACACGTAATGACAAATACTTCTTTGGGTCTCCAGCACAATGCGAGGATACATCTGAGGAGTCATTTAACATGCTTATTCAATACAAATTATATTACCAAACGAGGTTAAATAATAATCCTGTACACTCTTAACACCCTGGTCTAAGAACATGAGACAAGACTTGTTTAGGCCAATAACCAACGTCACTAAAAACAAATTCTTTGTTTGAAACTGATGAACTCTTAATCGAATACCAAAACCATGAACGTGTCTAGCATGCTATATCTGACAAGAAAGGCTGACACAGGAATGAGAAAAATCTCCTGATCAGACGCCGAAACATGAGCCATTGACTTGTAGAACTAAGTCGAATGCGACAGAAACGGCGGAAGGATATGATCTAACAGTCCACACCTCTTTGTTACGGCGAACATTAACCACGAATGAATTTTTATTGTTAAAGTAAAACGCCATATTACAGGACCGAATATAAAACACCTGAAAATCAAACTAAAACAGTTCACGATAACTGTTTCTTGGAAACGAATGCAGTTAGGCCTAATGAGCATGCGAAAACATGAAAATAAAAATGGCTTCCGTTGCAAATCCTGTGGAATTCGTGAAAAATGTCAAGAAACATACGCTATTACGAGACTATCTGAAGCATAGTAAATACAATATCACCATTTCGCCAATACACATTTTGAAAGCTACTTACAATGGTCAAAATATGACAATTTTTTTTAAAATTCGGTGAAAACTCTGCAAGCGTGTTCTGCGTCCTGCCTTTCCCCACGCAATTACTCTCCGACTCTCTGCATATTATGAACTGGGGCCTGTCTTGGAACGCCTTGTGTCTAACGCCCAGTTTGCGCAGAGTTAGATAAACATACAATTATGTCAAAACAGCGCGAATTATCATATATTCATATTATTTATTTAGATCAACGTATGTATTTATGAAACATCATTCGTGTAAGAAATAATAATAATAATCATGTGTTTGAAATTAGAAGCAGTTTGTGCAAGAGAGTAAAACAATATGGTAGTAGTCGTGGGACAACTAATTTCAATTGATGAACGCGAGATGGACTGATGTGTTGGATCAGTGCTGGCAGGGAGTCTAAGGATATGAAGCGGTCTTTATTTCCGTAGTTATAATTCTGGGACATGAATTAAGGGTTAAACAGAAAATGAATAATTATTCGAAGGCTTTTCTGAAAGCAATGTGTTTCGAAATTCATCTTGATTTGCAAACGATTACTTCTAGATTATGGAAATAATAAAGAACAAGTCCCTATAAGAGATTGCACTGTCCACATATCTCGACTTGTCTTTTAGGGGGATAGAATAACTACACATCCATGTACTTTTCTTTCAGCACAGCCCTGGAGCAAGGCTACGTCTATCCACTCCACCAAGAACGGCGTTATCCTGTAATGTGAGTCTAAATAAATAATAATAGACACAGTTCGTTTTTTTTTTCATTTGTTTCGGTACGAAATTACAGAGTTTCTGGAATAAAAGCATATTGAGAATGTTCGGTGAACCGTGAGCCCTAGTCTGTCTTACAGACCCTGATACAAATATATATCAAATACAGCCCATGCAAGTCTATAATGCTTGACAAGTCTAGATTACTGCAGTATCTGAAAAGAAGAGAGACTGGGCTCCCTTTTATTATATTTTTTATTGCGATGACTTAACAACTGTTTTTTTCTGTACGATATGTTCATTTCAGAGACTAGATGTTTGCTACGTGAGCCCACACATTTATTATTTTTCGTTTCACGTGCCCGCCGCCCCTACTGCAAAGCAGCCGGTCCAAGAAAAAAGGTGTGGTCTAAAATATATATGAAGTCAATCTCATTAAAATCAGATCTAAGTTCTCGCTGCCGCTTAACAAAGCTAAGCGATAGCGAGAACTAAGATCTGATTTTAACGAGATTGTATATGAAGTACGTGGTAAGATAGTCATAGTTGGACGATAAACCAATGCATCGTCTGAGCGCTATTTTGTACTTCTGGAAACAAGTAGCGATCACAATCGCACAATAAGTAAAAAGTATCAATTCTTACCTTAAACATATTTTGGAATAAATGCTACACCAAACACTAATTATTAGTGAAAACGAGTGGTGAAAACATAACATTTTCATCCATTGCGCCATACTTGACACTGCCAACTGTAAATCTTCAGTGTGCCAGGTATTTGGCCACCCTGTCTATTAAAAGATGGCTTACACACCACAGATAACAGCACTTGCAAGTATCGTGATACATATCGGATCGTGAGCAAGGTATCGCGATCGTCCCAACACTATAAGAGTGTCGCTTTTGTCAATGAAGTCTAGTTCCATTTGATGGAACTTTGATGACAGTTTGACGCGGTGCTGTTTTAACTTGATCCCGGTTACACAACCCAACTTTGGGGAAATCATCTCGGATGGTAGGTGTTGCTATGAATCTATTGTCCATATCAAAGTGATTACGGCCATTCGTTTAACGTTTTAAAAAATATAAAAAAATGAATGGTCTTCTTTTAATTCCTTTGCTATCTTCAATCACAGGATCACGTATCGAGACTCGTCTGCGTGTTTGTTTGTTATTATTATTAGTTACATAGTCCCATGCTTCGATAAATACATGGAAAACACGCGGCAAGGGCAAACATGTGGTGACTTCCACAGTCGATCCATGCTGTGAATTCCTTTACTATAGTGTATATATCTTTAACCTTTCAAGCATAATAGAAACAAATATATAGAAAGTAGGCCAAATAGACGCCTTTTATGTTATACATGACATGTAAGTCGTATCGAGGTTAATAGTACGCATTGGAAGCCACTGCACTGTCCCGGTCTTGGTGAATAAAATAGGTCTGTGCGGGAATGTTTATCACGTGAAGCATTCAATATACAATTAACATTTACATTACATGGAATTTGGTTATAATGAAACATCTGCTTGATGATCTTTGAGGCAACGTCTTCAGTCAGCATTTTTTTTTTCTATTACCAATCAACTCGTCTGGCCTAGGGCCAACCGAATATATGGTATCGATAACTACATGGAGGTATGCTTTATAGAGAATACAATAACACAAGGCTAGTAGGAACGGATAAATGGTGAAAATTGTAAATATGGGACACAGGGCCGAAGTTAGTCATTAGTATTAGCCACATGGTCCTGTGTATTGGACGTGAAGATCCAGGGTAGAATAGATCTTCAGCAACCCATGCTTTCCCTAAGAGGCGATTGTGCTTGTAAAATGCGACTAACGGGATCGGGTGGTCAGGCTCGCTGACTTGCTTGATGCATGTCATCGTATCCCAATAGCGTGGATCGATTATTTACAGACCGCCATCATATAGCAGGAATGTTGCTGAGTGCTGCGTTAAACAACAAACAAACATACAAACAAAACTACAATATAAACATGGCCCACATGATCTAGAGTTGCTTGATCTTGCACTCTGTAGACTTTGAACAATGAAATGCGATGGATGGCAATACCGTTTAAATACGATAGGGTCTTCATTCTGCCTTGTCTGCGAATTTGTTTTAATTTTAAGTTACATGGCCCTGTGCTTGACCAGACTAGGCAGTGAATTGAGATATTTTTTGCAATTGTTGAGACATGTTTGATTGTTTCATTCCGCGTCAGTGTCGGAAATATGAACAATACCAGGCTGCCATCAGAACCCACAGTCTTAAGAAGCTGCAGGCCCTGACTAAACTTTTCTAGCCCTCATTTAAGAAACTGCAGTTTATTCTGACAAATAAATCGGTGCTTAAATTTACTGCAGGACATAAGGACCCATATAAATTTGAAAAATGGGTGACACAAGAACCACTTGCCAGGGGGCCACAGGCAGGCGATTTTTTCTAACACTGTTCCGCGGACCCCCCCCCCCCTCAAATTCTGCAGTTAGTTTTTGTACATTCTGCCCTCAAATTTTAATAATTCAGCACACAAATCTGCAAACGTTTAAGCTTAGTTTTAGTGAATTTCATAGTTTTGCAGGGGGCACGGGTGGCCAAGTCATCTAAGGTGCCACGATTCGCTGTGCAGAGTTGCATACCTTGGGCACACCAGAAACCTATGATTGTGGGTTTGATACCCGGTTCGCCCCGATAATGTTTCAGGGATTGTCATCACCATACCCGTGCTCGTGGGTTTCAACGAAGTGGTAAACGTTTGAGACCTGCATCACTTGGGGCTTTCCTCCCACATTAAGCTGATACGCCGTGATATAACTGGAATACTGTTAAAAGCGGCGTTAAACCCAACTCACTCACTCATAGTTTTGCACCTGTTAAACTTGTGGCAGGCATTTTATGATAAACCTATCCACAGCTAGAATAGCTTATTGAAGCAAATCTCGAGATCACTAATGTTAAAATATAGCCATGCACTTTTGGAAAGCAATAACGAAAGTCAATTTCACGTTAAAATGAAATAATTATTTGTGGAGACGTGAGACGTGTGAAAATTCTGCAGTGTATTTGACAAATTTTGAGGCAGAAAAATGAAAATTCTTCATGAGCACTGCACAAAATGAGATTTTTATGCAAGAAAGATACATTTCTGCAAATTATTCTGAGACCATGGAATACAGCGGGGACTGAATAAACATGGTTGATTGCCAGACTGCATGGAATACAGTCCCTATGGCAGGAGGGGCACGGGTGGCCCAGTCTTCTAAGGCGCCGTGATTCGCTGTGCAGAGTTGCGTACCTTGGGCACGCCAGAAACCTATGATTGAGGGTTCAAATCCCGGTTCGCCCCTATTTGTTTCTAGGTTTGTCAGCACCATACCTGTGCTCGTGGGTTTCACCGAAGTGGTAAACGTCTGAGACCTGCACCACTTGGGGCTTTCCTCCCACATTAAGCTGACACGCCGTGATGTAACTGGAATACTGTTAAAAGCGGCGTTAAATCCAACTCACTTACACTCACTCACCCTAAGACAGGAACTTTAACAATCTGTTAATCCCAAATAGCCATTACGGTAATCATATTTTCATTGCAAAAAATATCGTTACGTATATATTTTCTTGTAATGTGCAGAATTAGAGTTACAACTAACATGCCATTCACAGAATCGCCATATTTTTAAAATATGTACCTATACATATTGCGATACACTGTTTATGGGGGCGGTCGGGTAGCCTAGTGGTTAAAGCGTTCGCTCGTCATGCCGAAGACCCGGGTTCGATTCCTGACATGGGTACAATGTGTGAAGCCCATATGTGGTGTGCCCCACCGTGATATTGCTGGAATATTGCTAAAAGCGGCGTAAAGCCATACACTCTCAGATACACTGTTTATTGTCTCTTGTTGCAGTTTGTTGCTGTACATGTTTTAATTTGTAGTACTCATCCTGATAGTTTACTTGGTCTTTTTCAGATCTAATAAAAGAGACTCAAACACATTACAATGTACAATCGTCAGGGCCAAGGCAGATTCAGTAGCGGAAATGATAGGGCGTGGAATGACGACAGCAACATGGAGTATGAGGTGGGAGGAAGGAACGTCCAGCGGTCAGTCGGAGGATACCTGGAAGAGAATCCTGACTTCGGTGGAGGTTACAGTCAAGATGATGGGGGATTCGGAGGTGGAAGTACAATGGGAAGTCAGGGAAACATGAAGAGGAATATGGGGGGTCAAGGTCGAATTATGGGGGGTCAGAGTGGAATGGGAGGCCAAGGTCATGCGAGGGAAGGTCAGAGTGGAATGACGGGAGGTCAAAGAATGATGGAAGGTCAAAGTGGTATGAGGGGAGGTCAAAGTGATATGAGAGTGGGTCAAGGTCGCATGACGGGAGGTCAAAGTGGAATGATAGGAGGTCAAAGTGATATGAGAGGAGGTCAAGGTCGCATGATGGGAGGTCAAAGTGGAATGATGGGAGGTCAAAGTGGAATGATGGGTCAGAGTATGGGAGGTCAAAGTGGAATGATGGGAGGTCAAAGTGGAATGATGGGTGGTCAGCAGTCCTTCAGTGGACAAAATAATAATGAGTTGGTAGAATTGTTGAAGAAACAGTCAGATGTAATAAATAAACTCAGTGAGAAGATTGGCCTTGACACTGGTTATGGTGGTGAGACATATGAAAGCGGATATGGCGGCAAAGATTACTATGGCAATGAAGCTGGTGGACAGTACTATGAAAATGAATATGGTGGAGGTTATTTTGAAGAAGATTATGGATCGTATTCAGGTGGTCCTATGGGTGGTCAAAGAGGTGGTGGCCCTTATAGAGGCTCTCGATCCGGAACGATGCAAGGGGGACCTATGCGAGGCGGACCAATGCGAGGAGGGTCAATGATGAGGGGACCAAGGAGAGGAGATTTCATGCCTCCCAGAGGAGGGTTCACCCCAGGCCCTGGAGGGAGGGGGGGCATGAGGGGATCGCCAGGGAAGCGAAGAGGTGACTACCAAGGAGACTTTGGTGGCAAGAGACAGCGCATGGACAATGAGGTACAGGTTTCCTCAAACATTGAACACACAGATTTGAAAACATATTTTATCAGCAGACTTAATCATGTTTTTGAAAAGTGTAATCTACAGTAACAGTTTTAGCAGTAGTCACAAATTGAGATTGATATGTGAATAATTTCAGTCATCAGGAGTGGAGTTTTCATTTGGCAAAACCACTAGGAGATATCATGACTGTCAACAGTCATGCAGGGATTAATTTATGCCTGCTTTGAGGCTGATATTTGGCCATAAACCTGCAGAAAATGTCAGTAAAAATTCTCAGATTGGAATTAAACATTACCCAATTCATGGTGTTACATTTATGACTAGTGTTGATGGCATATAAGATATCACGTGAAAGCCATTGTCTTTGCAGTTTCATAAAAATTAATATATTTTTTAGCAAGTGTAGTCTTTGTTGCACAAACAAGGAAACTTTGATCATTTATGGGTAAGAACTAGACAATAAACCTTGTGTACTTACTAGCAGCCATTGTTGTAAAAGACAAGAGTTGCAGAACCACAATATACTGTCCAGCTGTATATTTTTTGTATCTTCTACTGAATGTTCTGTTTTATTTCATTTTTTCAGGCACAGCCTCGACGTAAGTATAATAGTGTGCATTGTGAATCAGGATCAGAATGGCATCTTGTGCTTCATGATTTTCAGTGGGTATTGTATGTCCACAATGGCTGTAGAGCATAGGTAATGATCAATGCATTTGGGAAGACCTGGGCTAAACTTGGCTACCATGGGTAGTGATCAATGCACTTGGGAAGACCTGGGGTAAACCTGGCTACCATGGGTAGTGATCAACGCTCCTGGGAAGACCTGGGCTAAACTTGGCAACCATGGGCAGTGATCAATGCCCCTGGGAAGACCTGGGCTAAACTTGGCAACCATGGGTAGTGATCAATGCACTTAGGAAGACCTGGGCTTAACCTCCCTACCATGGGTAGTGATCAATGCCCCTGGGAAGACCTGGGGTAAACCTGGCTACCATGGGTAGTGATCAATGCACCTGGGAAGACCTGGGCTAAACTTGGCAACCATGGGCAGTGATCAATGCCCCAGGGAAGACCTGGGCTAAACCTCCCTACCATGGGTAGTGATCAATGCCCCTGGGAAGACCTGGGCTAAACCTCCCTACCATGGATAATGATACAGTTTGTTTTAGTGCGGAACACAGAGCTACAGATAGGCTGCGTATTTGCGTAAAAAAAACTCCCCAAACTATTCAAAACCCAATTACTTTCAATTATCTTGCCAACAAAAACGTGTGCATTAAAGGAAAAACGCAAATGTATAAAAACAGCATGCGTAAATACCCAATAAAGCTTTCTCAGCATGCATACAATGGAGCTAATTTTCGAAACTCAATTATGAGATAATTTACTTTCTGAGTCAAGCCTACTTATTTAGAATAGTTATATACATCTTAAACACTATTTCAGTTTTTTAAAATCTTAAAATGTTCACTAATTTTGGGAAAAACCCAATAGAGTGATGAATGGATGAGTGAAAAAATATAGGTTACCCAATGAAAAATGTTATAACGCAATTAAAAGAGAAACCCTAGAGTTAAAACTCAATTGCCCAAAAAGTTATCTGGAGCTCTAGGAACATATATGTGGGATCTTGGTCCATTGTGTCCGTTCAGGTATAACTTTACTGGTTCACTTGACTGGCTGCACTTAAAAGTACCGGTCCATTCTATATTTTGGACTCATAGGGTTAAATTTTACAGGTACCTGGCACATTTTACTGGTAAATTACTGGCAATTATATACACTGACTTTGTGTTTGAACTAAAAGTTCAAGTTAGAGAAAACTTGATTTATTTTCTTGTTTGTGACTATAAGCAGGTTTTCCATTGACTCAAGTGGTCACCATTGTTTATCCATCTGCAATCTAATTTGATTTTTAGTAACTATATGACCACTTTCTGTTCTGCATAATTTATATAATATAACTCATGAATATTACTTAGACCGTTCGCTACGTTAACAGATCGTTATTATAACAGAAACAAACGTATGTTTTCCATGTATATCTAAAATGATATTATTTGTTATTAATAGCCGGTGAATTAAACAATTTAAAGTGAAACAATTCATAATTCATCATATTATGAATACGTAAACTTGTACTGTGTGAAAAGTCGTACTAAAATACGCTATTTGAAGGGGGCGTGGCCTAAATGCAAATGTCTGATTGGGATTTTAAATTTTCGGGACCCCTGATAATTTCAGTTAAGTTTCAAAAGTATGAAAATTCATGCTTTTCTTTAAAAATTAACTTTTCTGGTAGACAAGATTGTACAATATATTATTGTTTTCAATGCTTATGTATGGTTGCAGTTTGTTTTTAGTTTGTGAAAACTTGTATTTCAGGAGCCAGATCTGGATATGCAATGAAGACCCCTGAACAAAAGGTAGTGTGGCATTACAGGAAACTTGCAGTTCCTCACTAGATTACAGGGGCTGAGGGTTACTGAGTTTGTCAGTCACACAGGTTTAATTCCCTAGGGTACTGAGTTTGTTATTCATACAGGTATAAATTTTCTGTTAGTGGTTTTGTTAGTCACACAGGTTAAAATCCCCAGGTTAGTGAGTTTGTCAGTCATACAGGTTTCATACACCAGGTTAGTGGGTTTGTCAGTCATACAGGTTTCATACACCAGGTTAGTGGGTTTGTCAGTCATACAGGTTTCATACACCAGGTTAGTGGGTTTGTCAGTCATACAGGTTCCATTCCCCAGGTTAGTGGGTTTGTTAATCATACAGGTTTCATACCCCGGGTTAGTGGATTTGTTAGGCATACAAGTTTAATTCCCCAGGTTAGTGGGTTTGTCAGTCATACAGGTTTCATTCCCCAGGTTAGTGGGTTTGTCAGTCATACAGGTTTCATACCCCAGGTTAGTGGGTTTGTCAGTCATACAGGTTTCATACACCAGGTAAGGGGGTTTGTCAGTCATACAGGTTTCATACTCCAGGTTAGTGGGTTTGTCAGTCATACAGTTTTCATACACCAGGTAAGGGGGTTTGTCAGTCATACAGGTTTCATACTCCAGATTAATTGGTTTGTCAGTCATACAGGTTTCATACACCAGGTTAGTGGGTTTGTCAGTCATACAGGTTCAATTCCCCAGGTTAGTGGGTTTGTTAGTCATACAGGTTTCATACCCCAGGTTAGTGGGTTTCTCAGTCATACAGGTTTAATTGCCCAGGTTAGTGGGTTTGTCAGTCATACAGGTTTCATTCCCCAGGTTAGTGGGTTTGTCAGTCATACAGGTTCAATTCCCCAGGTTAGTGGGTTTGGTAGTCATACAGTTTTCATACCCCAGGTTAGTGGGTTTCTCAGTCATACAGGTTTAATTGCCCAGGTTAGTGGGTTTGTCAGTCATACAGGTTTCATTCCCCAGATTAGTGGGTTTGTCAGTCATACAGGTTTCATACACCAGGTTAGGGGGTTGGTCAGTCATACAGGTTTCATACCCCAGGTTAGTGGGTTTCTCAGTCATACAGGTTTAATTGCCCAGGTTAGTGGGTTTGTCAGTCATACAGGTTTCATACCCCAGGTTAGTGGGTTTCTCAGTCATACAGGTTTAATTGCCCAGGTTAGTGGGTTTGTCAGTCATACAGGTTTCATACCCCAGGTTAGTGGGTTTCTCAGTCATACAGGTGTAATTGCCCAGGTTAGTGTGTTTGTCTGTCATACAGGTTCAATTCCTAAGGTTAGTGGGTTTGTAAGGCACACAGGTTTAACAGGTAAACCCATAAAATAAATAAATCAATCAATCAATCCATCAAGGCAGTTCTTCACATTGTAGCACTGGGGAATTGGACTGAAGTGAACGTCATGTATGGCTCAGTTTGAGGAATAGGCTGTTGTCATACCCTCCACATGTTTGTGATGTTATCAGTTTGTATTCTGTTGTGAAATTGGACCCGTGTTAACCAGACAAACTGATTCTTAAGTATACACTCTATTGAGATGAAGGTTTTCATGATCACATCTCTCCAACCAATTAGATGCTGAAATCCACTGTTACTAACTTGATGCATGTGTATCTTTATCATGTTAATAGGGGCGGTTGGGTAGCCTAGTGGTTCAAGCGTTCGCTCGTCACGCCGAAGACCCGGGTTCGATACCCTGACATGGGTACAATGTGTGAAGCCCTTTTCTGGTGTCCCCTGCCGTGATATTGCTGGAATATTGCTAAAAGCGGCTTAAAACCATACTCACACACTCACTTATCATGTTTACATGTATGTATGTTATTTATGTATATTATTTATGTATATATGTATGTATATTGATTAGTTTCGAACTATGATTTATTGAACTTGTTGCATATGAAGATAGTGTTTGGTTGATTGCAGTGTGGGAATGAACATGGATATTCATTCCATGAAGTTCAGTGGTAACCATGGTGATGTAAACATTTAAAATTACCATAGCAACAAATGGAGACACTGATTGTTTATTAGAGAGGAACCTGTTTTGTTCCTCTGTACATTGTGAAAATACATTCGTCCATCAAGTGCATGTCAGACTAGTTGGTCTGACAGCAGAAGTGTATGTGTAAGTGGAACATGTCCGGCCACAGAAGGTCATGTTGAAGTAGACAAGGTCTATCATTAGATGAAGGTGAACAGGTTCATCATCAGATGGAGATGTGTGTAGCCAGATGGACAATAGTTCCATCTGAAGCTATTAACCTAGGGAGAACCTGCTTTGTCTTTTGGTCGGATATTTACTTACTTATTTTAAGGTTTTTCATGTTTTTGTGACAAGCCATTTTTGTCACCAATTGCAATAAAGACTGTCTATGTCTGCTTAATGATGATATTTTGTATGGGTGACCTCCAATTCCATGCATCCTTGGTTATACAGAGTATTATGTCTCCGTTCAATGGTTATAAATACCCTGGACCCCATTCACCGTGTAGAGGTAAATGTCCAAGTGACTGTCCATTCCTTAGAAATAATGGAGCCAATGGGCATTTTTTGTAAGGAATGGAGAGTTAAGAGGATATTCCTCTACTAAAAACAAATTCCTACGTTTACATTTTGACAACATGCTGAAGAGCTGTGTAATTTGCACAATAAAGATCAGATCGTGAGCACGTTCAAAAACAGCAAACAACTGTCCATTCCTCAAAAATAATGGAGCGCTCTAACAACAGAATGATGTCACAGATGTGTTTTAAACACAGCCTCATTGTAAGCACCATTTTGAAACCAGCTGGAATGACATGCTAAATTTTGCCATCCAATCAAATTACGGTCATGAGGCAAGTGATAAATTGGGATGATGTCCCATAACAGAGCTATGGTGGAGGATGGGCCCAGAGTGTTTATCACAATGTAATGGAGATATTACACACTAGATAATCAGAGAACAATTCAAAGTACATAGAGTAGTTAGTTCTGTCTTTGGTCATTACAAGGACAGTGATGTGCGGATGTCATTGATTTGAAATGATATAGTTGATGTGCTAATGTTTATCTGTGAGATCATGTCTTGCCTTTGGCCTCAACAAGGACAGTGACACTGTCTTCCATTTGCCTAATGGATCTGATAGAGACAGGGCACATAGAGACCTTAAACTGTTGTACAGAAGATCTCTGACTCTCACAGAGCAGAGGTATTCCTACCCATCTATAAGTTGAAGAGCTTAGGCATCACTTGGTCTGTCGTGAGTTGATCCCTATGATACTGTGCTGGCTTTAATCATCACTTGGTCTGTGGGGCGTTGACCTCTATGATACTGTGAAGACATTTTAGCATCACTTGGTCTCTGGAGCGTTGGCCCCTATGATCCTGTGAAGACATTTAAGCATCACTTGGTCTTTGGGGCGTTGACCCCTATGATCCTGTGCCGGCTTTAGTCTGCGGGGCGTTGACCCCTATGATCCTGTGCAGGCTTTAAGCATCACTTGGTCTGTTGTGAGTTGATCCCTATGATACTGTGCTGGCTTTAATCATCACTTGGTCCGTTGGGCGTTGACCCTTATGTTTCTTTGAAGACATTTTAGCATCACTTGGTCTATGAAGCGTTGACCCCTACGATCCTGTGAAGACATTTAAGCATCACTTGGTCTGTGGGGCGTTGACCCCTATGATCCTGTGCAGGCTTTAAGCATCACTTAGTGTGTGGGTCGTTGACCCCTATGATCCTGTGCAGGCTTTAAGAATCACTTTGTCTGTGGGGCGTTGACCCCTACGACCCTGTGAAGACATTAAACATCACTTAGTCTGTGGGGCGTTGACCCCTACGATCCTGTGAAGACTTTAAACATCACTTGGTCTGTGGGACGTTGAACTCTACGATCACTTGGTCTGTGGTGAGTTGATCCCTATGTCAAGGCTTTAAGCATCACTTGGTCTGTGGGGCATTGACCCCTACGATCCTGTGAAGACATTAAACATCACTTTAAACATGTGGACTCCTTGGTTTCATCACATGAGCCTGCAGTTAGGGCCACTTTTAAATGACACCGAGAAACTAAACCTCTTTTCTCCCCTGATATTTCAAAGAGAGTGAGCATTGCCCATGTCAAATAAAGAAAAGAACTTAAATAACTGAAGTAAGTGCACCTCTATATTCCTTTGGCTCCATTTTGAGCCATCACTGAGTTCAAAATCAAAAGTTCTACAAATTTGTTCTTCAGAAAAGGAATCACTTTTACCATTTGATTTTTAAAGATGCCTCTTGATTTGACATTAGCGATCTCTCCCTTCACTCTGAACTGTGGACTCCTTGGTCATCCTGGTCGGACAGCCTGATGGTAAGTGTTTACTCATGCTGATGTTGAGTTTAAATCAGATCACTGAGATTATTCAGGATTAACCCCAGAAACTGCTGATTGTTGGCCAAATCCCAGAATTGCCCTGATTCCATCTCAGGTCATTTACACCAAGTCAGTAGGGGGTATGTTTTGCCCAGTCATCTAAGTCACCGCAAGTCGCTGTGCGGAGTTGTGTCCCTTGGGCACGCCAGAAACCTACAATTGTGGATTCGAATCCAGGTTTGCCCAATGATTTTTCTAGGCTTGTCAGCACCGTACCCATGCTAGTGGGTTTCACAAAAGTGATAAATGTCTAAGACCTGCATCACTTGGACTTTCCTCCCACATCAAGCTGACACGCTGAGATAGAAGTCACTCCAAGTCAGTAATTCTCTCTGTCAAGATCTGTACAACCCTCCATAGGTCGTTAAGACATGATACATTTGTGAACTTTCACTGACAAATCAAAATGAAGAATGGTGTTTTTAAAATGAATCCAATGTCAACCACATCGCTTTAAATTCTTTGCTCACTCGTATCAAACCTACATGCTGATTTGCTACTTAGAAATTCACCTGTGTGACATTCTGTGGAGGGTTATTGCAAAACTTGACAAGAACAGGCTGCAAATCATAGTAAAAGAACTGATCTGAATGATCTTGGCATGTCACACTGTTTACTTGTCTCACACAATGAGCAGACAGCATTGTGCTGTATCTGAATTACTGTTCCAAGCAATGTTTAACCCAACTCATTCATTCACGTCACAACCCAACTTATGTGCACTATCTTAGAGGTTCAGATTTTATAGCTGGAACTCTTTTGGACAGAATTTGATTGTCCAGTATGAACACTAACATTCACTGACAAGTCATGGGGATGATGTCAAAAGATAACGTGATTAGTGACACACTATTCAAGCTAAACATTGTCCTACACCAGACACCCCTGATGGGATACGGGGTTGGATGGATCCCCAGCTACTTATGCTGGTCACCCCATTGGAGTCTGGGTTAGAATTGGTCCCCAGCAACCTATGCTGCAAGTTCCTTCCCAGCGCATGACACCTTCGTTACACTCTCGGTAACATCGCTGCCACCAGTGTGGGCGCGGCCATAACAAGAATCTTGGAATTTGCCCTCTAACCCCATATGTAGTAACGATTATACTTTTGTGTATGTCTTTGGGAATGCCATCATATTTCATATTGAAAAGGTTTACGACTGACCATGTTTTCCAGATGAATTTACTTTGTTGTTTTAAAATCAGATTGGTTCGAGATTGCAGACTAACGGCAAATCAACCAACTTTCCCCTTACATTCTTACTATATCAATTAAAGATGATACTTTTAATGAAATAGAAATTCAAATTGACAAACAAAGGAAGTAATTTTTCAGCAGTAAGTGTATACAGCGTCACAACAGTCGTCACTTGTTTGTAAGCATAACGGTCATTCGGTTGCGAGTTCAACTCCAAGCATGGTTGGGGCCACCTATTACAGTGGAGAGTTTTGACTGGTGGCAGCGATAGGATAGAGAGCTCCGCGAACGGACTCGCTGTGAGGAGCTTGCCTATGCTGGTCTCTCAATGGGATTCTGGGTTAGAATTGGTCCCCAGCAACCTATGCTGGCCACCCCATGGGATTCTGCGTCAGAATTGGTCCCCAGCAACCTATGCTGGCCACCCCATGGGATTCTGCATCAGAATTATTCTCCAGCAACCTATGCTGGTCATTCCATGGGATTCTGCGTCAGAATTGGTCTCCAGCAACCTATGCTGGTCACTCCATGGGATTCTGGGTTAGGAATGGTCCCCAGCAACCTATGCTGGTTGTAAGAGGCGACTTAATGAAGGCATGGTGTCCTAGTTATTTGTGTCATTGTACCCCGACTGTGTGGATCGTTGCTCACAATTATGTACAGGAATCGATCACTGACAAGACTGTGGCAAGAAACAGCAAACACACACACCAGACAACCCTCCAGATTCAACATGGTGTCACATGTCAATTTAAGTTCGATTCCTATTTACCCTTACAAAACCTAGTGTTAGAGGGTCTCTAAACAAGAAAGTAGATTGGTGTGGCTGTATTTTTGGATTGCAAATCCAAAGTTGTACTTACGTGATGATACCATTGAAGACCCGGGTTGGAATAGGTCTTCAGCAACCCATGCGTTTCGTAAGAGGCGACTGTGTCATTGTATCCCATTGGATTGTCCGGTCCATACCTTGATAGTTACAGGCCACTGTCTTATAGCTTGAATATTGCTGAGTGCGGCGTTAAACAACACAAACTTGTTTCATGTGATATCATGAGTTCTTCTTGAACAAATTTCAGTGATGATGCAGGTTTTGTTGGTATTTAAGACAATGTGAGCCTTGTTGACATGACACAAAATTGTGGTCATCCAACTGTGCAGATTTGATTATTTACATGCCTTTATGACACAGCTGGAATATTGCCGACTCTGGTGTTCATTAAACAAAGAAGAATCTGATAACACTATACAGGCCTCATCTTCCTGAGGCAAGTCCAGTTTGCACCCTTGCCGAACTTGGCTTGCTGTTTTAATTTGCTGGACTAACGAGTCTATGCAAAGTCCAATCAAAATCGCATGGCAAAATTGACATCCTGTCGTAAACAAAATGGCAACTGCTGTGCAGATTTCGGTTGATTGCAGGATTTGCAAAGCATGTGTACCATCAACTGGGCGTCAGCATATATTTTCCAAATCTTTTCATGTTTTTAATGAACATGCTCCAGTGATTTGATGCATTTACGAGGTAAGACCCGTTCGGCAAGGGTGGAAACTGGCCTTTCATAGTTAATAACCTCGGGAAGATGTACAGACTTCTGTGGGAAACTACAAGGGTGCCACTGTAGCATTCATGACTGTACTCACTTCCAGTAATTCACTGGGGTGATTTGGTGTTTTTGTCAAGATCAGTTTGTCTCAACTAATAATAGTTGCAAATAACTGTGTGTATGGTCAGGGCTGTCAGAGTGGTTTGTACTTTGAGTCATTGTGTAAAACAGTGTACAAGTCATGTACTACACTCCTCATTCTGTGATTGCTATGAAGTTTTGAATGTGATATTCCAGGAGAGAGAAAGGGAAGAAAGCAAAAAGAAGGGGGTAGAACCTATGAAGCCCAAGGCCACAGCCACACAGGTTGGTGTTTCCACCTTGATTTGTAGCATTTCTTAGGGATCCCAGACACACTCCGGCGCAGCATAACACCACTGCCACAGGCTAATTTGCATATCGCGTGACCGGACTTTTCTCTTGTTTGTAAACAAACACGCTTTTTCAGAAATCGGTATAGAACGGACTAATAGAGGATATTTAATGTGTTTTCTCAAATACCACTTTTATCTCGAGTGAAGTGGGGAGAGTCTAATATTTTCACGAGTGACGCAGATAAAAGTGGTATTTGAGAAAACACATTGAATTTTCTATTTATTATATACATGTTTTATTTTTATTACTTGCAATTTATATATTTTTTTGAAAAACAGTGTCTGATAAAATAACAATGTTCTCCCTCTCGCCCCTTTACCACTGCCGTATAAAGGGGGTTTGCGAAAAGAATATAGTCCGTGAATAAAACTAGCCCTGTTAATATATGTTATGCGAAATATATTATTTCATATCGAGTATTAAGTTCCGTGGACATTTTTGTTTGTCATAATTAAACATTCCTGTTTAAAATGAAAACAGAAATCATTTTCAAACAGCGATTATTTTATTGGCATAAGAATACATAAACAGTATTAGGAAAGTTCAATTCTCGGAAAATTCAAGCGGGCGCTTCATCTCGCTGTCGCCAGTTGTGCCTAATGTCTGGCGAAGCATGTCCGGCGCAAGAGTGATATTAACATTGCCATAGATGTTATTACCAGACATCAGACTCGTCAAAAAGTTCCTGTAGTCAGAGAAGTTATGCACCTGTGGTTGAGACTGAGTACAGTCGGCATCCGGCACCTTGTTTAACTTTTTAATATCAGTCACTAGTGACTGATAACTTGATCTATCGTCACTGATAAATTCCAGTATTTCATTCATATGTATATAATAAAAGTAAGTATTTGGGGCGCTTTACATGTTGTTTTGCATAATTATATAGATATGCTACTATAACCATGACAGTGAGTTGCATGACAATATCTATTTATACATCAAAGTGACCGTGTCGCTAGCTCTCCGTTGGGTTTCGATGACAGCAAAGTAAACAATGTAAACAAAGGATAACTACGCAAAAACAAGTAGATGTTCACGTATGAGGATACTTTCTTAATGAACCGTAACCATTCTTTAACATTTGTTTATGAAAATGTGTAGACTTGTCAAACATGAAACGGATGCAAAGCATATGCAATATCTTGAATGGACTGAAAGATGTGACGAATCGTCACATGGCGCAGGCCTGTGGCAGAGGTACTATGCTGGCTGGCTGCCGGCCGCATGGAACTCTGGGTAGGAGAGTGGATTCCAGACAGAAAAGGCCCCCATTACCCCATGCTTGAGTTATCTCCCCTTGGATGGTCCAGACAGAAGGGTCCCTATTACTAAGGGCTTGTGAGTTGTCTCCCCTTGGAGATTCCAGACAGAAAAGGGCCCCATTATTCCATTCTTATCAATTTATTTGTCAGTTATAATAACTTCACATGGCTAGTTGTTTAATCATTAATACAAAAAACTGTGGATAACAACACAAGATAGTTCAGCGCAAAAGGGCAACACAAGACCCACCAAGGTTTATGGAAACATACACCCACAAAATTGCCGCAGAATCACTTGCAATTTTTTTCTTTATAAATGATTGTTAAGAATGTACTGCTTTCTTTGGTTTACGTTGTATGTATTGTGCCGACTCTTGTGTTACATATATAACACATACTACCAAATTAGCATAAAGGCAAAATTTGAAAATGGCTGTTATTGGAATGTCAGAGTTATTACATTATCATCATGATTATAGACAAACTGGAATATTGAACCTCGACATACTATTCTCTGATAAGTGTTTATCTTTGACCTGACTAAGACTCCTGCATTTTTAAATATTATGGCTCAGAAGGACACAATTCCATATAAAGTCAAGCACGTAACTTGTTATGTGTTCCACCGATTGTGAGTCATCATGACCAGAAAGCATTGAACGCTATTGGTAACCGTAATATATAACCTGAGAGAAATATGACCTCCGACAAGACATATATTTAACATAATAGCAGGATTTGATAATATATTGGATGCTACCATGGCTATGAATTCATCAGTTATTCAACAGGTTTGTGAGGCCTCCTTTTGACCAGGGCCCTGTTACACAAAGCGATCTTAACGGTAAGATGATCGTAACTCCCATACTTTAACATAGGATTACGACAGGCGTAGGGCTAAGATCGCTTTGTGGAACGGGTCCCATGAAACCTTTTCACCAACTCGAAAAAGGCACTAATTTGGTGTTGTAAATTAAGGATGCTCAGTCTGCAACTTTAGCCATTAGTCTTAAACCAATGTCTCGTAAAGTTCTGTATCATTTCATAACTTAGCTCATATCAGTCCATATAATACCCATAACAATGAAACTGACTAAAGTTGATGTTATGGCCAAGTTGCAGCAGTCGACTGTAAGGCTTGGGGCTCAAACTGGTGTCTTCAGACCAACTGACATTTATGTTTTCAAGATTAGGGTGATGACAAGGACCTCTTGACTTTATTTCCTGACACTGCTGACAGACTGACAGTACAAGATGCTGTATAGGGCCTCGCTCCCTGAGATTGCATCAGTTCTGTTTCCACTTAAGGCTGCTGATGCCCCGTGGATGACGTCCGAGTTGAAAGTACTCCTGGTGGCTAAGGCCCGCAGTCACAAAAAGGCCAAGGATAAGAACACTCCAGAAACCTGGGCTAAATTCAGAGCAGCTCGGAACCTTTTCATTTGTAAGACTCGACAGGCCAAATTAAAGTACAATTTACAGAAAGCATTGGATGATGGGAAGGTAAATGTTTAGCGTATTGAGTGTGGTTGTGTTTTCAGTATCGCAAATATCTCCGCAAGAAGGTTCAGCAGCAGAGGGAGGAGGATGTGAGTATTCAAGAGTAGAAAGTAGACGTTCTCACAGTTGCAATTTCGGAAATGTTCATATGGATGTGTGGGAACACACAAATTGCGCAAATTATTCTGCGTATTTACATTGCTTTACAACTCAATTCCCACTATGTCTTATTTCTAGTGCATTTTCCTTTTTATTGTGTACATAGCAATGTCAGTGTGAAAAATTCTCCTGAAATTCTCCTGATGAGTCAAAACACAAAATGAATTCTCCTTCTCTTGTATCTTTTTACAAAACGTCAGATAGTTATGAAGTTTTCACTTAGATTGTCCAGATTCTACATCATTCACTTTAGGATTTTTAGCATGGAAGAAATTTATCGTTTCTTACTTCAGGGAACCTTTCCAGCCTATGAAGAGGACAAAGTCATCGGTAAGCTGATTTTTAAAGTTGCCTAAAAGAAATGGATGGTACACATCAAATAGATTGTAGAGTTAGATCCCTTTGTTAAGCCAGGGTCTTGTAGTAAGTTTCAAACTCATATTCGCCTCAGTAATGCTCCTAGGTAAGTCAGCGATGTACTGTTGGCTGGTTGGTTTGTTGTTTAACGCCGCACCTAGCAATAGTCCAGCTATATGACGGCGGTCTGTAAATAAGCGAGCCTGGACCAGACAATCCAGGGATTAATATCATGAGTGTCGATCCACGCAATTGGGATGGATGACATGCTACAACCAAATCAGCGAGCCTGACCACCCAATCCTGTTAGTCGCCTTTTACGACAAGCATAGTCACCTTTTACGGCAAGCATGGGTTGCTGAAGACCTATTCTACTCCGGATCTTCACAGTCCAGCACTGTATTGATACTTGAAGGCTTCTCTGTGGGGGATATTTCTTAGAATGTCGATCACTGTTTTATTCTCGACCAGACTTGATTATATACAAACTGGGCCTGATAGGTGAGATCATAAATCAGTAGTAATTAAAATGTGGGCCTCTGTCATTAGTATTTTTCGTTTTAGTCCGTGTAGAGCACGCACGAATAGCAAATGTATCAAGTTGAATAAAAACATTTTTAAAAATGTCATTGTATCCCAATTGTGGGGTTTGATGCTCATGATGTCAATCACTGCATTGTCTGATCTAGACTCAATTATTTACAAGACTGCCTTCACACAGTTTGCAACAAAGTTTACCTTGACTGTTGTATTTACTTTCAATGTAACTGGTTAAGCTGTTTGATAGTTATGTAACTGGAATTTAGAATCTAATTTCTGCCCATACAACCTTATTCAGTCAACTTCTTGTACCCCATAATATACAGGGAATAACAGGTAAGAATATAGGTCCCATTCATCCTATGCTTGTAAGAGGCGACAAAATGGATCAGGTGGTCAGGCTTGGTGACCTGGTTAATTGCATGTCATCCTATCCCAATTACTTGGATTCGTTCTCATGATGTGTCACAGGATTGTCTCGTTCAGACTCGACTACCGTCATATAGTTGAATTATAGCTGAGTGTGGCATTAGACAACAAACAAACACCCATAATATACCACTGAAATGAAGCCCATCTCATCATGGTTTCAACCTTACTCAGTCAGTGTTTTCAATGGCAGCTGACTGATAGTGTACTGTATGGTTCTGTTTAGGGAGGAAATATATTGAGAAGGTGGAAGGCTACTACTGCCAGAAGTGTCGCAGGTTCTTCCGGGAGGAGTCAGAGGCAACCATAGAACACTGCATGACGTGGGCACATTACCAGAGGATCAAGGTATGTAACACTGCATAACATGGGCACATTACCAGAGGATCAAGGTATGTAACACTGTGTTACGTGGGCACATTACCAGAGGATCAAGGTATGTGACACTGTGTGACATAGGCACATTACCAGAGGATCAAGGTATGTGACACTTTGTCACATGGGCACATTACCAGAGGATCAAGGTATGTGACACTTTGTCACATGGGCACATTACCAGATGATCAAGGTATGTAACACTGTGTGACATAGGCACATTACCAGAGGATCAAGGTATGTGACACTTTGTGACATGGGCACATTACCAGAGGATCAAGGTATGTAACACTGTGTGACATAGGCACATTACCAGAGGATCAAGGTATGTAACACTGTGTGACATAGGCACATTACCAGAGGATCAAGGTATGTAACACTGTGTGACATGGGCACATTACCAGAGGATCAAGGTATGTAACACTGTGACATGGGCACATTACCAGAGGATCAAGGTATGTAACACTGTGTGACATAGGCACATTACCAGAGGATCAAGGTATGTAACACTGTGACATGGGCAAATTACCAGAGGATCAAGGTATGTGACACTTTGTGACATGGGCACATTACCAGAGGATCAAGGTATGTAACACTGTGACATGGGCACATTACCAGAGGATCAAGGTATGTGACACTTTGTGACATGGGCACATTACCAGAGGATCAAGGTATGTGACATTGGCACATTACCAGAGGATCAAGGTATGTGACACTGTGTGACATAGGCACATTACCAGAGGATCATGGTATGTAACACTGCATGACATGGGCACATTACCAGAGGATCAAGGTATGTGACATGGGCACATTACCAGAGGATCAAGGTATGTGACATGGGAACATTACCAGAGGATCAAGGTATGTGACACTGTGACATGGGCACATTACCAGAGGATCAAGGTATGTGACATTGGCACATTACCAGAGGATCAAGGTATGTGACACTGTGACATGGGCACATTACTGGAGAATATGGGTGATAACATTGCTTGGCTGAGGAACATATATACAACACTGTAGTTCACATTTCCAGAGATACAGCAAATGAAATGAGGCTATGTAGTACACATATCTTACCGGACACATTGTGTATCATCAAACCCTGAGCTGCACGTGCTGTCAAACATTGTTTGTACGTTCCACCACATTAACACTTGCGCTCTCGGGCCTAACCTCCCTTGCTCTCAACCGCCTCCATGATGTAGTGTATAGAGTGTCTGCCTGGAAAGTTAAATGTCGGTGGTTTGATCCCTGGTTGTGTCATACCAAAAGACGTTGACAGATGGTACTTGTTGTCACCCTACTGGTGCTCGGCTTCAAGGGATAAAACAAGGACTGGTCGGTTCAGAGTCATTATAATGTGTCTGAGTATGTATTACTGTTAACCCCATTTCATCTAACCTCACCCTCTCTGTCTTGACAGTCTATGGAACCAGGGTCAGAAATACAAGGACTGCATTGTGGAAAGTTTCATCATATATCAGCTGAGAGGTAGCATGGGTGGCCCAGTCGTTTAAGGCGCCGCGATTCGCTGTGCAGAGTTGCGTCCCTTGGGCACGCCAGAAACCTATGATTGTGGGTTCAAATCCCAGTTCATCCCGATTATGTTTCTAGGTTTGTCAGCACCATACCCGTGTTCGTGGGTTTCACCGAAGTGGTAAACGTCTGAGACCTGCATCATTTCGGGCTTTCCTCCCTCAAGTCAAAATCCAAAAATGTTTGTCTTGTTCAAGCAGGACTTGCTAGCTACATATTTGGATGATCAGTTTAGGAAGGTTTACACTAGTACTTTTCTAAGTTGGTCGGGTAGCCTAGTGGTTAATGCGTTCGCTCATCACGCCGAAGACCCGGGTTCGATTCCAGACATGGGTATAATGTGTGTAGCCCATTTGTGGTGTCACCCTGCCGTGATAGTGATGGAATATTGCTAAAAGCGACATGAAAGGTCACTCACTCACTAGTCCTTTTCTGAGGCTGTATACAAGCACAATGAGTGGTACTGTGAGAATGCTGCCAATAGTCTGCTATTATCCTTTCAGAATACAAAGTTCCCAAAGGAAGAAGACAAGAAGAAGGATGGGGAAGCTGGAGGAGATGAGGCAGTAGAGATGACTGCGGACATGAAGACTGATGCTGCTGATGCACCGCTGGATGAGGAGCAGTTGCTGAAGGAGGACGATGAGTGATGCCGACCTGATGAAGATCTATTGGTGAAAAGTTGAGATGATTTGGACAAGTTCATGTCGCGACATTGAAGGCCTCAACAACTTTTGCGACTAAGGAAAATTCAGTGAATGAATTTCTGTGTACCTGTGACCCACATGATGGATGTAAGCTATGATAGTGTACAGCATGTATCAGTCATGTGTGACAGCATCTGTAACATGTTTCAGTGTATATGGACAAAGGTGGGGTAGCCTAGTGGTTGAAGCTATCACTCGTCACGCCGAAGACCCTGGTTCCATTCCCCATGTGGTTACAGTGTGTGAAGTCCATTTCTGGTGTGCCTCGCCATGAAATTGCTGGAATATTGCTAAAAGCAGAAAACTATACTTACTCACTCACAGCTGTGTCTTCAAACTGTCCATCAATGTGCATGGATTGCTTTGTTAGAACCTCTGTCAAGTACTTTGAAATAACAGCTGTTGCATGTCCATCATGTCTTTGTTCATATTTTACTTTTGTTGATTATGAAGTTTATATACTTTGTTCAGATGA
This sequence comes from Haliotis cracherodii, assembly GCF_022045235.1. Taxonomy (NCBI): domain Eukaryota; kingdom Metazoa; phylum Mollusca; class Gastropoda; order Lepetellida; family Haliotidae; genus Haliotis; species Haliotis cracherodii. The sequence continues at coordinate 11,104,475 of NW_027266268.1, forward strand.
CAGTTTCATTTCATTTCTCAAATATTATTGTCACATCATCAAACTGTCCAAGCTGCAACATTATTGTAAAATGTACAAAATCAATGAATTTGAATAGAACTATTTGTGTTATTTTCTGTTTTCAACTGTGTCTTCACTGTAGATTGGGCTCATCTAAACATTGTGGTCTAAGACGTTGTGCAGGGTTGCATCCCTTAGCCATGCCAGAATCTGATGTTTGAGGGTTTGTCCCATATTCACATTGATTATTGGTTTATCAGAACATAGGTCAACCTTTGTCAGTTGGCCTTTCCTCCCTCCTTAAGGCATCTTCCTGAGGCAAGACAGTTAACTGTAAAAGTCCAGTTTCCACCCTTGCAGAACTAGGCAGGAATTATGGAGTTGAATTATGGCTGGACTAACGAGTCTATGCACAGTCCAATCAAAATCGCGCACCAAAATGGAAATCCGGTTGGTAAACTGTCTCGTGCAGATTTCGGTCGATAGCAGGATTTGCAACGCATGTGCAACGCCAACTCGTCAACAGATAATGTCCAAGTCTTTTCATGTTCATACAGGCCTCATTCAGTGGTCGCTATGGTCTCCACTTGCCCTTCTCGGTACCCTTTATTCCATGCGGCATGTTCCGGAATGACACCAGTGAGGCAAGAGTGTCAGCAGCCATATTGAAACCTTGTCTAGGCGTCTCCGTTTATCTGTACCAGGTGAAAGAAATATTTTTGGTATTTTCCTTGCTCTGAATATGCATTGCAAGTTCAAAATTCTTGTTACGATTGAGCGAAGCATTTACACTAGCCTATCTGATTTCTGTATCTGAAAACAACAAACGGACCAGTTCCGAATGTTAATAAATAAGGTTGCGCCTATACTGCAGCTTTTTTATGCACTCTACTTTCTGAGTGGCAAACTGGAGTTACATCTAAGGAAATGTTTTTCGTTTGTTTAAATTGAAAAAAATTCGAATCGGGTTGAAGAGAAACGAAGCTGAATTGTTTGCAGCCTAGTTCCCTAGCTGAATTGTTTTTGGAAGTTAACATCTGATTGGCTGAAGAACATGTGCATCCTTCACTTAAGATGATTTATGTAAGTTGAAAGTAACATAATTAAGATTTTGAAGTATGGATCTGCATACAGAGGTTGGTGTCAGAGTAAGACTATTTCTTAAAGAGATATCACATCACTTGCACATCTTCAAACATCCTCGATTATCCACAGTAATTATATCTCCATTCGTCATGATATAGGTGAGTGAGTTAAAATTTAAGGTCGCATGTGCACTATTTCAGCCATAGAGCGACAAGAACAAGTAGCTGTATTGATACACAACTGAGTCATGAATACAACGTTATATTTAAAACCAAATTTGTTAAACATATTTTATCATAATAATTTTTACAACTGTTTAAACCCGTGAAGATCCGGTTACTATAGGCCTTCAACAACCCATGCTTGGCGTAAACGACGACTATTCTTGTAAGAGGCGAGTAACGGGATCGGGTGGTCAGGCTCGCTGATTTGGTTTATGCATGTCATCGTATCCCAATTACGTCGATCGATGCTCCCGAGGTCAATCACTGGATTGTCTGGTCAGACCCCGTCATATATCTGGAATAGTGTTGTGTGCGGCGTTAAACAAAAACAAACACAACTGTTTAAAACACGAAGCTGGGCCACTTCGCTGGGGACCATGGGGACTTACGGTGCCTCGGCTTCCAACAACATACTCAAGCAGGATTTAAGTCATCACTTTAGTTACTGGTGGTTGTGCACAGTACTAGCCAATATAAGGTGAGGTGAAATGGGGTTTAACGTCGCGTCCAAGATTATTGCACTTACATAGCGACGTGCATGTACGTGTGTGTGTTTGTGTGGCTGCTTGTACTAGTCCGGACTGATGCCGATTTAAAGTGCTAGCTCACTGAAATACCATGTCGCAGTTTAACATGAATACCCGACTCAGACACAGTATACTGACTCCGAGCCGACCAGTCCTTATTTTAGCCCCTTAATGCCGAGCACCAGACAGGGTAACAACAAGTACCATCTTTTAACGTCATTTGGTATGACGCGGTCGGGGATCGAACCCCGGACCTTCCGCTCTCCGGGCGGACGCTCTACCACAAGACCACGGAGGCGGTCTCTAGCCAATATTAAAAATGCTCAGCAATGGAATGGCCTTTAAACACTGGTGGATAATGTTTGTATTGATTATTATAGGAATTACGGGTCACACGGGGACAATAATTTGACCGTACTTTAACCTCCAGAACAGAGTCTTCGAAATAATCTTTGTTGATAAAAGCATCACACCGATTTTGAAGCAAATTTATTATCCACATACATATTTAAAAATTATGATATACAGACCAACTTCTTTCAAGTAGCTGAGAATTTGATGCCCGCTGAGAATTTGATGCCCGCTTACACGGGGGAAAATCTCAGATTTATTGTTGCCTGTTTACTGTGAACCCCTTGACGGTGAACCTTTCATCACAAGTGATACACTTCGTCCTCGTTTTAAGCATATATTTGTGGGTAAACCGACTGTGGCCAATACGACATCGTCGCAAAACGACCTCATCATGTCTTGGCTGACAACCCAACTAGGTATGACCGATTTTTGCTTTAAATTCGTGAAGTTTATTGATTTCTACCGGGGTGTCCCACCTTTTCTTTTCTTTCCTAGACCCCGATTATAATTTGGTTGGTTTGAAATCACGGGATAAGGAGTGGAGATAAAGGTTTGTCAAGAGCTGCTTTAGCTGCAGCATCGGCATTTGAGTAACCTGTTATGCCCACAGGGGGCACGGGGGGCCCAGTCGCTGTGCAGAGTTCCGTCCCTTGGGCACGCCATCAACCTATGATTGTGGGTTCGAATCCCGGTTCGCCCCGATTATGTTTCTAGGTTTGTCAGCACCATACCCGTGTTCGTGGGTTTCACCGAAGTGGTAAACGTCTGAGACCTGCATCGCTTCGGGCTGTCCTCCCACATTAAGCTGACCCGCTGTGATATAACTGGAATACTGTAAAAAGCGGCGTTAAACCAAACTCACTCACTCACTGTTATGCCCACATGACTTTGTAACCAGCAAAAGACGATGTCACGTTGGTCAGTTGAAAGATCATTGTAAAGTTCTAAAATGTCTAGTATTATAGGGTGATTCGATGAGACACTTTTAAGTGCCTGAAGGCAAGACAATGAATCGGAAAAGATCATGATTTTTTTTATTGGTTTTGTTGTACAATACACGTCAAAGCTGTTGAGATATCTTTGGCATCAGCAGTGAAGATTGAACCAGCATGTGGGATTATTGAGGAGAGTTTTGGATCCAATAATGATGACACTTGCAACTTTGCCACCATCTTTGGATCCATCTGTGAAAATGGACCTTTGAGAATTATATTTTGTTCGTATTTGGTTATATTCTTGTTGATGTAACAAAGATTTGTTTCGGGCTTTTATTAGCTGGGTGAGAGTGAGGTCTACCTCCAGCTTCACCTTCTGCTAGGGAGGAGAAGACAGAAGTCGGTAGGGTCATATGATATTTAGATCTATTTCAGCTGAAGTTGTGTGTGGTTGAATTTTGGTTCCATGTGGTGGAGACCGCGAAGATCCAGGGTAGAATAGGTCTTCAGCAACCCATGCTTGCCGTAGGAGGCAACTAATGGGATCGGGTTGTCAGGTTCGCTGACTTGGTTGATGCATGTCATCGATCCCAATTGCGTGGATCGATGCTCATGATATCAATCACTGGTTTGTCTGGTCCAGACTCGATTATTTACAGACCGCCGTCATATAGCTGGAATATTGTTGAATACGGCGTTAAACAACAAACCAACCAACCAAGAGGTGGAACCAGGTTTGACAAATTTCGAAACAGGTTTTCATAAAACAGGTTGAAAACACAATCATATGCTGGGTTTGACTGATTGGGATGTGATTTAGTCATGTATTGCAGTGATAGCTTAATGCGGCGTTCTTCGAGGGAAGGTTCGTCGGCTTCCACATACAAACTGTCCACAGGAGAAGACCTTAAAGCTGCTCCAAGACAGACTCATAGGCCTTGGTAGTGTATAGTGTCCCTTTTTTTCAATGTTGTTTGTGGAGGGTCCACCATAAACAATGGAACCATAGTCTAGTTTAGAGCGTATAAGTGACATGTACCGTCATGATATACATACCCTGAACCCTATACGGCATTAACGCTTTTCGCTGTCTCAATCATCCTGGGGTGGTCGAGTAGCCTTGTGGTTAAAGCGTCGCTCGTCAAGCCGAATACCCGGTTTCGATTCCCGACATGGGTACAATGTGTGAATCCCATTTCTGGTGTCCCCCGCCGTGATATTATTTGAATATTGCTAAAAGCGGCGTAAAACCATACTCACTCACTCACTTAATCAACTATCCCCGTTGCTAACTGGCATCGAATGATGCTGATGCAGCTGATGGCCATCATCCCGAGGCAAGGTAGTTAAAAGTCCAGTTTCCACCCTTGCCGAACTTGGCTGGGATCATAGAGTTAAATTTTGGCTGGACTAACATAGTCCAATAAAAATCGGGTAACGATATCAACATCCGGTTCGTAAACTGCCGTGCAGATTTCGGTCGATTGCAGGATTTGCAATGCATGTGTACCGTCAACTTAGTTTCAACAGATATTTTCCAAATCTTTTCACGTTTTTAACCAAAGGTGATCCACGTTGCGAAACAAGACCCGTGTTACTACAATACAGAACGATCGGATCCGCTTGACAGGGCGCCGCCATTTTGTTTGTTACAAATACAAGTGATATCAGAGGCGGATTCTGAGGGACATAGAAGAGACATAACTCGTAATAGCTACTGGTAGCTACGATCGTACCCCGAAATTCCGGCCTCGTTCGGCAAGGGTGGAAACTGGACCTTTATAGTCGGTTAACTCCCTTGCCTCGGGAAGATGCTTATAGCTTGGAATCAACAACCAATCAAAACTACTCTTCTGTATGGAGTTCGGCATAGACATTCGAATCAGTGAGCTCCTCGTTCGAGCGAAACCTCAATCTATTTCAAACAAAGAATTTTACAAAGAATCAGAATGAACTTCCAGCTGCAAAGATGTTTTTTTAGTAATATGGAATAGATGAAGTCTAAAGAGCGCAATATCCTGTGGTATATAGATTGTTTGCTTCCAGGCGTGCCCAGTTGTATTTGAGACGGTACATAATAACATGAGTCTGGTCGAGTATTTTGTAGTACTGGTGGTTACTTCCTCAACACAGAGTTCCTGAAACCAAGGTCGAATAATTTGACTGGATGGCAGTCCAGTGTAGTGTCGTGTCGTGTCGTGCACTTGGAACTGGACTCAACGCGAAGCTTAGAGTGAGTTAGTTTGGTTTAACGTCTCTTTGAACAGTATTCAAGTTATCATGGCGTGCTAGCTTAAGTGTTGCAGGTCCTGGGCGTGTTCCACTGTTGTGTAACCCACGAACACGGGTATGGTGCTGACAAACCCAAACATATTCGGGGAGAACTAGGATTTGAACCCACGATAACATGTTTCTGGCGTGCCCTTGGGACGCAACTCTGTACAGAGAAAAGCAGCGCCCAAGTCGACTGGGCCATCCGTGGCCCAGGGAAGTTTTAATGGCGAATGAATCCAGGGTATTTATCATAATGGAATGGTTTGTTTGTTAACTATGAAGTTAGCTATAGTTTGTTGTTTAACGCTGCACTCAGCAATAGTTTAGCTTTATGACGGCGGTCTGTGAATAATCGAGTCTGGACCAGACAAGCCAGTGATTGATATGAGCATCGATCCACGCAAGTGAGATACTATGAATGCATCGACCAAGTCAGCGAGCCTGGCCACCCGATACCGTTAGTCGCCTCTTACGACAACGTGGGTTGCTGAAGACCTATTCTAACTAGGATCTTCACGGGTTCATAATGAAATAGAGATAGGATACACTGGGTAATCGAGGATGACATTCAAATTGCTGTATTTTGTATACATGAATACATGAGTCTACTTGGTACCCTTTATTTGAATCTAATGATACAAGATCATTGTGACAATTCATTTTAATAACCATAAACAGTCCCTATGAATCTCAAAACAGGAAGCAAATGACGCCATGTTTCCAGTTTGTTCCATAAATATCTCATTGAATTTGGCGTATACCCATGGGCAGCGACAACAGACTCTGTGTGAAACCACTCGCGCTCTTCTATCGGTTCAAGACAAATTCCACACGTGCCCACGTGAGTAGCTCGCGAAATATGTGCACACAGCCCAGTGACATATACGTCCTCGAGATGTATCGGTGGTGCATGACGGGCAATCTCGTACAGGTCCTTCACCAAATCTCGCGAGATCACGTATGCGGGCCCATGTACGAAACGAGGAAATCGCGCAAATGGATATTGTTCATACGATAGATACCACTTGTTTGTTGAGTTGCGTTGAGGCGCTTCTCCAATGTCTGTGTATCCTAATATGAATCGGGACTCTGCATCCAGAAGGTGCAGCTTTGAAAGCAGGTTATCTGTTTCAAGAAACACGTCGTCATCAACCTTCATTACGTACTGGGCTTGCGAACAGAACTGATTTGACCATTGTAACATTGCCGTAGTTTTAAGCGTCAGATTTCTGTACGTGTCGATAAAATTACCTTCAACAACGTCGGCGTGGGCCTCCTGTTCCTTGGCAAGCTGGGTCTCTGTGTTGGATGCTGACAACCCGGACAGAAATATCAGCTTCAGATTTACCTGCTTTCTGAACCGTGAACCCCACGTCTGCCGTATTGCTGCGCGTTCGTCAAAATTAGACGGTTTAGACGGAACTATGACAAGCAGGTAGACGGACTGAGCGAATTTACAAACGTCAGAATTGACGAGGAATTTGAAATCTTTCATTACAACACCGGACGTAACATACTCTTTCAAGTTGTCGTCAGTTAGATCACGTCCTATTAAGTTGCGATCTGTCACGTCCGATTTTATGCAAGGATGGAACTCCTTTGGGGGTTCACTGTTGTTACCATGGTAACCAGAATGTCTGTATATTGTGATACTCCAGCCTCGCTTTAGTCGGACATAATAGAAGCTCATGACACAGACGATCGTCATCACCGCCATCAGCCTTAGTTTCCGTCGTTTTGGCCAGAGATACATCTGAAATGACATTAAAGGCAGTGTATAGTCAGAGATACATCTGAAATGACATTAAAGGCAGAGTATTCTCAAAGATACATCTGAAATGACATTAAAGGCAGATTGTACTCAGAGATACATCTGAAATGACATTAAAGGAAGAGTATACTCAGAGATACATCTGAAATGACATTAAAGGCAGAGTATACTCAAAGATACATCTGAAATGACATTAAAGGCAGAGTATACTCAAAGATAAATCTGAAATGACATAACGTAGAGTATACTCCCCGGTGTTGAGCTAAAGTGTAGACCTTGTAATTACATATTGGTACCATCTACTCATTAACATTAAGATTGATATGCAGGAAACCATGAAGAAGCAGACAGGCAAGGGTGTGTTAAGCTCGGATTACACCTGTCTGTGACATTCATGTGTGTGTCTGCTTGTACTAGTCCTGACCAGTTCGGACTTGACCAGGCGCTCAACCACTAGACCACGGAGGCGGTCCGTCGCCTCTTACAACAAGCACGGGTTACTTGGTACTTCTCACCCAAGGGGTGCCACAATATCAAGGTACTAAGTATGGAATTCTCATACTGTGCCACAGGGAAAACGGAGCCCGGGACTTTAACCACAAGGCTACCAATCTGAGCTACATGATACTATTTGAAGGGTATTCTGTGACGTAGAACACATTTGTCAGCAGCCTTGATGGGTCATTGGGGTGACAAGGGATGTTTATGGTCGACTGGGTTCGTATGATTTTAGATAACAAACTTTTTTTAGAAGTCATTATTAAAGTATTAAGATGCGTTCATATGAATGTGATTTAACCTTTCTTCACGTAATGGGTAAAAACGTCTGATTTTGATTGGGGTTATTTTACGTAACCGCTACGATCTAAACATGAGCATGTCTTTGGCCCAGCCTGGTATTTTCTATTAATATTTGTTCTTGGTCCTATTAATATTTCTTCTTGAAGACTGAAAAATCGTCCTGGTTTATTCGCTAGCCATAATTAAATAAAAGCGACAAAACCCTTTCCATTGCCACAAGCTATATCTGCTAAAAGCAGAGCCGATTGTATGATACCGATTATATTATCAACATGTGTTTATGAATCACTATCAAATAGTGAAAATACCAGGTGTTCGCAAAAGGCGGCGTTTCTTGTCCCACGTTGGGCACCCATCACAAACACATGCAAAGGCGAGTCAATCGTTGACCTGAGTCAAATTAGGGGGTTGCATCGACATCATTTTTGTCACTGATGAGTCAGATATGGACTTGTCCTCCACATGTTTGTTTGTTTGTTGGCGGCGGTCTGTAATTAATCGTGTCCGGACCAAACAATCCAGTGATCAGTGACATCATGAGCATCGATTCACGCACTTGGTTCACTTTGAACTTCTTTGATAGGCGTGTTCTTTTCTTATAACGTCGAAATGAACGTTAAGACCCCATGACATATTTGACGGTGGATCGGTCATGGCGTGAGCTGGCATCACTATGGCCAACCGAACCCCACTCCATATTGTGCAAGGAAGGGTCACTGGACAGTACTATCGGGACAACATACTGACACCTTTTGTTGTCCCGTTTGCAAGGCGCGTGGGTCGACGGGTTTTTTTCCAGATCGACAGCACCCGTGCTCACCGTGCACAAACCACCAATGCTCACCTCCAGTAGCACAACATCCACAGAATGCTATTAGCAGAAATTAGTCCAGCCCCGACCTCATACAACTATTACCAGAAACTAATATCTCTTACAATTTTGAAAATTTTAAGTTATTTTCGAGTATCCTCAACTTTCTTTTAAAAAAATATTAGAAGGACATATTTAAATGATACTTTCGGATAATATTTGTTCCCAACTCCCAATTTTGCAAACTGTCAGTTGTAAAAAAAATCCCGTGTTCTTGTAGTAAAGACCTGTAGTTATATTAAAACAAGATGCCAATGCAAGAGAATAACCAGTCTCGATTATCCGCCGAGACAGATTCCATTTGGAGTAAAGTCAAAATAGTTGTAATAGTTATATGAATAAATGACACAAGCTATATATATATATATATATATCTATATCTATATCTATATCTATTTGTGGGATATATACATGTACATCCTGCCCTACCGGTAGTACGCGCCATTCACAAAAAAAAATATTTCAAGGTGTATATGTTCTTTTATCTCAGTTTCTACATGGTGTAAAAGGTGACTATGCTTGTCGTAAAAGGCGACTAACGGGATCGGGTGGTCAGGCACGCTGACTTGGTTGATGAATGTCATCGATCCCAATTGCGTGGATCGATGCTCATGATATCAATCACTGGATTGTCTGGTCCAGATTCGATTATTTACAGACCGCCGTCATATAGCTGGAATATTGCTGAGTGCGGCGTTAAACAACAAACCAAACCAAAAAGCATGTTGGAAATGTTCTAAACATTAAAAGACGTGTAAAGTTTGGAGAGGAATAATTTGAAGGTGTTCGATATTTGTTAAAACGACCTTAAAGAATAATCTTGTCAGAGATAACACGGCCCACATTTTTTTGATGACCTCAATTTATTACTTTTCTAGATAAGAAACAGGAAACTACGACAAGATTACATCCTGCTAGGTTACTCTAACCTTTTACTACTCGGGATTCGGGGGTCTATATGGGGGGTATTCGGGGCTCAGCAGTGTGGTACGCATGGCGCGAATTAAATCGTATTTGGTAGGCAGATTGAACAAATTCCTTTGTATATTTATTTCGATATTTTTTCGGTCTCGTAACTTTAAATGGTGCCATTTATGACCCTGAAACGTGTTCTATGGGTTTGTTCCATATAAGGAAGTGCTTACTACGGCACGGGGGAAAAATGCCACCGAACAAAATCAGATTCCTTTGTCCATGGATAGGCTATATGTAACATGCGGAGGCCTGCTCTGAATGGGGAGCGAAGCTAGGACAATACCCCTGATATTACCTTCACCAGTTTATCAGTATCTGAAAGTCTGAAAACGGTGCATACCAGTTCAGTGTTGAAGCAGTTTATAGCTACCCCTGTGCTAAAATAATAATACCAATAATGATAAAGAAAAATGTGTAAAACTTGAATATATGTATATAGTAATAATTAGATAAGTGGAGTAAGATTGAACACAGTTTTAATGTGCTAGCTCTTTCAACTCGTACCACGTACGAGTCTCATCAGGCCGTAACTGAATAACGGACAGTAGTGTGTATATATATATATATATATATATATATATATATATATATATATATATATATATATATATATAAATATATCTGAAGGAAATTTATTTATATACATCAGAAGGATATGATACTTTCGGATAAGATTTGTTACAAGTTTTACAAACTGACAGTTTTAAACTCTGTCCCCCTTCTTCTTAAGGGCATTCTGTGAGAATGTTAAAAAAATCTTACACGGTATATGTTTTGTTTTAACTAAACCAGTATCTCAGTTACCCCATGCTGGACGTTGTCTCTTGTATTCCGTTCTAAACAACAGCAGAATTGTAATTTTAGAAAGAATTATTCTGAAGGTGTTAGGTATTTCTTGAAAATGATCTTACAGAATATCCTTGTCAGCAATCTAGACTAGCATATGAAGTCTATGGTATGACTTTCGTTTGTGTGAAACGTTCTTTCAGTTATCAGTTACAGTATCTGTACTGTTATAGTATAGGAATGTATGAAACACATCAGAATCTCAACGCCTCTTAACATGAGGGGTCAGGTAAAATAATCTTTATTTTTCGTACTTTACCACGGACGGACTTGCTTTGAGAGATAATACGACCCATATCTTAGGTTGTTCACGATTATTGACGCTACTCAGTTCAATGCTACTCAGTTCAAAGTGTGGCCAAGCAAACAGACTTGACCCCAGGGGGAAAGTCAACAAATGATCTGTCACCCCCTTACTGCTTATACGTAGGGAATCTTAAAACATATAGGTCAAATACTATATCGATAAACTGTCAATTGACATTGAGAAAGATTCGCCTAGACTAGAGCAAAGACTTTGCTGGAAAGTTTAAATAGTATGCGTTGGTTGTGACTCAAAACGAAGATATAAAGGCCAATTAAGCGGAAAAGGTCATTAGAACGTTGAGATCGTTTGTGACTCGATATCTGACACACAACAACACGAACAGGCACGATGGTGTGTTAACAGATTTAGTGTATTATTTGAAAATAAACGAGACATACCTGTAAGGCGAAGTTTTGTTTATTCTCCGAGGGAACAAGTGAGATCACACGAGACTGCCCATGCGCAATCGGGCTTCAGTCTTCCAAAAAAGTGACATGTGGGTTAACCAAGATTGTATACTGCTGGCGTAGGGAGGGTGTGATATGTGATATCACTTGTTCCCTGGCACCTCGGGGAATTGCAATCAAACGTCACCTTACAGGTAAGTCTCATTTGATGTTAGACCGCCTCCGTGGTCTAGAGGTAGAGCGTCCGCCCGGAGAGCGAAAAGTCCGGGGTTCGATCCCCGGCCGCGTCATACCAAAAGACGTTAAAAGATGGTACTTGTTGTTACCCTGTCTGGCGCTCGGCATTAAAGGGCTAAAACAAGGACTGGTCGGCTCGGAGTCAGTATACTGTGTCTGAGTGGGGTATTCATGTTAAACTGCGGCATGGTATCTCAATGATATGCCGGGCAAAAGAAAGTATACTCTTGACAATATGTGATTTTACCAAAACATTACGAATGTCTGCAAAGAGTCGCCGAGACACTGAAAAACTTAAACGCCCAAAACATAACTATTATACCCGGATCATATACATCACCGTGGCCTCCATCAAATATGAGTGTGTACTTTGTTTTGCCGGGAGTATGTATTGAAGTAATGTTGTTATTTGCTCCTCTGTGGAGAATCCAGGACAGAATAGACACCCAGTTTCACACGTCAGGGCGGTTCACTCCCAATTGTCAGACGTCCCATTTGTCACACGACCCAGTTGCCAGACAGACGAGTCAAGGGAGAGAATATATGGATGTCAACTTCTTTATTATGAGGAACACCACGTTTCGGAGTATATGCTTACTCCTTCATCAGGAAGGACATAGACATGACATGGACTCCGAAACGTGGTGTTCCTCATAATAAAGTAGTTGACATCCTTATGTGAATCACTTCTCAATGACTTTAGGAACACGGGTGGCCCAGTCGTCTAAGGGGCCGCGATTCGCTGTGTAGAGTTGCGTCCCTTGGGCACGCCAGAAACCTATGATTGTGGGTTCGAATCCCGGTTCGCCCCGATTATGTTTCTAGGTTTGTCAGCACCATACCCGTGCTCGTGGGTTTCACCGAAGTGGTAAACGTCTGAGACCTGCATCACTTGGGGCTTTCCTCACACATTAAGCTGACACGCCGCGATATAACTGAACAGAACAGAACAGAACAGAAGTTTATTGCTCGAAAGAAAATCACACAGTGATTACAGAGCATACATGAGGTTGAATATAAACACAACCACGCCAACAATAATATCTAATAATATATACATACATGAATACATAGATGCACCCAATCACGCATAATGCATTTCTATAATACATTTATGATCTGCATAACTACACACGTGAACACATAAAATGTACACATATATATAACTGGAATACTGTTAAAAGCGGCGTTAAACCCAACTCACTCACTCACTCTAAATGCCTTCCAAAGACCAGACCAGACCAGTCAAGTGCTGGCCCTAAAGTGACTGCCTTCATGGACTACGTGAGAACCAGTTGGGTTCAAGGAGGGGCCTTCTGCAGTAAGGACATTAAATCCATGATGATATTCATATGCTATTCATATTCATCAATGTAAAGTTTTGATGAATATGTTATCCTTGTTGAATAAAAAATGAGAAAACAAGACTTGTTTTGTTATATACGGTAATCTGTTAGAATCACAAAGCATGTTTTGACAGCATAGCTGCGAGAGCCACATTATACAATCACGCAACCATAACCATTGCCGCGAGAGCCACATCAATTTTGGCTATCTATTTTCGAAATGTGGCTTTGCCGGCCTGTAACCGTCTCACTGCCTGGTCTTACCTGCTAATTAATGAGCTGCTCCTAACTGTGGGCAGAGTAAGCTACCCCAACTCGTCACGCGATACAGATTAAGCAGATTATGATTGTGTTTGTAAGTTGCCTTTGATTTGTGCCGGGTTGCTTGTATTTTATTAGCAAAGGTTTAGAGAGGTTTTTCCAATGATAGAATACAGGAAACTCAGTGATGGTACGTTTTCCTGCTGTCGTCACCACTAAGTCTTCCACTACACACAGGCTATATGGAGACTCAAAACCTTGGCTTATCTGTCCAGCTGAAAACAGCCATTGTACAGGACTGTGATCAGTGTGTATTGTGTATGTGTAATGAATACTTTATTGAAAGGTATACAGATAACTATTGCTTGACGAACCAACCTTGACTAATCCTGGCATAGGCTGTCTGACGTATGGGAGGTTACCGTCAGGACATGCTCTCAACCCAACTCGAGCGCTTTGCGTTCTCACATTTACGGTATTCAGTTTGGGGCCTGTGCTTGTATTTAGTCCTAGTTACGCCGGGATCTCCTCACTTTGCAACCACCTATTGTTCCCAGTATGACAATCAGTCAGGCATGCTAATTGGTTAAACAATAGAAGGCACCAGGGGTCATCTCAAAATTTTGATATATGATATGCACAAAAATTTCATTATTTTATTCTATATACCACTTCATATCATAGCGTTAAATAACATTACAGTTAGCATTTTGATACATTCATACACATATTTACTGTGTATTTCATTATTTCATTATTTTATTCTATATAGCACTTCACATCATAGCATTAAATAACATTACATTTAGTGAGTGAGTGAGTATGGTTTTACGCCGCTTTTAGCAATATTCCAGCAATATCACGGCAGGGGACACCAGAAATGGGCTTCACACATTGTACCCATGTCGGGAATCGAACCCGGGTCTTGGGCGTGACGAGCCAACGCTTTAACCGTTAGGCTACCCGACCGCCCCCATTACATTTAGCATTTTGATACACTCATATACATATTTACAGTCCAATGAGATGTGACACTGAATCGGCATACTCAATGGATGTTTTGATGCCCTTCTTTTTTCTCACTATACAAGGCTTCTGCCACCACGACTGTTGGGAATGAACTGAATATCCACCTACTTACTTACTTACTTACTTTGGAGATATTACGTGCGCTTTCCGACTGATGCGTATTTCGCACACGGGCCCGGCCAGGCCATTTATGGTGTTTCCGAAAGGGGCGAAGGTGGTCTGTGCAACCCCAGAGGGGGCTTTAGGGGTTGCTTATATATAATTTGGGAATTTTGAGATTTGGAATAGATGCACCTGTGCATTTGCCATTTTGCAGTGAATGAACTGAAAATTAATCTTCTTATATAGCAGGATCTACAAACTGAACGTTGATCGTTAATCAGTAATTAATCAACAAATAAGAAAATTCGCTCACCAATATTGCCAGTGAACACTTTTGACATTATTTGAAAGGGGTGAACTCAGTTCAGTATTTGATGACTTTGATGTGGCCCCCATGCTTGTATAAACATTGCTACTGTTAATCCCTGGTGGCCTGGTGGCAAAGTGAGGATAAACCGTTACGCCCCCGACAAGCACCGTTAGTCTATGTTAAATGATGGGGAATAAGACGTTCTTGGTTCTAAGAACGCTCTGAGTAGCAGTGACTTAGCAGGGTCTCGGACGCGGATAAATGCACATTATTACTTTTATACACAGTTGTGAATAAACCCAAAATAATAAAACTTCGAAAATATGAACATCAACACAACATATTTACTTACCGTCGAGTACCTGCTGCACTCGCAGCATCCGGTGTGATCCAGATTATCCCGTCATCTGATCTCGCATGTTCATCAGCAATGCAACAAGGCCTATAATGACCGTCATTATTTAGAAATTGTTAAGCCATTGTGGACGCCATAGAATTATCGGCTTAACGATTACGGATTCATGTTGTGGTAACAACAGCTTGGCTCGAGCGAACTCCAGGCTTACCCTGAATGTGTAACACTTCTCTAATTGCTTAGGTTCGTCAGTGAACAATGAGACTCGTTCAATTGTTCATTGCGTGTGTTATTATCAATACTTAATGTCACTTACAGCGATGAATAGGTTATTTAGTTATTCAACTATTTGTTTTATGTGCCGATTTTAAGTTAACAAAGAAATGTTGGTTGGTTGGTTGTTTAACGCCGCACTCAGCAATATTCCAGCTATATGACGGCGGTCTGTAAAGAGTCAACCCTAATCCCCCCTTCTCCTAAACACAACGCTCGCTCTTTCCTACTCACCACCCACGCCCACCACTCACATACCTCCACTCCTTCGACTAAATATCTCTTAATCCCCGCTTTCCACTTGTCTCACCTTATCCCAGCCTTCCAGAATCAAACTTAATCTTCAATAAATAATCCATTTCCCAAACCCTCCTACTAAAACCAACAACAAATAACCACCGCAACCTCCTCCGCCTCCTAAACACAACTCACCAAGTAAAAACAACAAACCAACTCACCTCCCAAAAACACTCCACCACCGCTCACCACAACACACGCTCTCCAACACAACACCCAAACAATATGACTGACACCCGCAACGCCACACTCGCAGACATTCCAGCTCCTTACTCACCCACGCCTGCGGAAGCGCACAACACTTCTGGGAGGTCACTCGAAAACATCGTCCCGACCGAGTATGGCGAAAACACGACATACACCACCCCAACCAAACCAGCTAACTCGCCACCACAAAACACCAAAAAACGCAAACTCGACACATCCACTCCACCTCCATCGCCAACACCCTCCCCGGCCGCCTTCCTCACCACCTTCGCCCTCTACTTCTTCTCAGCAGGCTCAGGCACCACTCTCTCACTAGAACTTTCGGCAGACAAAATAGGACTTTGGTTCAAAAGACAAAAAATAAATTACAACAATATTAAAAAAGCCAACAAAGGATACCAGATAATCTTCCCTAACCGAGAATCTTACAACGCAGCAAATAAAATAACTCAAATATTCCACGTCACGGTAATCAAACAAACACCTAATTGGCAACAATATACACGAGGCGTAATTAGGGTTAACCCCAGGGAAACAACTGAGGACTTACAATTATACTCTCTAGAAGCTAACATAAACCAAGACCAAAACCCTCAACCCCTCATCACCAGCACGCGCAGAATAACCTCAACTAGAAACGGAAAAACGGTCCCAACCTCCATTGTCATAATCAACTTTAAAAAAACCGCTAAATTCCCTGAAGCCCCCAAACACATATCCTTCGGAGCCCACACCAACTTAGAAGTCAAACCCTATATAAAGCAGGTTAAGCAATGTTCAAAGTGCCTCAAATACAACCACACTGCTTCCCAATGCACCTACCCTAAAACTAAATGTAAAAAATGCGCACAAACAGACTGCCCAGGCACATGCACACCCTGGTGCATCCACTGCAAATCCACCCAACACACCTCACTTTCAAACCAATGCCCACACAGACACACACTCACCCAGCAGGCCAACAAACACATAAACATAGAAACGGCTAAAATCCAAACACGAAAATTTGCTACACCTGCATCTAAACCACTCCTCCCTACACCACACCCAAACACCATCCCACAAACAAACACCACACCCATAACCGACAGCTCTGTCTGGGACCCCTACCGAGAAACCGCACCCACCTCACACACACAAGCAGCCACTCAACCAACCACGAACCCTCCCAAAACATCAACCCCCGCATGCAAAACAAACCTCAAAATGACCACCACAACACGACCCTCATCCAAGCACCCTACAGCCCATATGGCAACAACGCTCTCCCACAAGCAAGCACAACAACAAAACACAAACACTAAGAAAACATCAGCTACACCCATCCCGCCAACACCTTCACAACCCTCCACATCACATGCCTCCCCCATGGAAACTCAACCATCTAAACCTAATCCAACCCATGACGAAGATTTCTCCACTACTGAGGAAACAATAGACACTACTCCAACTAAAACAAACCAAACTTCCCAACCAGCCAACACCCCAAACCTAAATAACCTCACCTTACTCCTAGCATATATGCATAGTCAAAACTCACCAAAAGCTAGTATGGAATCCTTCCACAAAGTAGCTTTCAATCTAAAATTAACCGATCTTCCCTTCTTCCTCTTTAACCTCCATCTAAAAGAACTCACCGAATAAAATAAAAACTAAAAACTAAATCACCAATCACCCGAAACCAATAATGGAAGGACTAAATATTTTTCAGTGGAACGCCAACGGACTCACCTCCCACGGCCATGAACTAAAAACTAAATTTAAACTAAATAAAGGCCCTCACATTGCTTGTATACAGGAAACCAAATTCTCAAAAAAATCGAAATTCACACTACCTAACTACAACTCAGTTAGAACTGACAGAGCTAAACCGAAAACAAGAAGAGCCGCAGGAGGACTAATCATATTTATCAGGGAAGATATAAATTACGAAGAAATAAAAATAGACACGCCAAACCTAGAAGCCAACGGCATTAAAATCACATTAAATAACCGAAACATAAACATCATAAATATTTACCACTGGGCGGAACAAAAAGTCCAACCTGAGGATCTAAACAAACTACTCAAAATAAGCGATAAATCTACTATATTCCTAGGAGACTTTAACGCTCACCATCCTACATGGAGCATAGATGATAAAATAGATAATCATGGCAAATTAATCTCCGAATGGATAGAAACAAACGACCTAGTACTCCTTAATAGCAACCAACCCACGAGGTACGATAAGATAAACCAAAAAATGTCGGCTA
Organism: Haliotis cracherodii; assembly: GCF_022045235.1. NCBI lineage: Eukaryota > Metazoa > Mollusca > Gastropoda > Lepetellida > Haliotidae > Haliotis > Haliotis cracherodii. The sequence continues at coordinate 11,122,525 of NW_027266268.1, forward strand.
TCGACCTAACCATATGCACCGCAGATCTAGCCCAAAGCACTCAATGGGAAGTGCACGACGTCCCGCTAGGTAGCGACCACTTCCCCATAAACATAACCATAGGAAATACAAACGTACCAATCCAAACAGAAAACCAAGAACCAAAATTCCATTACAATAAAGCTAACTGGGACCAATTCCAAGATATCTGCAACGAAGCTAACTTAAACGAAATAGAAAATAATGATCCAGAAACCTATTGTAAAAACCTAACAGACTATATAATAAACGCAGCCAAAACCTCCATCCCCTTCAAAACATCTAAGACAGGCAAACCGACGGTACCATGGTGGAATGAGGAAATAGAACAGACCAGACGAAAACGTAAATCAGCCTTCAATAAAGCAAAACGCGACTACAAATATTTAAACATAGCCCACGAACTAAACCACCAGGTTCAAAAACTAGTCCAAATAGCCAAAAGTAGAGACTGGAAAAAATTCTGCGAAGGTATAAATAATCGTACAGATGCCAGAACGGTCTGGCGCAAAATCCACGCCATTAGAGGCTTAAAACGACATAAAAAAAACCCTAACATTAACAACTCAACCAACCCCGCCCAAAAAGCAAATAATCTCGCCAACCACTTTTCGGCCGTTAGCAGTAACAGCAACTTCAGCCAAAAATTCCAAGATAAACTTAAAACAGAAAACAAACCCACAAAAGAACCAAACAATAACAATCTAGAAATAAATCAACCCTACACAATGGAGGAGCTCCTCTACGTAATCCAAAACAGGAAAAAGGGCACAGCCCCAGGATTAGACCTAACCTCTTACCAAATAATTAAAAAACTCCCCCTAAAACTACTCCAGGCACTACTCAAACTATACAATCTCATCTACCTAAACGGACAGGTTCCTACTCCCTGGAAACAGGCCCTAGTCATACCAATCCCTAAACCTAATAAACCAGCTAATCAAGCTAACTCATATAGACCAATATCCCTAACTTCAAACTTATGTAAAGTAATGGAATCAATGGCTAAAAATAGATTACAACATTACCTAACCCAAAATAAAATCATAAACCCAGATCAAAGCGGTTTCACTCCTGGCCGCTCAACCCTAGATAACCTCGCCCGACTAGAACAAGATATTAAGACAGGACAACTAAATAAACAATATACCACAGGCATCTTCTTAGACTTCTCTAAAGCTTTCGACATGGTATGGCACGATGGGCTAATACAAAAACTTTAAAAAAATGGACTCAAAGGTCAGATAATAAACTACATCCAGGACTTCCTAAACAATCGTAAAATAACCGTGGGTATAGACCAAACTCTATCGGACCAATGTCCCCTAGAAAATGGCACTCCACAGGGCAGTATCCTCAGCCCCACCCTCTTCAATATAATGATAAACGATCTATTCGAGGGTCTATCCCCTAAAGTAAACACATCAAAATTCGCGGATGATGGAGCCATCTGGATCCGCACTAAAAGCATGAAAATGGCTAAAAATCTACTCCAAAAATCTCTCAATAAAATACAACAATGGGCTGACAAATGGGGCTTCTCCCTTAACACAGAAAAAACAACAGGAATAGTATTCAAACATAAAAACATGAAACCCGCCTCCCCAATCCTCCAGCTAAACAATCAAACAATCAAATTTCAAAAACAAACCAAATTCTTAGGACTTATTTTCGATGAACATCTCACCTGGGATGCTCACATCCAAAACCTAACAACTAAATGCAGTAAAGACCTAAACACCCTAAGATGCCTAACTGGCTCTAACTGGGGAGCCTCCAAAGATACTCTCCTCTCTCTCTACATATCCCTAATTAGATCAAAACTAGACTACGGCTGCGCCATATACAACACCCTAAACAACTCTCTATCTAAAAAACTTGACTCAATACAATATCAGGCTCTCAAACTCATTACACGCACCCAACATGGCACCTCCTACACCTCACTTCAGGCCTTAACAGGAGAAATGCCACTAAGTCTACGCAGGGAACAGCTAAGCTTAAATTTCTGGGCCGCGTCCCAATCAAACCCTCTCATCCAAAACTTAATAAACCAAAATATCAGCCCCAAAAACCAAGCTCTAGCTCGTAAACACCCCTTACTTACCCCAATATCCCAAAGAATAACAAACTACCTAAATGAACACCAAATTAAAAATCTTAAACAAAACTGCAAACAATCAAATATCTTCACCCCTAAACTTAAAATACCCAAAATAGACACAACACTAGCTAGCCAAATAAATAAACAAACCGACCCAAACATAGCTAAAACTACCACACTAGCATACATACACAAAAATTGGCCAAATTGGTGTCACATTTACACGGACGGATCCTCAGATCCGACCTCCAAACACACAGGTTTCGGAGTCCATACCACACAACCAACTAAAACCACACAATCCTTCCGACTCCCAAATAACCAATCAATATTCACGGCCGAACTAATGGGCATGGCCTCAGCCCTCCACAATCAAGAATCCAAAAACAACCAAAAAATCCTAATACTTACTGACTCCCTAAGTGGACTACAAGCCCTCCAAAACAAAAATACCAAAAACCGACCTAAATTAATAAATCAAATACTTAAAAGCTCCAACGACCTAACAAAAGCAGGCAAACAAATAACCTTCTTGTGGATACCCGCCCACGTAGGAATATACGGTAATGAAAACGCCGATAAAGCAGCTAAACTATCACTCAAAATCCCAGAAATAAGCTTAAACTTACCCATCTCAAAATCAGAAATTAAAAGTGTAAACAAACAAAAAATCACAAAAAAATGGCATAACCTATATCTAAACTCAAATAGCCAAATCAAAAGAGTGCTCAGCAAACCACTAACCAAACCAAAAATTCTCCATCCATCAAAAAAAATCGACAGAGTAATCACTAAACTCCAAACAGGACACACCAACCTAAATAACCACCTAAAAAAACTTAAAAAACACACTACAGGTAACTGCCCACACTGCAAACAACCAGAAACCCCAGAACACGCACTCATCCACTGCACACACTACCTAACACATCGAACCGCATTACAAACCACCCTCAATCTAAACAAGGCTCTCACTCTAGAAGCAATACTAAACCCACAAAATAAACTAGAAAACTTCAAGGCCTTAGGCGTATTCTTAATAAAAACGGAACTAATAAAACGCATCTAAAACCATAATAACCTACCAAATCAAAATCACATAAACAAACAAACATCCACCATACCCAGCTCCCTTAGTTCTCCTCCCCAACCCCATCGGCATCTATTCCAAATCTCAAAATTCCCAAATTCTATATAAACAACCCCTAAAGCCCCCTCTTGGGTTGCACAGACCACCCTCGCCCCTCTCGGAAACACATTAAATGGCCTGGCCGGGCCCGTGTGCGAAATACGCATCAGTCGGAAAGCGCACGTTAAATCTCCAAAGTAAGTAAGTAAGTAAGAGTCAACCCTACACAATGGAGGAGCTCCTCCACGCAATCCAAAACAGGAAAAAGCGCACAGCCCCAGGATTTGACCTAACTTCTTACCAAATAATTAAAAAACTCCCTCTAAAACTACTCCAGGCACAACTCAAACTATACAATCTCATCTACCTAAACGGACAGGTTCCTACTCCCTGGAAACAGGCCCTAGTCATACCAATCCCTAAACCTAATAAACCAGCTAATCAAGCTAACTCATATAGACTAATATCCCTAAATTCAAACTTATGTAAAGTAATGGAATCAATGGCTAAAAATAGATTACAACACTACCTAACACAAAATAAAATCATAAACCCAGATCAAAGCGGTTTCACTCCTGGCCGCTCAACCCTAGATAACCTCGCCCGACTAGAACAAGATATTAAGACAGGACAACTAAATAAACAATATACCACAGGCATCTTCTTAGACTTCTCTAAAGCTTTCGACATTGTATGGCACGACGGGCTAATACAAAAACTTAAAAAATAGGACTCAAAGGTCAGATAATAAACTACATCCAGGACTTCCTAAACAATCGTAAAATAACCGTGGGTATAGACCAAACTCTATCGGACCAATGTCCCCTAGAAAATGGCACTCCACAGGGCAGTATCCTCAGCCCCACCCTCTTCAATATAATGATAAACGATCTATTCGAGGGTCTATCCCCTAAAGTAAACACATCAAAATTCGCGGATGATGGAGCCCTCTGGATCCGCACTAAAAGAATTAAAATGGCCCAAAATGTACTCCAAAAATCTCTCAATAAAATACAACAATGGGCTGACAAATGGGGCTTCTCCCTTAACTCAGAAAAAACAACAGGAATAGTATTCAAACATAAAAACATGAAACCCGCCTCCCCAATCCTCCAGCTAAACAAACAACCAAACAATCAAATTTCAAAAACAAACCAAATTCTTAGGACTTATTTTCTATGAACATCTCACCTAGGATGCTCACATCCAAAACCTAACAACTAAATGCAGTAAAGACCTTAACACCCTAAGATGCCTAACTGGCTCTAACTGGGGAGCCTCCAAAGATACCCTCCTCTCTCTCTACATATCACTAATTAGATAAAAACTAGACTACGGCTGCGCCATATACAACACCCTAAACAACTCTCTATCTAAAAAACTTGACTCAATACAATATCAGGCCCTCAAACTAATTACACGCACCCAACATGGCACCTCCTACACTTCACTTCAGGCCTTAACAGGAGAAATGCCACTAAGTCTACGCAGAGAACAGCTAAGCTCAAATTTCTGGGCCGCGTCCCAATCAAACCCTCTCTTCCAAAACTTAATAAACCAAAATATCAGCCCCAAAAACCAAGCTCTAGCTCGTAAACACTCCTTTCTTACCCCAATATCCCAAAGAATAACAAACTACCTCAATGAACACCAAATTAAAAATCTTAAACAAAACTGCAAACAATCAAATATCTTCACACCTAAACTCAAAATACCCAAAATAGACGCAACACTAGCTAGCCAAATAAATAAACAAACCGACCCAAACAAAGCTAAAACCACCACACACAAGCATACATACACGAAAATTGGCCAAATTGGTGTCACATTTACACGGACGGATTTTCAGATCCGACCTCCAAACACACAGGTTTCGGAGTCCATACCACACAACCAACTAAAACCACACAATCCTTCCGACTCCCAAACAACCAATCAATATTCACGGCAGAACTAACGGGCATGGCCTCAGCCCTCCATAATAAAGAATCCAAAAACCACCAAAAAATCCTAATACTTACCAACTCCCTAAGTGGACTGCAATCCCTCCAAAACAAAAATACCAAAAACCGACCTAAATTAATAAATCAAATACTTAAAAGCTCCAACGACCTAACTAAGGCAGGCAAACAAATAACCTTATTGTGGATACCCGCCCACGTAGGAATATACGGTAATGAAAACGCCGATAAGGCAGCCAAACTATCCCTCAAAATCCCAGAAATAAGCTTAAAATTACCCATCTCAAAATCAGAAATTAAAAGCGTAAACAAGCAAAAATTCACCAAAAAATGGCATAACCTATATCTAAACTCAAATAGCCTAATCAAAAAAGTACTCAGCAAACCAATAACCAAACCAAAAATTCTCCATCCATCAAAAAAAAAGACAGAGTAATCACTAAACTCCTAACAGGAGACACCAACCTAAAGAACCACCTATTTTTTTAAAAATAAACACACTACTGGTAACTGCCCACACTGCAAACAACTAGAAACCCCAGAACACGCACTCATCCACTGCACACATTACCTAACACACCGAACCGCATTACAAACCACCCTCAATCTAAACAAGGCTCTCACTCTAGAAGCAATACTAAACCCACAAAATAAACTAGAAAACTTCAAGGACTTAGGCGTATTCTTAATCAAAACGGAACTAATAAAACGCATCTAAAAACACTATAATCTGCCAAATCAAAATCACATAAACAAACAAACATCCACCATACCAAGCTCCCTTAGTTCTACTCCCCAACCCCATCGGCATCTATTCCAAATCTCAAAATTCCCCAAATCTATATAAGCAACCCCTAAAGCCCCCTCTTGGGTTGCACACACGACTTTCGCCCCTTTCGGAAACACATTAAATGGCCTTGCCAGGCCCGTGTGCGAAATACGCATCAGTCGGAAAGCGCACGTTAAATCTCCAAAGTAAGTAAGTAAGTAAAGTCGAGTCTGGACCAGACAATCCAGTGATTGATATCACGAGCATCCATCCATGTAGTTTGGATCGATGACATGCATCAACCAAGTCAGCGAGCCTGACCACCCGATCCCGTTAGTCGCCTCTTACGACAAGCATAGTCGCCTTTTACAGCAAGCATGGGTTGCTGAAGATCTATTCTACCCCGGATTTTCACGGGTCTAACAAAGAAATGACTTACTGCGCACGGAGTTCGTTTGTTTGTTTGGTGTTTAACGCCGCACTCGGCAATATTGCTCCCAGCTGACGGCGGTCTGGACAGCATTGTATTCACTACTGCATCTTCATCATTGTGTTCTGTGCGACACATACATAAATTAATTGTCTTCTTCTTGTTCTCTTCAATAATAAAATCTCGGCAGAATATGGGGACCAGAACTCGGAACAAATTCTCCGAATTATTGGTGATCTGATAGTTTTCGTTTTTTTGTCTTTTATTCGTTAACGTATTCATTCATTCGTATTGACATATGTGAATAACTGTATGACGTATTGACGGTTTATAGTACTGTGCCCGACTGTTGGGATTTGGTTTAAAATAATCATCTGTTCCCGAAAAGGTGGGACAAACTAAATCGCCGGTGGACATTCTGGATGTTCCTAACACAAATAAGGTGTTGTGAATACTTTGTACTCCTTCTTTCAGAGAACACGAAATGCGAGTCTTGAAGCAGTGTCTAAAACTGTTCCGTCTCAAACAAAATTCACGACATCATGTTGGACATAAGCTTGTGCTGGATTATGTCACAGTTATCCTTCACAGAATCTGCATGACTTCATTTGCTGTAACATAGCTTACATGCGACCTCGGATAAGGTGTTTACGCAGTCGTGCAAATTCAATTTGTAACCTGTTACTGTCATACGGAGTGAGTGAGTGTGGTTTTACGCCGCTTTTGGCAATATTCCAGCAATATCACGTCGGGGGACACCAGAAATGGGCTTCACACATTGTACCCATGTCGGGAATCGAACCCGGGTCTTCGGCGTGACGCTTTAACCACTAGGCTACCCGACCGTCCTGCTGTCATATGGAAACTCGTATAACACACACTATCTCTCTCATTTCGTGCCGGCCTTGGCTATCTTATACAGGATGCCCTCACACTATTCCACAGCAAACACAGGCGGATGCAGTATGATCTGACGCATGGTATGTAAGGTATTTTATGTTTGTATCTCTTGGTTTACGGATCTTAGTACCTTAAAAAATGAGAAATGTGAACAAAATAAAGATACCATGTTTTTGCCTTTTATCAACGTCGCACCTGACAATCACGCTGATGAGAAAAAACGTCATAAACTATTTCCCTGTCTGGCCTATCCGCGTGGTACACGCTCAACTCCCTGTAATTGTTTGCGGAAATGCTTTGCATCTCTTTTCCGGTGAGTGGGCTATGTGATCCCAATACTTTCTTACATCTTCCAAGTACAAATCCCTTAATTCCATGAGGAAAAAAAGTATTGGAGAGAAATACTATACACTCAATATTTTGAAGAGTCTACATTTTATTTATATTTCGTCCACCTACCAATGTTATTTTAGAATAAAATCCGCAAACTATTAAAAAGTCCAACGACTGATAGTGAGGCCACCGCGATAGCATCTAGCCGTAGTGGGGTATTCAAAATCGGCATCAATAGTGTATTTCCAACACAAAACACTACATATATCCATTGCACGCGTAATAACAGTTTGACAATAGTAAACTTAACGTAATAGAGAAATCGGGAGAATTTGTAGATCTGTTTTGGCATCAACGAACCACAAAGGATTCTATTCGAGCATGGTTCATATATAATTTCTCTTTCAGGCAACTATTATACTTTAACTCGCAACTGTAACTAACAACCCATTCTGAATGTAATGCTTTAATTGACACATTGGAGAAAGGGGAGGTAATAACTAGCAATTGGTATAGTGGATGTATACAATAGTGGATATAGACAATAGTTTATGTAGACAATAGTGGATGTACACAATGATGGATGTAGATAATAGTGGATGTAGATGATAGTGGATGTAGACAATAGTGGATGTACACAATAGTGGATGTAAACAATAGTGGATGTAGACAATAGTGGATGTAGATAATAGTGGATGTAGACAACAGTAGATGTAGACAATAGTGGATGTAGACAACAGTAGATGTAGACAATAGTTGATGTAGACAATGGTGGATGTAGACAATAGTTGATGTACACAATGGTGGATGTAGACAATAGTGGATGTACACAATGGTGGATGTACACAATAGTGGATGTAGACAATAGTGGATGTAGACAATAGAGGATGTAGACAATAGTGGATGTAGACAATAGTTGATGTACACAATGGTGGATGTACACAATTGTGGATGTAGACAATGGTGGATGTAGACAATAGTGGATAGTCACAATAGTTTTTTTCGCTACCTCTCACAGAAACTCTAAAATGAAACGTGCAAACAATTGTTTCACACATATTAAAGAGAAACAACTGGAATCTTGTTTAAGACGTCTTTATTTCACCCTTGTAAAAACTATGCACTCACACAAATCAAAATGTCACAATAGTGAACGTTATAAATGATAAACAAATTGATGCAAATCTCGTGTGTGTCTCGTTCTGTTGCATGTCCCGTATATCCGTGGTTGAACACGCTGAGACAGGAGAAGCAGAGCAGAAAAATCAAATTCTCTTATTGTGCCCATTGTCTTCATCGTGCTAGAATTTGCAATTAATATGTGGTTCAAAGAGAGACATTATCTCTGCAATACCGGTAACGAACTAGCAGGCACACACGGTAGTGTTTGGGGGACATAAATCAAATTTGCCAGAGAGTAGTCTCCCTTTGATATAACACTCAAGAAATTACGGATGTGAAAAACGGAAATGTCAAAACAGCGTTTGAACCTTGGCAGGTATGTTTAACATTCCAAAGCTGTCAATGCATCAATCGATCAGACATATTCTCGCAAAATGTATATTCTTCATCAGTAATCATTGTCGACACGTTGAATGTCTGAGAATAATCGCGAAATAAAGGATTACAGGGACGTGTGTTTTTTATACTGCATTAGTGGCACACACGTATAACTTTCAGCACAGGGCCCGGTCCACAAAGCGATCTTAGCGCTAAGACGATCATAACTCCCATACTTTGAAATGGACTTATGACAATCGTAGCGCTATGATCGCTTTGTGGAACGGGACCTAGGTCCACTGTAGCATGAAGCATGAGGCGGGGGAGGTCCTATGTGGCAACACGGGGATACACAACTCTTTCATCTTTCATCTTCGAGTAGAACGGTTCCTGGTCTATATCTTCTTCATCTTATAGATCATGGAGACATCATCCTTCGTCGATTTCTGTAAGAAACATGGATGTCTGTATTACCGGTGGTGGCCAGATTGCTCATTGATACGCTACTGGTAACTGGTGACATGAGTCACCATGACAACCTCTCTACATCTGGATAGTCTCACTACTCACAGTGACGACAATGTCCGCCTCTTTTTCTGTATAGTCTCACTACTCACAGTGAAAACATGCCCTCTCTATATCTGGATAGTGTCACTACTCACAGTGACAACATGCCCTCTCTATATCTGGATAGTCTCACTACTCACAGTGACAACATGCCCTCTCTATATCTGGATAGTCTCACTACTCACAGTGACAACATGCCCCCCTCTATATCTGGATAGTCTCACTACTCACAGTGACAATATGCCCTCTCTATATCTGGATAGTCTCACTACTCACAGTGACAACATGCCCTCTCTATATCTGGATAGTCTCACTACTCACAGTGACAACATGCCCCCCCCCCCTATATCTGGATAGTCTCACTACTCACAGTGACAACATGCCCCCCTCTATATCTGGATAGTCTCACTACTCACAGTGACAACATGCCCCCTCTATATCTGGATAGTCTCACTACTCACAGTGACAACATGCCCTCTCTATATCTGGATAGTCTCACTACTCACAGTGACAACATGCCCCCCTCTATATCTGGATAGTCTCACTACTCACAGTGACAACATGCCCCCTCTATATCTGGATAGTCTCACTACTCACAGTGACAACATGCCCTCTCTATATCTGGATAGTCTCACTACTCACAGTGACAACATGCCCCCCTCTATATCTGGATAGTCTCACTACTCACAGTGACAACATGCCCCCCTCTATATCTGGATAGTCTCACTACTCACAGTGAAAACATGCTCCCCTCTATATCTGGATAGTCTCACTACTAACAGTGACAACATGCCCTCTCTATATCTGGATAGTTTCACTACTAACAGTGAGAACCATGCCCCCCCCCCCCCCTCTATATCTGGATAATCCCACTACTCACAGGGACATCAATGTCCCCTCTATATCTGGATAGTCTCACTACTCACCGCGACCATCATGTCCCCCTCTATATATCTGAATAGTCCCCACTACTCACCGCGACAATCATGTGGCCCTCTATAATTCTGGATAGTCCCCACTATTCACCGCGACCATCATGTCCCCCTCTATATATCTGGATAGTCCCCACTATTCACCGCGACCATCATGTCCCCCTCTGTATATCTGGATAGTCCCCACTAGTCACAGTGACAACCATGTCCCCCTCTATATATCTGGATAGTCCCCACTACTCACCGCGACAATCATGTGGCCCTCTATAATTCTGGATAGTCCCCACTATTCACCGCGACCATCATGTCCCCCTCTATATATCTGGATAGTCCCCACTATTCACCGCGACCATCATGTCCCCCTCTGTATATCTGGATAGTCCCCACTAGTCACAGTGACAACCATGTCCCCCTCTATATATCTGGATAGTCCCCACTACTCACCGCGACAATCATGTGGCCCTCTATAATTCTGGATAGTCCCCACTATTCACCGCGACCATCATGTCCCCCTCTGTATATCTGGATAGTCCCCACTATTCACCGCGACCATCATGTCCCCCTCTGTATATCTGGATAGTCCCCACTAGTCACAGTGACAACCATGTCCCCCTCTATATATCTGGATAGTCCCCACTACTCACAGTGGCAACCATGTCCCCTTCTATATATCTGTATAGTCCATACTACTCACCGCGACCAGCATTTCCCCCTCTATATATCGTTCCACATTCCATTCTTTTGTGGTCCCCTCCTTCTCGGCTTTGTGCTTCTCGGCAATTCTGTCACCGTTCCACTTGTAATCCGACTACAAACAGAGTAATGTAAGGAAACCTGTCACATGTTTGTCATTGTTTGTTTGTTTGTTGGTGTCAAGTAGTCTAAGGCGCCGCGATTCGCTGTGTAGAGTTGTATCCCATGAAACCTATGTATAGAAACCTATGATTGCGGGTTCGAATCCCGAATCGCCCCGATTATGTTTCTAGGTTTGTCAGCACCATACCCTTGCTCGTGGGTTTCACCGAAGTGGTAAACGTCTGAGACCTGCATCACTTCGGGCTTTCCTACCCACATTAAGCTGAGACGCCGTGATATAACTGGGATAATGTTAAAAGCGGCGTTAAACCCAACTCACTCACTCGCTAATAATCGAGCCTGGACTAGACAATCCAGTGATAGTGATTGGCATTATAACTACGCCCGTGCCGTTGACAATACCCTGATCCCATTAACCATGGCTGACTGCCCTTTTACCAGAAAAATAGATGACGGCACAGTGATGTGTCTTTGTTGATGCATGTCATCGTATCCCAACTGCATGGATCGATGCTCATGATGTCAATCACTGGATTGTCAGGTCCAGACTCCATTATTTACAGACCGCCGTCATATAGCTAGAATATTGCGTTCGGCGTTAAACAACAAATAAACAAACAAACAATTGTATGGTTCCTACTTAACGAGAATTCACTGTATATCGGAAACGGGAAACAGACATTGACATTGGGTGTATTTTCACCAAAGTACCTCCTTTTTCCCCACCAAGAGAAGAAAGAAACATGATATTTCACGAGACACATCGGATATCCTATTTATTATCTACTTTTTGTGTTGTTGTCTACCGGAAAATTAAATTGTTTCATTTAAATGTAAAACCATGTAACGTTAATTCTCCCTACCTTGTTCATCACCGCTTGTATTTGAGACTAAAAGGTAGTTTCTTGTTTGCTAGATCTTAAACATCATGTATAGACAAAAGTAACAAAAATATATATCATACATATAGATATGATTATATACAAAATCAACTTGAGCAAAAAATATTCTTGGAAACCAAGAGAAAGCTGTTGGAAGCGAAAGAATACACGTTGGTCAAGTAACAAAATCGTCTCGATTGACGAGTTAAATGAGATATTTACAGTCTATAACGAAAGATTTTCAAGAGAATGACAAACGGCATGAAGCGATATTAACTCCAAAAATTACCATCTGTCATTATTTTGCCTTGTCAATGTGTCAACTAACTTAAAAAGGAAGTCAACAGCTTGGGTTCGGACCCGCCACTTACGATAAAGGGAGATAATTTGAGGGGAGATTTTTCGTGTATGACAATAGTTCCGTCTTATGTTTACAGCAAGTGTTATGAAAATATCACTTTTCACAACTTCAGAAAACTCAGTCTTTCACACTGAAGCATACAATAAAGTCCAGTACCGCATTCGGGATCACCCGTTTATATAATGTACTATAAGACATCTCACTGTCATCTTTGAGCCTTCGATTCCTTTATACTCCAAAGGTTCTCCTTCGGTAAAGTAGAGCTCTTGTTTCATTGGTTGACCCTTGTATTCAAGGGTCATGTGCTGCTTATTTCCCTCTATCTTTATGGTTGTAATCATGATAGCATTCCTTAGCATTTCTACTTCTTCTTTTGTCACTCCTGAAAGAAAAAACATTTTTTCTTTTAACTTTTAAAGAGGTCGATGCTACATCAAACAAAATAAGCCTCATCCATCTTCATCGGATCTCTGGACCCGCATCAGTTACTAGGGGCATGTTCTTACCCCTATGAAGGGGAGGTGGGGATAGCATATTGGTAAAAGCGCTCATTCGTCACGTCGAAGGCCCGGGTTCGATTCTCTACATGGGTACAATGCCTGAAGCACATTACTTGTTTTCCCCGCCGTGCTGGAACATTGCTAAAAGCGCGTAAAACCATACTCACTCACTCTTACCTCGAAAAGTCACATGATTCACTGCCCAGCCTAGCATGTAATACATTTTACAGATTAGTTAGCTTGATAGACTCATTCAAAGACCCTTACCAATTTTAGAAAAATGTTCCATATTGTCAGGCACCATTTCCAATTTGACCCACCCATTTTGAAACCGCAGAGAGAGTGCATTTAAATTGTTAAATAACTTGCAAGATGGTTGAATAAATATGCTTTAGAGTAAAACATGTATGTATGTTATATAACATACTTAAGCATACTGTAAGCATGTTAACTAATCACACATTGTACCCATGTCGGGAATAGAACCCAGGTCTTCGGCGTGACGACCGCCCAGTAACAACAATTGCATACAAGAGAGAGATTAGTGAGTGAGTATGGTTTTACGCCGCTTTTAGCAATATTCCAGCAATATCACGGCGGGGGACACCAGAAATGGGCTTAAGAGAGAGATTAACATGAGTGGCGAAATACGCATATGTCGGAAAGCGCACGTTAAAACCGTAAGTAAGTTAGTAAGTAAGTGAAACACGTAAGTAAGTAAGTAGCACATGCGTTCAGGGTAAGCACCGTCACCTGAAACACCCCTGCACACAAACCACTATTGTTCTACGGTCTACTCCTTGTTGCTTTGTCAATGTTGGGCACTCTGGGTGGTAACCAGTTAATGTACACAGACACCTTGAAAAGGTTGTTTACACGACAAAAATAAAATGACTCCTGTTTCATATATTTAACCAACTTGGATAAAAATCTGATAAATATTTATTGTTGTGTACTGTGTGTCATGAGAATGCGAATCGGCCCGGTTCCCTGGGTAGCCCCGGCTGCGCAAGTGGAACTTACCCAGAGAACCTGTCTGATTGAGAATCAGTTTTGAAGTGAGACAACACGCACGTGTTACCGGGACCCAGTTTGTCTGTTCAAGCACATTCGTCACCACTCGCCCCTTTCCGTAGCCTGCAAGAAGCGGCTTGTCCCGGAATAACACGAGTTGGTCACGAATGGTGCAAGCATTGCGAAACAGCAATATTTAACAGAGCATGTACGTCCTACTTCTTGATTCAATTTGTCAGCGTTATCGACCCGGTCTCTCAGTGCAGTCAATATTAGGAGGTTAAGGTGACCGACAAAGATTGTGAGATGGTTTTTTTCCAGCAAAACAATATATGCAATGGTTGCAAAATATCTGCTGGTATTGACTCCCATTTATAGATATATTATACAATATGAAGACTTCCATATCGAAATGATAAACACAATGTCCATATTATTACAAGGATGAACTTTTTCGTGATGTGGGTGTGGTCGGCTGTGGGAACATTTTGGGCTATAAGTCTACACGAGACCATTGTATTTGGGCCCTTGGCGAAAGTGTTTCTTTTCTGTTGTTAACATCATGTTTTGTTTAATATTGATGGCAACTTCATGATACATATTTGTCACGTGGCGCAGGTGCAGTGACGATTCAAGGCAGGAGAGAGTGGTATATGATTGAAGTGATTGTGGTTCATTGTTAGGGTTGGTTTGTGTTGAATTCAAGCTGGCTTGTGTTCCTATGTTAAATACAGGCCCTCGAGGTATTGAATATGCGGAACATGGTTCTCTCGCTCATTCAGTGACCGACAACGGAGTAGACAAGCGGGGAAAAGGATAAGGTGTGGGTTCTTCTTACCACTTCAAAAAACATAAAACGCCAACGGCAGAAAAGAACGGATTATCCGACGTAACTGATTCTATTGGGCGTTATAGGCAAAATAGCGATGAAACCCCGAATGCGAATATGGTGCTGACAAACCTAGAACCATAATCAGGGCTAACCGGGATTTTATTCCACGATCGTAGGGTTCGAGCACGCCTAAGGGAGACAACTCTGCACGCGAATCCCGGCGCCCTAGACAACTGGGTCCATTAGCAATAATGCAAGGAGTGAAGACTACGCTTTCCACAGATTGTGTTTGGGGAATCAGAAAATATTTATTTGTTTGGAAATGATTGATCAAGTGTTTATTTGGTTGTCTTTGTTTGTCGTTTAACGCCGCACTCAGCAAAATTCCAGCTGTGTGACGCCGGCCTGTAAATAATCGAATCTGGACCAGACAATCCAGTGATTAATATCATGAGTATCGATCCACGCAATTGAGATACGATGACATGCATCACCCAAGTCAGCGAGCCTGGCCACCCGACCCCGTTAGTCGCCTCTTAAGACAAGTATAGCCGCGTTTTATGTCAAGGATGGGTTGCTGAAGACCTGTTCCAACCCGGATCTTCACGAGTCGATAGATAAATTGAACATAAGTAAGTTATTATAAGATTTATTTTAGTTATTGCTAATAATCTTATAAAATGCAGCTTATAAAGTCCACTGGATTTAATTAATATTATTATAAAGATAATCGTAAAATATTTTATCCTTACCCATTTTCTCTGAAAATGCTTCAAGGTTTTCATACAATTCTGGCACCAACTCCCATTTTCCATTAAACTTCTCCATTTCGATTCCCGAAACTGATTATCACCTATGTTCTGAACGGCTTTGGAATAAAGACAGGTATTGCCTCTTACATATAATGTCCCGTAGTGTCTGAGTAATTCAACACACAGTTGCTATACATATAACGCCCCACAGTGAATAATTCAACACACAGTTGCTATGTTCACGCCGCATTTCTTTTATGGCAACCCGTAGCAGCCATAATCGTCAAGCGGTACAACTAAGGTCACGTGTTGCTCGTGTGCCCTGGGGGTTGATATACCTTGATCTCATGACCTTGACCTCCGTATTAGTCATAGTCTGCAACGCAGATGTCTAGGATAACGCTACCAGGGTATACCATGTCACACTCCGTCGCAGTGGCGACTCAGCATAACACCACTGCCACAGGCTAATTTGCATATCACGTGACCGGACTTTTCTCTTGTTTGTAAACAAACGCGCTTTTTCAGAAATCAGTATAGAACGGACTAATGCAAGTATTTGGGGGCGCTTTACATGTTGTTTTGCATAACTATAAAGATAATGCTACAACTGCGACAGTGAGTTGCATGACAATATATATTTATGCACCAAAGTGACCGTGTCGCTAGCTCTCCGTTTGGCTTCGATGACAGCACGTGGAGCCGTACAACCAATGTAAACCTAGGATAACTACGCAAAAACAAGTAGATTTTTACGTATTTGCATTCTTTCTCAATGAAAGTTAACCATTCTTTGACATTTGTTTATGAAAATGTGTAGACTTATCAAACATGAAACGGATGAAAAGCATATGCAATATCTTGAATGGACTGTGAAAGATGTGACGAATCGTCACATGGCGCTGGCCTGTGGCAGAGGTACTAGCTGGCTGCCGGCCGCATGGAACTCTGGGTAGGAGAGTGATACCATATATTTCCTACATTACATCTGATTAGGTGTTTGGTGTCACGTAGCGCACGCGACGTTATTTGTTTGTTGGGTTGTTGTTTAACGTCGCACTCAGCAATACTCCATGATGGCGGTCAGTAAATAATTGAGTCTGGACCAGATAATCCAGTGATTGAAATCATGAGCATCGATCAACGCACTTGGAATACGATGACATGCATCAACCAAGGCAGTGAGCCGATCCCGTTAGTCGCCTCTCACGACAAGCATAGTCGCTTTTTACGGCAAGAATGGGTTTGCTAAAGATCTTTTCTACCCCGGATCTTCACGGGTCGTCAACCCCATTTCCCCACACCTTAGAGCTCGGGCTCTTAACAGAGAAAAGGCGGTCTCCCAGACGGGACATAAGGTGCTTATACATGTTACGCCATAGTCGTTGGATAATGTGTTTAATGTTAACGTTCGTGCCACAGGTATTCGTTATTGGTATTGGTCAGTAAATAAAGATATATACTCCGTATATATAAGTAGAGAATTATATGCAGGGGGTATATATTTTTATTTACTGGCCAATAACAACTTCCTGTGGTGCATGCGTATTTGTGGCTGCGTGTCTCCGTGCGTGCGCCTGTGTGTGTGTCCGAGCTTGCGTGTGCACTTAAAATAGAAAAGAAATGAATGGAAAAAGCTCGTGAGCAATTTGCGTTTGTTATAAAAACAAATAGTCAATTAACTGTTATATTTGTTGAAAACACATCACCAGATATTTAGTTATATGGGTTTTTGTTTTTAGAAAGGCGGTGCGCGTACCTCTTCATTCCCAAATGCGGCAAAGCTAGAACGTGCTTGAATATATATGATGTGAAAGCTCTGCACAGCAATGTAGCCCTGTCAAGCAATTGAGCGGAGCTTGGTCCAAAGTCTGATCGTGTCGGCTCTGTCTCCAGGTTGGTCAGACGCCAGTAGAGGGCGCATGGTGCACAGGCCTTCGTGTGTGTTTCATTGTGTCTGTGCTGAGACGCATGTCAAAATAGGAGGGTGCCAATACCGCCCTTTTGGCATCCAGCACACCACTAAGTCTTAATTTGTCTTGGCGTCCAATTTAAAAACTCAGCGACACAGCTGTTACAAGTAAATTAAACTGGGATTTTCATATGAGTGTTCATAAGATTAGGGTTAAATATTTGATTAATTTGTCACTCAACAAATTGAAAATATTGGCATCTGCCTTCTAAATGAACGTGTTTTGGCATCCAGCGTACTGCTCATTGGCATCTGGAAGACAACCAGCGTATCAAAATGGGACTGGCATCCCAAGATACTGAAGAACGTGGAATAAGACCGAGTCCAACGTCGCTCGTCGTCGGGGTACGACGATACGGATCCAACTAAGTTACTGTAATACCCTAACCTGTTCAGGGCCGCCTCTTTCGACAAGCATAGATTGACGGTGGCCAAGTCTATTTGGTCCAGGCTGCGGAAGTATTGCTGACGAGGGTACAAAACCTCATCATCCAAACGTATTATCCATCTATAAGGTCCATGTCTAATATAGGGCAGCGGGGTAGCCTATATCTTCCCGAGGAAGGGGATTTAACTGTCTATAAAAGTCCAGGTTCCACCTTTGCCGAACTAGGCTGGAATTATGGAGTTAAATGTTTTTGCTGGACTAACGAGTCCATGTGTAGTCCGATCAAAATTGCGTAACAAAATCGACATTCAAATCATAAACAACCGTGCAGATTCCGGTCGATTGGAGGATTTGCAGAGCATGTGTACCGTCAAATGTGCGTCGAGATATTTCCAAAATGTTTTCATGTTTTTTTAACAAGGTCCTCACGTTATTTGATGCACTTCGCGAGGTAAGACCCGTTTTATTACAGTATAAGTCTTGATTAACGATAAGATCGTCTTGACTGGGCGCCGCCATTTTGTTTGGAGCAAATGACAGTCACATGAAAGATGGAATCTGATTGGACAATAGGCTGAACAGAGAAGGGACATAACTCGTAATAGCCCTGGTGGCACTAAGACCGACACATAAATTCCAGGTTAATTCGGCAAGGGTGGAAACTGGATAGGTTAACTCCCTTGCCTCGGGAAGACGGTTAGCCTAGTGGTTAAGGCAGTCGCTCTTCAAGCTGTATACCCAGGTACGATCCCATGGATACGATTGGCGAAGCCCACCCTTTTTTGTCTCCTGCTGTGACGTTGCTGGAGTTTTGCTAAATGAGGCATACAACCTACCCACAAACTCATATTGCCGGTACGTTACCGAGTGCGACGTCAAACAACAAGCGAAACTCCCTCGTAAAGATCGGGTTTTCACCAACCCATGCTTGTCGTAAGAGGCAACTAACCTGATCGGGTGGTCAAGCTCATGACTAGGTTGATACATGCATGTCATCGTATCCCAATTGCATAGATTGATGCTCATGATGTTAATCACTGGATTGTCTGATCCGGACTCGATTTTTTACACACATGGGCAAAATATGTGGTCCTAATTCATGGCGTCCCTCGAGATAGTGGTAAGATTGCCAAAAGCAATGCGAAATCACTCATTTAAATCTGTGGTATCGTCATTTTGAATAATATGGGTTGGGGTGTCCACAGTGGTTAAATTGTTCGCTGAGACCTAAAATAGTATGTAATACCAATATCCCATAAGTAAAGGAAAGCTCCACCTCCGTTCTTTCGAAATATCTTACCCAACATTTTAACCTTTCAATTCAAAGCTCGTCTGAGGCGCCGCGATTCGCTGTGCAGAGTTGCGTCCATTGGGCACGCCAGAAACCTATGATTGTGGCTTCGAATCCCGGTTCACCCCGATTATGTTTCTAGGTTTGTCAGCACCATACCCGTGCTCGTGGGTTTAAACGAAGTGGAAAAGTCTCAGACCTGCATCACTTCGGGCCTTCCTCCCACATTGAGCTGACACGCCGCGATATAACTGGAATACTGTTAAAAGCGGCGTTAAACCCAACTCTCTCACTCATAATTCGAAACAAATATAAACATGTATGGTTTGTCAGCAGCATCTCATCGCTATAGCTGGTTTCATTAAAGTAGGTGTTATGCCTTGGTTACTGCGGGTTTTTCTCCCCAAATTAAGCCGACACGCCGTGATGTAACTCGGGAGACGCAAGCCGGGGATATTTACCACTGCTTGTGAAACCCCAAAACACAGGCATGGTGCTGACAGATCAAAGATCATAATTTGAGAGAAAAACGGATTCGATCCCCCGAGCAGCAGATCCTAGCATACCTAAGGAGCGCAATATACCGCCCTTGCCTCCTGATTGTAAGTAAACCAATGATAAGCATGATATACAGATTGCAATTTAACGGTCGGCATAGTTAGAGGTTACTTGTCATTGTTTCGAGTTATCCGCCAAATATCGGGAGTGTACAAAATATGGATTTTTCTCCTACATTTCAAAAATCGCCGGATAGATGTGAATTCTCAACTAACGAAGTTTCGTAAAAATGTATCCGTGGAACGTTTGTAAATTGTAAATAAATTGAAATTTAATTTCTCATGAGAAAAATCGCACTTTTAACTTACTCATCACGGTAAATAGAATCTACAAGGCGATGTTCTATTTCTTGATCCCGTGCCCTGACTATCTCAAGGAAGCTTTGCTCAATCACGAGGACATTTTCTCACTCATGCACCGTCTCTGTCGTTATCGTTAGTCATTATGTAAATATACAATGTGCTCTCACAGCAAACACATCTTCAACGCAGCGGTTGAGTACATATACATTTACTGTCATACCTTATCAAAACATTCGATATCAACAATGTGTGTCTTTCTTCATCGAGCCGACAATTTAAGCCCCCGTGAATCCCAGAATGTTGAATAGGCGGTCTCAAACGCCGCCTGGGTACGTTTCTAAAGGCCTGTCTCGGTCGGTTGAAGAGTATGCCAAAAAAAAGAAGTGACGCGTACATCAACAGCTATTGACTATATTGAGATACGAGTGGAAATGACAGTTGACAAGGATATTTGATAACTGACATGTACCCTGTGCACGTTGTATCGCATCTCAACATTACACCCATATATGGTGTGGAAAATGACAAAACTACATGTACAAGGGTAAATTGAAAATCGTTCAGAATCGATCTTGTTCGCACAATTTTTTTTAAGTATAATATCTTTTGACTTCAAGTTTTCAATGTTTCGGCGCTGTGTTTCAACCTAGTAACATTTTGAAATCGATTGTATTTTTGGTGTGTAAAGTCCAATTATTAAATGTATATTTTTCTTTTGCCCGGCAGTTTATATAAGGTGAGAGTGGATCTCTTTGTCTGTAGTCTCTATATTTTAAAAGATGCTTCTGAATATTCATTACACGGACACTTGACCCAATACCATTTTAAAACTTTTAAAAACCGAAAGTGAAGAAATATTTCAGCTCAATAGAAAACGTTTCGAAGTCAGTAAGGATATTTTAAGTATTCTTGAAAATCTGTGAAGTCAATTGAGCCAGGGACAGACATTCCACTATAATATCTATCTACCCATGGAGACATGGGTTAGAATTGGTCTTCGACAAACCATGCTTGTCGTAAGAGGCGACAAACGGGATCGGGTGGTGGTCAGGCTCTATGCCTTGGTTGATGCATGTCATCGTATCCCAATTACGTAGGTCGATGCTGTCTGGTCCAGATTCGACCAGTGAGTGAGTGAGTCGGTATTGTTTTACGCCGCTTGTAGCAGTATTCCAGCAATACCACGGCGGGGGACACCAGAAATGTGCTTCACACATTGTACCCATGTCGGGAATCGAACCCGGGTCTTCGGCGTGACGAGCGAACACTTTAACCACTAGGCTACCCGACCGCCCCCCAGATTCGACTATTTGCAGACCGCCGTCATATAGCTGGAATATTGTTGAGTTAACTAGTGCAGCCCCTCCCATGTATATCCTCCGAATATGATGTTGTGGGAAACAATTTTCTGTGGTAAACATGTTTGTTTATACACAATAATATACCCGTGTTGTGTGGATCACTAGCCCCGTGATTGTAAAGCATTCGCTCGGCACTCCAAATTCAGGGTGTGATTCCCCATGTTAGTGAAAGCCCATTCCTGGTACTCTCCATCTTCCCGGGGCAAGCGTGTCAACTAGCCTATATCAAAGCCTAGTTTCCACATAAAAATTAGACTTTGACACAGGCATGTAGAGACGCGGTTGCCTTGGGAATATGGGTACCCCCTGCCTTGAGATGACAGTAACACTGCCCGTACCAACATACTCGGGGCGGTCGGGTAGCCCAGTGGTTAAAGCGTTCACTCGTCACGCCGAATATCTGGGTTCGATTCCCGACATGGGTACATTGTGTGAAGCCCATTTCTGGTGTCCCACGCCGTGATATTGTTGGAATATTGCTAAAAGCGGCGTAAAACCATACTCACTCACTCACCAACATACTCTGAAGGGCCAATGTCATAATGGAGTTCACCCAGTACATACCTCCAAACATCATATTCTGTATCAAGTGTATTTTTCAGTGCTAAATGTATGGGTGAGGTGGCCATCGGTGAGATGGTGTTTAATGTCACGTTGAAAATTATTTCACTCGTGTAGCTTGCTACGTGTGTGCGTGGCTTCTACTAGTCCATACATATGCCTGTCTTACTGTGTTTTGTCTTGTCTTCCCAGACACCATGCCGCAGTGTTAACATGGGTACCCCACTCAGATGCCGAGCCGCCAGGTAAACGGATGAAACACGTACATTTCGCTGGTATTTAGGAACATTCACATTAAAAGTCAATGTATCACGGGAAACAGGAAAGTATCATGAAGAACATTCCTTATCTGTCGGGATATTCCGTAACCAACGGATGTCGAATAAACGTTTTTTTTTGTCAAAACGGCCATACTTCAAATCGGCCACAACTACAATAGGTTAATTGGGCCACATACCCCAGCCAAAATGACCACTGTTTTCAACTTAGTAAAGTTTTGATAACGTTTCTAATGTTTTCAAGTGTACACTTTCTTTTGACCGGCAGTTTATGTCCCATTCTTTTATTATAAATACTATTGACTCATTCGCCACCGTAGCTTCGTTTCGAAAATGACGTCAACTCCTCTTTCGGGCTAATCTCAAACGTAGCACAGAATTTCTCGCCTTTGTGACAGTAATGTGATTGGGCGGCTATTTTTAGCGTCGCGTGTTTCAATTCGGGTTGAAGACGAGGCTTTAGGGGCAAATGAGGCCAGGGTGTTTATCCTAACAGAATGGAGATATAATACACTGGACACTCGAGGATGGCTTGACACAAACTCGTGAAGTGGGACTTGTGTTTATAATGATTTTTTTCACATAAGGCAACAAACTGTTAACGTATTTGATATCATTGCAAAATAAACACAGATCATCCCACATCTCTTCAAAGTCTCTTCAGTTTGGTAGTCATGGATACTCCATCTTTTGTTTGCACCTGAAAACACGTCCACAATGATGTTACGAAATGTTTGTTTGTTTGTTTGTTGTTTAACGCCGCACTCAGCAAAATTCCAGCTATATGACGGCGGTCTGTAAAATAATCGAGTCTGGACCAGACAATCCAGTGATTGACATCATGAGGATCGATCCATGCAATTGGGATCGATGACGTGTATCAACCAAGTCAGCCAGCCTGACCACCCGACCCCGTTAGTCGCCTTTTACGACAAGCATAGTCGCCTTTTACGGCAAGCATGGGTTGCTGAAGACCTATTCTACCCCGGATCTTTACGGGTCGATTGATAAATTGAACATAAGTAAGTTATTATAAGATTTATTTTAGTTATTGCTAATAATTTACAATAATCAGAATACTGAGATGTCAATGGAAAGACAGTATATCGGTCCTGCCGATTTAAGCATTAAAATGAAAAGTAGTTCACTGGGCGGCAAGTATAAGGAACATATTGCATATTATACAGCGACAATGACTTGTTAATTTGAAACAGTCTTAATCCGGGCGATTTAACGGGGTTATAATAATAATAATAGAATAGGGCATTTATATTACGCATAATTCTACACAACACAGGGGCATGCTCAAAGTGATGTTATTATCCCGGTCACTGGATCAGTGTGCACCCAAGAATCATTCCCAGCTCCCTGGGGAGTATACAACCCAAGCTGCCTGTTAGGCGTTAGAAGGTTAACAACCACCTCATCCTACCGGGTACCCATTCACTGCTGGGTGAACAGAGGCACATGTCGAAGACACTTGCCCAAGAAGACGCCACATGTGTTACATGTGCTTCGGTTAGGGGCAGGACCGAAGCCCTAGAAACTCAGGAGCCAAGTTGCCGAAACACGGCATCCATGGACTCTCCGCAACCGGCGTTGCTTGACTTCACCTGACATGTGACCTGTGCGCTGTGCCATCACCTTGTACACGCACACGCACACGCACATACGCACACGCACACGCATCCCGCCTATGACGTTACCTACCCCGACAATGTAGTCCCCTTCGATGTATCTGTCTGTGGTCCACTCTCGTGTAGTTCCGTCTTTCTCCATCTTATGACTCTCAACGAAGTGACCGCCCTTCATGTTTATACAGCTCTGTGGAGAACAGAAGCAGAAGTAATAGTAGTAGTAGTAGCAGAAGTAATAGTCGTAGTATAGTAGTAGCAGCAGTAGTAGCAGTGGTAGTAGTAGAATTAGTGAGGTGAGGTGAAATGATCATTGCACTTATATATCGACGTGCATGCAAGTGTGTGTGTTTGCTTGTACTAGTCCGGACTAATGCCGATTGATAGTGCTAGTCCACCAAGATACCAGTCTCTGTTAAGCCCCTCCATGCCGAGCATATTTTGTTAGGACGCGTCCGGGGATCGAACCCCCAACCTTCCGCTCTCCAGGCGGACGCTCTACCACTAGACCAAGGAGGCATTAGTAGTAGTAGTAGTAGTAGTAGTAGTAACAGCAGCATAACTAGTAGTAGCAGTAGTAGCGATAGTAGCGACAGTAGTAGTAGTAGCAGTGTGGAAGAGATATGAGAAGATACCAAATACAAGCAGGTGATATCACAAAGAGACGCGGTAACTGGCGGACTAGAGTTGGGGTGGGTTTAACGTCGCGTTCAAGATTATTGCACTTATATAGCGACGTGCATGCGCGTGTATGTGTGTGTGTGGCTGCTTGTACTAGTCCGGACTGATGCCGATTTATAGTGCTTGCACACTGAGATACCATGCCGCAGTTTAACATGAATACCCCACTCAGACACAGTATACTGACTCCGAGCCGACCAGTCCTTGTTTTAGCCCCTTAATGCCGAACGCCAGACAGGGTAACAACAAGTACCATCTTTTAACGTCTTTTGGTATGACGCGGTCGGGGACCGAACCCCGGACCTTCCGCTCTCCGGTCGGACGCTCTACCATTACACCACGGAGGCGGTCGGCGGACTAGAGTGTCGGTATTAACGCATACAGTGTACTGGCAGAAGGAGTAGTTTGTAGTTGTTGCCTTTCTCACTTCGCAAGGTTAGCAGAGATTTCTTATGATTATCCAAAGGGCTGTGTCGCTTTATTCACAAAATCCTTGTTCGCCTTACCGTCATTGTTGATCCATCAAAGCTTTTGTAGGACAGGGGAACACCGAGCTGGAACCTGAGTTCTTGGTTAAACCCTTTCGTCTCCAGACCAGCAACCAGGGTGCTGCCATCCAGGGCAAATGTATACGTCGCTTGCAGGTTTTTATACAACTCTCTCTTCTCTGCCGGAATCTCTGCAAGTGTAAGTATGGGGAAATGAATGAATATGGTTTGACGCCGCTCTTGTCAATATCGAATGCAGGGGTTACCCGAAATGGGTGAGGTGAGGTGAAATGGGGTTTAACGTCGCGTCCAAGATTATTGCACTTATATAGCGACGTGCATGCACGTGTGTATGTGTGGCTGCTTGTACTAGTCCGGATTGATGCCGATTTATAGTGCTAGCTCACAGAGGGATCAAACCCCGGACCTTCCGCTCCCCGGGCGGACGCTCTACCACTAGACCACGGAGGCGGTCTGACCCGAAATGGACTTCGCACATTGTACCAATTAGGGAATCAAAGCCGGATTTAGTCCGAAAGAGAGAACCTTTAACTATAAAGTTACTATACCGCTGATTCAATATCTACCATCGTCGAGTGTCAGTTTTGTTTTAAAAAACACCCCTGGATCCCTAGAAGTCAAGGAGATCCTTGAACACGTAAATAATCCGCCATTTGCCACACTTAGTCAATTCATGGACCACCAAATGATTTGGTTATGTTTAACTTAAACGTCAACATTATTAAAATGCTTTAAAAACACACCAAAAAACAAACAAAACCAAGCAGAACAAAACGCGTAAACCATAGGTGAGAATGGTTCCCAGTATAACAAGTCGTACCCATTGTATCCGAGAAAGCATCAAAGTTTTGGGTCAACTCCGGCCTCACTTCCCACTTTCCAACAAACTTCTCCATGCTGATGTCTGTTACGTGACAACAGAGACTGCGATGCTCTTGTGGGACTCTTTATATATATACCCACAAACTGGTGACTCGGATATGTAAACGGCCTTTTACACTCAGATAACAGTGTTGATAACTAAGCTATCAAAAGGCGACTGCTTATGACGAATAAACTAGAGCGATCATATTAGGTCATCATTAATTAATATACTACTCAAGGTTGGCTAAGGATCACCACTGTAAAAGGTAATACTGGGTGCATCTGTTGAAATAGCCAACGATAATATTGCACGAAGTCATATTTCGTGAACAAAGGTTCACTGTGCCACACAATGCTATCAAAAACATGTGACCAAGAATCAGTCAGATTACCCGTCAAAATGGGAGTATCTGACCAAAAATGAAACATAAAAGAATTACGAAAACAAATTCATGGTCCTGAAAAGCAGCTCTCAGAGGCGCATACATGTGATCCACGTGATGCGTTTGTTTGTTTATTTGTTCGGGGATGTCTAGTGGTTCATTCGGCGACTTGGTAGCGTGGTGGTTAGCTATAGAGCCGGTTCGATTCCCCACTTGGATACATTGTGTGAAGTCCATTTTAATAGTTCTAAATGCGGCGTAAAACCACACTCACTCACTCACGAATGGTTCGTTCTCCTTCAGTAAGGTATCATATCACTTATCTGTTTTAGTCTTCAGCGAATGACTTGTATTCAGAAAAGCACGATCGATGACGTATTTTTTGTCATTTCATTAATCAGGTCATTCCAAAACACCTTACCCACCCTGTACCACGAGTTGTAGTCTGTCTCCCAGACCCCTCGAGTATATTAAAAATAAAGTTCAACTCAAATCTAGAAGGATTGGGCAAGTCGAGATTGCCTCAGTTGTAGCCTGAAATTAAGAATTGCACTGGGCTCCTTTTGGATTTTATTATTTCTATTTTGTTGATATAATTATATTTTTAAATAGGAAACTTTATTTCTGGAACTAATGTCAGTCTACTCAGGTTGTTCAGTGAATGGTTGGATCAAGTGCACAAACAGTTCCATAGTAACTATATACGATTATAACTCTACCGTCGCTTTATGGTTAAAAATACTAACGATGCTACGTTAAAAAATAAAAAGGCAGGCAGACAGTCTTTATTTGTACTGCCATGTGACTCGTTGTACTAGGATACAATTCGAAATAATTACAAAAACGTATTTAAATACATGGAACAAGTATTTTGCGTGGTTACCATAAGCGCATGCGTATTTGATGGATATTCAGTACAATACAGAAATATTGTCCCTTATCATAATTTGGAAGGAAGGATTGTCGAACGTCAATGTATAATTAACACTCATGTAAAACATGTATAATATCTTCAAGAACGTTACTTTGTTTGTATAGTATGTCGGTGTCATCATTCACTCAAACATCTTGCTCATTGCTGAAACGAACGAACACAATTGAGCGAAATTATTACTGTGTTAAACATTCGTTAATATTAGGAATGTCTAGCATGATAAAGGGTTTTGTACCGTGTGTTTCTGTGTCGTAGAGATTTAATATTTCCATTTAAATATGTATGAATTATGGTCGCCAAAGGCTCCAAATATTCCTAAAATATGAGTGAGTGAGTTGGGTTTATCGCCGCTTTTAGCAGTATTCCAGTTATATCTCGGCGTGTCAGCTTAATGTGGGAGGAAAACCCGAAGTGATGCAGGTCTGAGACGTTTACCACTTCGGTGAAACCCACGAGCACGGGTATGGTGCTGACAAACCTAGAAACATAATCGGGGCGAACCGGGATTCGGACGCTCAATCATAGGTTTCTGGCGTATACCCAATGGACGCAACTCTGCACAGCGAATTGCGGCGCCTAAGACGACTGGGCTACCCGTTTCTTGAAATTTAACTTCTGTATCTTGAAATTTCAACTTAGTATCTTGAAATTTCAACTTCTGTATCTTGAAATTTCAACTTCTGTATCTTGAAATTTCAAGATAGTATCTTGAAATTTCAACTTAGTTTCTTGAAATTTCAACTTAGTATCTTGAAATTTCAACTTCTGTATCTTGAAATTTCAACTTAGTGTCTTGAAATTTCAAGATAGTATCGAAAAAAATTATTAAAAAACAAATGGCCCTAAAAGGCTTCCGTATATAGCTGCACTACTGCGGAGTGCACCTAAACATGCACCAGCACACAAGAGCAATAATCTCTATTTATCATGGCGTGTCATTCCATGGGTTGTGTTTGTGGCGCCCTAAACCATTTGGTCGCCTGCTCTTCTTTGTGCAGTGTGCACAACATAAAACACCCACGTTGACATGCTGGTGTTTATTTGTGATCTTTATCACGACTAAGTATGTATGCATAACCGTACAATTAGTGAAAAGGACGGTTTTAGATCTTCAAGTGAAAATCAAACTATTGAGTATTGTTTACCATGTCTTTACTGTCTTTTTACATCACGTAATAAAAATAGCTTGGTCAAGGACGTGCATTTTTTTTCAATAATTAGAAAAATGTTACACGAGAACCTCTATAATGCAATCGGGTAGCCTAGTGGTTAAAGCGTTCGCTCGACACGCCGAAGACCCTGGTTCGATTCCCGACATGGGTACAATATGTGAAGCCCATTGCCGGTGTTCCCCGCCGTGATATTGCTGGAATATTGCTTAAAGCGGAGTAAAACCATACTCACTCACTCACTATAATACAAAATGAGCCTTTTCGACATGTTTTATCCTTCCTGGTTATAACATTTAGTTATGTTATTAATCCAAAACATAAAGATATCCAATGAAACGTTGGGGTTTAAAAATCAAGCAGGGTGGTTCTGAAAAGAAAAAAAACACCACCACCTTATTCTCATTCATGTTGACATACTAGCTGACCTTCAGAAAGGACCCGACCGCCTCCGTGGTCTAGTTGGGGTAGAGCGTCATCCCGGAGAGCGGAAGGTCCGGGACTCGATAATGTTATGACGTTAAAAGGTGGTACGTACTTGCTGTTTCCATGTCTGGAGCTCGGCATTAATGGGCTAAAACAAGGACTGGTCGGCTCGGGGTCAGTATACTGTGTCTGAGTGGGGTGTTCATGTTAAACTGCGACATGGTATCTCAGCGGGCTAGCACTATAACTCGACATCACACACACACACACACACACACACACACACACACACACACACACACACACACACACACACACACACACACACACACACACGTGAAAATCCGGGTTAGAATTGATCTTCACCAAACCATGCTTGTCGTAAGAGGCGACTAACGGGATCGCTGACTTGGTTTATGTATGTCATCGTATCCCAATTGCTTAGATCGATGTTCATAGCAATGACTGGATTGTCTGGTCAAGACTCGATTATTAAGAGATCGCCGTCATACAGCTGGAATATTGCTGAGTGCGGCGTTAACCAACCAACCAATTTTCATAACGAGTTTTAATTGTATTCTAGTATCTCACAGAACATAAAACATCAGACCTGGGGCAATTAATGCTGTCAACTGTGGATTGATGCTCATGACATCAATCACTGGATTGTCCGGTCCATACTCAATTATTTACAGACCTCCGTCATATAGCTGGAAAACTGCTGAGTGCGGCGTAAAACAACAAACCAACCACCCAACCAACTATAATAGACTTGTGTAGACCATATCGACCTATCAGTTGTTCGAGACAAGTGGAATATCGATAAAAAAAAAAGCCATGTATTATTGGTTATAAGATTCTGTCTGGATCATCGAGTTGCTCCTCCAGAAATAGTGAGTGAATTGAGTGACTCAAGAATGGGCCTTAACACGAGCTGGACTTCGGCCCCGATCTGGAGTGAAGGGCGAAGTTTTAATCACTCGTGACCATGTACACGTTCACATGGCATATGCCGGTGTACGTGAGGTGCATTGCTCCGGGTAACATGAGTGGGCGCATGAGACACTGTCTAGACAACACACACTTGATACACACCCCCCCCCCCTCTCTCCCTCTCTCTAAATCTCTCTCCCTCTCCCTCTCTCTCTCGCTCTCTCTCCCTCTCTTACGCTCTCTCTCTCCCTCTCCCTCCCTCTCTCCATCCCTCTCTCTCTCACTCTCCCTCACTCTCTCTCTCTCTCTCCTCCCTCTCACTCTCTCTCTCTCACACTTTCGCTCTCTCTCTCTCTCCCTCTCTCTCTCACACTTTCACTCTCTCTCTCTCATAAATTCGCTGATGACGGAGCAATATGGGTAAAGCACAGAGATATTTCACAAATCCGAGACCCGTTAAGAGGAATAGGTCTTCAGTAACTCATGTTTGTCGTAAAAGATGTTAGCATCATATCAAAACATATTCTAAGCAAATTAACATGGTCTATATCAACATATCCCTTCACCGTGGTATGCCAGTACTTGAGAAGTCATACTTTAGTTTTGAATCTCAAAGATAGGAATTAACTGGAGACAAATGGAATTAGATTTGGGGGTCTTTGGTCATTTCTAATTTGATCATTCTTCAAACAAAATCAAATTTTAAATTCTCAGGGCCATTGGCAAAATATCTTGGTCTAAACTCTAAATGAGCGTGTGAGTATATGGTCTCTGGATGGTGTGACACGCTTTGAACAGTATTCTTGCTGGAATACCGCAGTTTAATGTTGGAAGAAAGCGCGAAGTGATGCATGTCTCAGACCTTTACCACCTGTGAGAAACCCACGAGCACGGGTATGGTGCTGACAAACGTAGAAACATAACAGGGGCCGGGGCAAACCAGGTTTTGAACCCACGATCATAGGTTTCTGGCGTGGCCAAAGGATGCAACTCTACACAGTGAATGCCAGTACCTCAAACGTCTGGGGCACCTGTGATCCCTTTAAAATCTGAGGCCCTGCCTCCAGGCAATAAGCTCCTTAACCCATGTAATAGACAGGCTAATGTTTTCTCATAATAAAGAAGTTGACATTCATTTATTCTCTTCCTTATACTTAGGAATGATTAATTAACCCTCGGCTTCCTTATAAAATTGCCATGTGCATTTTCTGCACATTTCTCAAATATCATCATGAATTAAACCATAACATGTAACAGCACGTACGGTGTCTAGTCAAATTCATCCTAAACAGTACAAAATCCATTACCATTTCCACCTAAAGCCCCACGATAACTCACAGAAACAGCCTAAATATAGTTATGTAGTGGTAAGCAACAAACAAAGGTGATGTTCTTACCTCCCTTCCAATGTACGACGCCAAGCTCCAAAACAGCGCGTCACACCTTTGTTCCCTTCCTATATCATTTCCGGGAACGGACTATCGCTGTAAGGAGCTTAGTAAGACGCATGCGCTCATGTCATTTTATTTCCGCCATTTATTCAGGTGCGTGTTTGTAAAATTGTGTTTGATGTAGATCTATATTTTTCTAACTAAATAGGAACACGGTGAGATAATTTACTACCTCACTTACATTTCTGCTGTTTTTAGCACATGTTTGAAAAAAAGAAATCGAGCGTTATTGGTTAACTGACGCACGTTGAATTTCTGGAATCAAAACCACGTTTTTCTTTTTGAAAATCAAAACACCTTCTTATCATCCGAATAAATACTGTTTATAAAGAATTTAAAATTTGGATCAGACCTTCTTTCTGATTTCGATAAATCTTGTTTTAGTAGTCTAAAAATTACCTGGCAAACGTAACTGACCACGTATTGTATTTGACTTCTTCACACGAAGCACACTATGCCTTCTCGGGTTTCTGTCATGCATGCAAGTACTGACTATGAACTGATCTTCTGAGGAATCTAAAGAATGTTGTTATTTGTTTAAACTGCATGGTGCAGTGTTGGTTTGCACACATTTAGGATGTTGTCATAGCACATGTGACTGTATAATGTATTTATGTTGGCATATCTAACGTATCAAAACATTCAGCTGCTAAAATCATGGTATTTCAATTATTATGAAGGATATCATAATTTTGTTTCCACTTAAACATCAGCATGCTTATTTCTAGTTGTAGGTTTAGGTATACCATAAGCAGGAGATGGATAGCCAAGTCAAGGAGTCGAATACCAACCAAAACTGCTCTATACACAATTTGTTTTAAAAAGCTTTTACTGATGCTACAGTGATAGACTTTTTTACACTCTCAGGATTGGGACGAGAGACTAAGGGCAAATGGTAGTTAAGTACATGTATTGAAGATTAAGGCAATACCTTGATTCAATTACCATAGCAAATGGGAAGCACCCCAGCACTCGCTTGGGCATTTCAGAGATTGGTTTGTCTATGCACTAATGCAGTGTGACTAAAAACATACGAGTCTACTAGCCCGAAAATTGCTCTTATCATTTTCAGTAGATTTTTGTATTGCTATGTGATCTGTTGTTAGCTTAGCTTAACAGACTTAAAGTGGCCTTAAGCCAGACATTTTCTCGACTCAGACTAAAGTCGCAGATAGATGATATAAAAATCCCATATCATGGTGAAAAGATGTACAGTTTGTTCCCCTATGAACATTTTATATTCTGAAAACTATGTTACCCAATAAATGAAAGCAATCATTTCCAAGTTGTAGAGGTGTACTACTTAAATGTGCATATTATTCCTAACGCTGCTTTTATCCCCAGCTTGTTGGGTTAGGTGGTGTTTAAATGTCTTAAATCTTAGCCTGTCTATTACATGGGTTAAGGAGCTTACTACCTGGAGGCAGGGCCTCAGATTTTAAAGGGATCACGGGTGCCCCAGACGTTTGAGGTACTGGCATTCACTGTGTAGAGTTGCATCCTATGGGCATGCCAGAAACCTATGATCGTGGGTTCAAATCCTGGTTCACCCCCCTGTTAATGTGTTCTGTTTCTCAGCGTTAGAAACTAAAAGTCCACTAGTCCTTATAATGATAACATATAGCAAAACCCTTGAAGTGTCTAATTTCTACTGGTCCTTATGATACCTTTAACTATTGGGCAGTGCCAGTGGGACTAGTGCAAATTTCTACAGCTGTTTCTACGCTTGTCAGCACCATAGCCGTGCTCGTGGGTTTCTCACAGGTGGTAAAAGTCTGAGACATGCATCACTTCATGCTTTCCTCCCCCTTTCATTTAAACTGGTACATAGTGATATAACTGGAATATTGTTCAAAGCGTGTTACACCAACTTACTCCCTCATTCAGAGTTTAGACCAAGATATTTTTCCAGTGGCCCTGAGAATATAAAATTTGATTCTGTTTGAAGAAGGATTAAATTAGAAATGACCAAAGACCTCCAAATCTAAATCCATTTGTCTCCTGCTAATTCCTATCTTTGAGATTCAAAAGTAAAGTATGACTTCTCAAGTACTGGCATACCATGGTGAAGGGATGTGTTGATATAGACCATGTTAATTTACTGTGAATATGTTTAGATAGGATGCTAACAGACAGGTTTCAACATGTTACTGATGCTGTCATGGGATAAATAGCCACCTTATCAGTGTGACATTCATAAAATTCATAAATATTCTATAAACACAATGCTGTTAACAGTGGTTAAGAAAGATTTAGCCAAAAAAGTCCTTTTGTTTAATGTTATGTGTTACGTTGCCATGGTGCTTTGCTTATTTATTATTTTCTATCATTTAATTATATTTATGGTTACACGACTTATGCTCTTTTTTATTGAATTTATTTGTATAGCGTGGTATATTCATTATGTACGTCTCCTGTGTTAAACATCTTGCAGTGCATGCTCAGGACATTAAATTCACATATATTTATGCTCTACATGTTTATTACATATATTTCATCACATTTATTATGAGTATCATTTATATGTATTTTATTTACTAGATTTTATCAGCATCCTGTGAGAAAATTAATCTGAGAATATTTTTTTGCTGTTCCTAGGATATCTGAGGTAACTGTTTATATATCTTTATTGATGTTTAATTTATGATTTATTTATTTATTTATCATGTTTAACTCTCCATGTTATGTGTTATATGGGGTTCTCTACTAACAAAATGCTGAATAAGAGATTGTTTCATGATCATGATGATTAATAAAATATATATAATGATAACTATGTGCCCCACATTATTCCTTAGGCTGTAATAATATGTGTTTTACATTGATGTGAATATGATTATTAATAGGTAATGTATTATCTGATTTTCCTGTTTGTAAGTTGTAAATATTCCTCTTGAACTTTAGATGCTCAAGGAGCTTTGTTAACATTGCCCAAACCTATTTATTTATAACACAAATTAACAATAAATGGCTAATAAATTTGGTGCCCTGGTGATCACTTTGTCACTTAAGATGGATTCTAATTGATATTTGATCATTTTGATTTTGTTGAATTAAAACTAGCGTTCCCGTTTACCGGTAATTACCTGTTTTTTTTCCGGTAAATTCAGGCTTGGACTGGCTTGTGACTGCAAGTCCCTTTGGACCGGCAAATAAAGTACCTTATAAATATTTGTTGAACAAAACATTGGTGATATGCATATAAGTACATTTTTCGAACAGTCAGCTTGTCTGTTACCATCAGGGTTTCCCCATGTCTATTTCTAGGTTAAATATCCATTAGTAGCGACATCGTCTTGAAATATGAAATAAAAGAGAGAAAATTGTGACGACATCTTTGCACTGAATATGATGTTAAAAGAATTAAAATCCCAAAAAATTCATACATTTTTTTATTTGTTGAAAGTTTGGGCCTGCAAAATTTGGGGGTAACTGGTAATTTTTAGTTGCCAGTTCACAAGGACTGTCAGTTTCAAAAGCCAGCAGGAACACTGAAATATTATCAGTGAACATCAGGGATTTACGTAGGCCAATTGCTTAGTTTGTAGGGATCTCACGATTCACCAATTGTAACAATGCATTAGTAGATAATTTTCAAGATATGATACGAGATAATGTATATCAATGCAAAATTTTATTGAAATTGGTATCCATTTGTTTGCGTATCAATTGATTTTTCTTTTCAAATAGAAATTTCATCATATTTTCTTAATTTGACACAAACAAAATTTAGTATCTGACTCTTGTTTGAATAAATAGAATCAATCCTTTCTAAGTATTATTGTTTTACAAAATAATCTACTGATAGTGATTAGAACACATAATTGTGAAAGTGGTATGTAATTAAAAAGTTTGCTTCTAAATTTACGCATAAAAATTCGGTTATGCTGTATCGAGTTTCATCAGTGGTTTGAAGAGTCTCTCGAACTGTGTATTTGCGTAAAATCCCCCCCCCCCCCCAATTTTTTTTTTTCGAAACACAATTACTTTCAATTAACCTGCGTAAAGAAATGCATGCATTAAATGAAATACTCAAATGTATAAAAACAGCATGAGTAAATATCCAATGAAGCTTTTTCAGCATGTGTACAATGGAGCTAATTTCCGAAACACAATAATGAGGTACGGTAATTGACTTTCCAAGGCAAGTCTGAAGTTAGAACCCTTGTATACATTATTTTAATTTTTTTTGAAATCTCAAAATCTTATCTCATTTTGGGAAAAACCCAATAGAGTGATGAATAGATGAGTGAAAAAATATTGGTTACCCAATGAAAAATGTAATAACCCAATAAAAATAGAAACCTTTGAGTAAAAACCAAATTGCTCAAAAAGTTATCTGGAGCTCTGTAATGGTGTTTGGTTAAACCATGATTGAGATGTCATCTGAAGTATGGCTGAACTGTACCTTTCACAGGACCCTAAAAAATATGTACCGGGTAATCAGAGTTTGGTTGTAAAATCATGATTTATGATTGAATCATCCAAACCGATCGAGTTATGAAATTAATCGGTCAGTGTCATTTTTGCTCTTTTTAAATGTTTTAATCAGTGAAACTCAATGACACTTAAAAACTAAATAAAAATAGTCACTACTGTGTCCAACGTAGCAGGGTTCACTCAAATATTCTAGAGGTATACCCACACTTGCCCATACAGTACAGTGTGAAAATGCCCTTTTGTATTTGAAAATGTGCTCCTTTTTCAAACTCTTGGGCCCCAGCTTCAGGAAACAAGTTTCTCGGGGTTGAGCGAGGGCTAAAAATTGTTTGTAATCAATTGTGGAAAATTGTGTTCCATTGTTTGGTCATTTGGACCTTATGATCAATCTTTGATTACCTGTATTTTTATTAATCGGAACTACACTGTTAACTAGACTCATTCTCTAAGATTCTGCAGTCTGGTTTCAAAGATATCTGGATGATTCACAAGCTACTGGATAGCTGCATCACTTCAGGCTTCCCTCCCACATTAGCTGACACGCTGCAATATAACTGAAAGACTGTTCAAAGCAGCTTTAAAATCCAACTCACTCACTCAAACAAGTTGATTCTTTCATTCAAGCTCTTGGCTCCTGGATAATCTGGAAGTATTGATGTCAATAATCGTCATAATACAGTGTCCCCTCGTTATTGCGCCCTTCAATACAGCGCTAACACAGTTATAGCGTGCGGTAAAGCATGGCTCCCCAAATTTACTAACATTTGCAATAAACTCAAGTTTTCCAATGACACGATGTTTTCCCCCCCCCATCACAGAAAACATTATCAGCTGATCACCACGATCACATAACACCGGAAATACGTGTCAACAAATCCGAACTGAAGTATGCAATTTTATCCTATTATTATAATATCTGGTAATAAAAAAGTTCATTGTTTATCTGGACTTATGTTTGCAATCTATTTTAAATTAAATTTTTTAATTATATTCAAAATTTCATTCAGTATTTATAATAATGTTTACAATAATTTCGGCGAAATCGTATGCGAAGTGATCAATAGATCGCACAACTCACCGTATATGTATATGAAATCAGAATAAAAGTAGTTACAGATAAAAACGTACAGCATTAGTTTTGGCGGTTACCATGGTACTGTCTTGTTGTTTGAAAAATAATCCTGATATATCTCAAACTAATATCGGGGGCAGTGGGATAGTCTAATAGTCATAGCCCTGAAGAACCCAATCCATGTCTCCCGTCGTGATATTGCTTGAAAATAGTCGAAACTATACTCACTAAACAAAAATCAGAATAAGACACAACACAAGCTTTTAATAAAAAAATGTTCCCCAATTTAGCTGCCATGTGTACTTAGTTTGGAATCATAGATAAATCCTGTTGTCAGAAATTTTGGACAAAGTTTACTTTATGAAACAAGTACCAATTTCATTAACATCCCATGACAATATGATCTATTTATCAAACCAAGAAGTAAAAAACCAGTTTGTACCTAAGCAACACTAACCAAGAGAATAGTGAGATTTTGAAAATTCTTTCGCAAAATGCAAAAGTTGGCTTAATTCATTTCCATTCCACAATTTTCATTAACATGTCAATTTTCTTTTGACAGGCACAACCCTTTAACCATTTTTTTCTACCTTTTTTTTCATTTATCCATTATGGATTCCCAAGAAGTGTGTGGGCCTAATTCATCTGTGCAGAATGGATTACGAAGGATGTTCAGAAGACTACTCAGGCAATTTGGTGGATTCGAAGACCAACCTGATCATCAACTACCTGCCCCAAACCCTCACAGATGAGGAGTTCAGGTCCATGTTCCTCAGCATCGGGCCTGTCAAGATGGCCAAGATAGTCCGAGACAAGAAGACGGGGTACAGCTATGGGTTTGGTTTTGTTGACTATGATAACGAGAACGATGCAGAAAGAGCCATCACCACCTTGAATGGTCTTCAGATGCAACACAAGAGGATTAAGGTGGCGTTTTCACGCAAGGGGGACTCTGGGGAAACGGTAAAGGGAGCTAACCTATACATACGTAGCATTCCCTTGTACTGGGGGGAGAACGAACTAAACAACTATTTCAGTCCCTACGGTGATATTGTACAAAGTCGAGTCCTTGTAGATTTGAACACAGGAATTTCCAAAAGGGTCGGCTTTGTTCTTTATAGCAAGAGGTCGGAGGCCGAAACTGCTATTGAGTACCTGAATGGGAAGGCCCCACCAGATTCCCCGGACAACCTGCTGATCAAGTTTGCCGACGATAGTTCCAAGAAGGTCAAGGCCCCATCAATGCCTCCACCCCCTCCACCGTTCCAAGGGATGGGCTTCAAACCACGCTTCAACTCGCCAGGACCAATGAGGAGCCAGAGAAACCGACCCCACTTCAACCCGATGGGCAGTCAGAATGGAAATGGTAGTAGCTATGGGGGTAGCCAGCATTCTCAGTACCACGGTCAAGATCAGGACGATGAGAACGATGGACATGTTCTGTTTGTGTACAACATCGGCACCGAGGCCGATGACCGAGTGCTGTGGGAACTGTTTGGGCCATGTGGCACTGTCAGCAAGGTTACCGTTATGATGGATCAGGCTAAGGGCATCTGTAAAGGCTATGGCTTTGTCACCATGCCTAATTACCAGGAGGCAGAGTATGCCATCAGGGCCCGTAATGGCATGTGGTATAATGGCAAGCAGTTGCAGGTTTCATTTAAGAAATGATTTGGAATTTGTTATTCAATTGTTACATGAACTTTTAACTAAGGAACCACAGAATTGATCATGATCGGTAAAATGTTACACTAATCTAATTGTTGACATTGGTTAATATGGATTCACTGAGGAAGCTTAAGGCTTAAAAAAATATAAAAGAATTGGTTCTCAGGCAATTATTTTTAAAAAAATAGTGCGGGTGGGAAGTTTTTTTTTTCCCCTTTTTTTTGGCTTGTTCAAACTAGCATGTAGTTTGTAGTTTGTGTACAATCCACCTGGGAAATGGCCTCCCTACATAAACAAGCATACAGACTCCTATTGCCACCATGACCATAACACAAGATCCGCAGTAAAGCAGTGCGCATGTAAAGGGAAGTAACTGCATGCTCTATTGGATCGCATTGTTTTTAAGTCCCAGGGTATTAGGATTTATATATTTTTTTAAACTGGAAATAAAACGAAACATGCGACAGACTTGAGTATGATGCGGGCGGTGCCTGAGAACCAAGACCATTTTGTTAGCTTAAAAGTAAGTTGAGGATGTCAGCCGGTATGGTTTTGTGTTCAACTGTTGTGTATGAGGGTGCTTTTACATGTCTTATATCTATCACAGACATGAAGTGGTGAAGCTGATAACTGAGGACTAAAAGTCAAATTTGAAACACCATGTATATACCAAACAAAAACAAATTATTCCAATTATGTGAAGGTCTCCTATTAGGTAAGTATGACATCAATGCATAGTAATCTTGTAAACAATGGAATGCTGCTTCACATCAGAGGTAAAGACATAATTGCAAAACTTGTTACCCATTTGCTTAAAAAATGGCACAAAAATGTTCAAAACGTTTTCATGCTGAAGAGTGATGCTTATATTTCTACACATTGTGATCCATGTTATATGTTCATAATGTTGCGTCAGCCAAACAGATGAAGGTGAAGGGTGATAATGTTTACCAATTGTTGCCATGGTAACACTCACTAACAGTGTATAAGTATTGGTAACATACAGATGGGTAGTACCTTGAGTTGAGTTGAGTTTTTGGTGAATGGATCCATCGTATTTATTGTAAAACACTCATTCTTTATAGGAAACTTGAAAAATTGTCTCTTAAAATACCCAAAATAATGCATACTATGGCAGAAAAGCATTTGTTTGATGCATAGATTTATGTGCAAGTACAATCTCATTAAATCAGATTTCTGTGCTCAAAGCTTTGTGTCGCGGTAGCGAGCGCCAAGATCTGATTGTGAGGAGGTGCATTCAAGTAATTACCATGGCTTAGTTCCACTCCAAGTTTAAGGTTTATAGAATTTACCTTTATGTGGTAATCAGTGCATTATGTGTACTTAAATTGATAAGTATTTGTATTAACCACTGGAATATGATTCCTGTTTTTGTCATGTTTAAATGTTAAAATGCTTATAGTATGTTTTAGTATGAAAAATTCATGACAAATGCATGACATGTTCAATGTTAAACAGATGGCTTTCATTCAAGTTCGTGCCTACTTTTTGATGTGAGAATCATGTTTATTTGTTACAGTTCTGTTTTTCTGAGTTTGAGCAGGTGACACAAATATGTACAATGCCTGCACATTTCATGCAGAATTTGTCAAAATTGGATGTGGAATCCGTAAGGGATATGCTAGTTTCAATGTTGTGTTACCTCGTATGATAGGTTTATCATACGGTCGGGAAGAAGTATATTTTCAAATGTTTTTTTCAGTCCAAGTAATTTTTCTGAGATTACACAATTCCTCTAAGCATGATGATCATGATAATGTAGTACATTGCATTGTTTGGTATCCAATGTCTACTGCATAAATCAAATCGTTTCTAGTTTTCATCATCTGAACAACAACTCATCCAAATTTCATGGTTTTTTTCTTTTTCTGAACAATGTTTGTTAGACTTGAATTCAAGTGAAGAGTTTGCAGGTGTTATGAGTATTTGATGGAACCGGAAATTGTACAACATATGGTCAGATATATACTTTTTAGGGTTTGATAATTTTGGTCAGTTCGATAAAATAACGAAATGGTGATCATTTGGGAGAATTGTTGTTCACTGTTCATCTCTGAAGCTGGAGAGGTGATTCCCAGCTAAGCAAGTAAACGTGTTTCACTACACCTGGCAGTGGTAGAAATTAACAGTTTCAGTCCACTAGTCCTTATAATGATAACATATAGCAGAACCTTTAAAAATGGCTATTTTCTACTAGTCCTTAGGATACCTTTACTATTGGGCAGTTTGGCAAGGACTATAGGACTAGTGCCAATTTCTAACCCTGCCTGGATAATCACATCAGCGTTAATAAATCGTTTCTAAAACACTTGAACCATGCGTTGGTATAACGGCGGTGGAAGCTAACAGTTTTAGTCCCAATGTTATAATGCTAACATATTGCAAAACTATTGGGCAGTTTGGCAAGGACTACAGGAGGAGTGCCAATTTGTAACACTGTATAACAATTTCCTATAGTATTGTATTGTAGTACAAGAATCTTAATATGATACATCAGTTGGGCCACGTCTTTACAACACAAGTATCATCCTGTTGTTCATATTCATTCATGTAGTCACAATCAGCTGAATCATAATTATGATTGCCATCAACATTTTGCAACCTCTCTTGGCGGGTGCTCATTTGTCTCAATTCTTCAGTTTTTTCAGCCATTTTGTTATAGATGAGATTTGCTTGAGGCCAAGCATCCCGATTTACAAGATTTCATTGTAATAATTTGTATAAACAGGGATGAGAATTTTCCTTGGATTTCATTTAATACATACATATAAATATCCCCATAAAATCCCCCAGTCCCCTACTTTCAGTTTTTTATGGAAAAAACAACATTCTCATCCCTGGAGGTTTCATTGTACTATTTCAATCAGTGGTACACATACTCATTGTTTCAAAGCTTTAAAAAAATTCAATTTTATTTATTTTATTTGTTTACTGTATGCAGGTCTGAAAGCACTTGGGAGGGTAAATTCTGTGAGAAAGGTGATAACTCCAGTATTGCTTGTATTATCAATGAATTTGATATGATTCTCATCGCGTTCAACTGTTCTTGTTGCTGTACAGAATAATTGTTGAAATGTGGCTTTTATTTCTTGAGTGTATAAACCATGTGAACACTGGTGAAGAATACATTACTTTGAAGTATTAATCTGTTTTGGGTCTTTGTTTGTGTTGGAATGAATCAGGCTTTTTGTTTGCATCATGGAAACATGGTAGACCTGACTGCCATCAAAACTAACAGATGTCAGAACCTGTAGGCCTTACCCGACTGAAGTTCCGTGCTTCTGTTTCAAACTCCAAGGTTCACACAGTTTTATGGTTGGAGCTTGCAGCAACAATCATACAATGATTAGCCCTCACTCTATCAAGGTGCATACTCAAATGAATCGGGAGGGGGCGGCACGGGTGGCCCAGTCGTCTAAGGCGCCGCGATTCACTGTGCAGTGTTGGGTCCGTTGGGCACACCAGAAACCTATGATTGTGGGTTCGAATCCCGGTTCGCCCCGATTATGTTTCTAGGTTTGTCAGCACCATACCCGTGTTCTCGTGGGTTTCACCAAAGTGGTATAACGATATAACGGGAATACTGTTAAAAGCGGCGTTAAACCCAACTCATTCACTGTCACTAGGTCTCCGAGTGCTCCATGTTTATCGTAGGTGTATATGTTGACACAGGATGAGCATTGATCCAACATTATGTACATTGACACAATCAGCCAAGTCATGGTGGCCACCTCGTAGTGTAGGAGCCGACTTGAACATCGATGAACACAATTGCCAAGTTACTATGACGTGACTTGTCAGCCTGTTGATAGCATGTCCACCAATTAACACCACCAGTTAGTGACCTTTACCATGAGGTTCAGGAGACCTGTTTTTCCCTCCCTCCCCCCACCCCAGTGTGACCACATATGATTTGATGAACACTGCCTCCATTTTCTGAGAGCATGTCAGGGGTTCGATCCCAGGCCATGTCACACCAAAAGATGGTACTTTTTGTTCCCCAGCCTGGCGCCTTGGCATCAAGGGGACAAAACAAATGACTGGTTGGCTGTTAGTGTGTATAATGCGCGAGTGAGATGTCCATAAACACTGCAGCACGGTATCTCAGTGGGCTAGCACTATAAATCTGGACAAGTACAAGCATCCATACACGTCGCTGTGTAAGTGCAATAATATCGAACGCAACAAACCCATTTTCACCTCGCCAACTCAACAGCACCATTGGCCATGTGGGCTGCACAGAATGATGTTAATCTTGAATATCTTCAGAAACCCATGCTTGTCATAAAGAGGTGACGAATAGGATCGGGTGGTCAGGCTCGCTGACTTGGTTGATGCATGTCGTTGTTTCCCAGTTGCGTGGATTAATGCTCATGGTATCAATCACTGGATTGTCTGGTCCGGACTATTACTTCACAGACTACCATCATACAGCTGGAATATTGTGGGGTTAAACAACAAAACAGAATAATGTCAAAAGTAACAATCATGTAAAAATAATCTATAGCTTTTATTATGGTAGTGTACACTGCCATTTCATTATACACAAGTTCACATCTTTACATTTTGATATGAATATTGCAACTTACATTTTTGCGGGGTGAAAATAAATTGTACAAACGTGAATAACCACTTAGTGGGTCCGTCGCCTAACATTGGATGGCGAGAACACAGGATGTTTGGAATGATGAAACATTGAAAAATTGAATTATGGTTTTGTGGAAATATCAAATGAAGGATCATAATCAGGGTGAATCTGAGATTCAAACACATGATCATCAAAACCATGGTACACCCTGGGGATGCAACTCATGGCACCTTTTTCGACAGGACCACCTGTGCCTTTTCTTACTTTTCCGACCGCCCCTTTAAAACTGGATCACCTTTGAGCTATTGTATTATGCACAGAAACACCGAACACAGGGAGAGACTGAAAATATTGGGGGTGCAACAATATGATTAATATCTCCATACCAAGGTCATGACACAATACGATACATGTCTGAACACACCAGAAAAACACCACAAATTCATGAACTGAAATACCTGTTTATTTCAGATAGGTCGA
Organism: Haliotis cracherodii; assembly: GCF_022045235.1. Lineage (NCBI taxonomy): Eukaryota > Metazoa > Mollusca > Gastropoda > Lepetellida > Haliotidae > Haliotis > Haliotis cracherodii. The sequence continues at coordinate 11,166,288 of NW_027266268.1, forward strand.
GAAATGGTGTTCCCATGGTAACCAAGTGACAGTGAGGTCAATATGTCCCAAAACATTTGGATTGTTGGATGTGGACGTCTTCTCAAGCTCAGATTTATCCCATTTTGATGAGTTACCCTTTCGTTAACAACGTATTTCGATCATCACGTATCATGATACAGGTCATCTTCCCAAGGCAAGAACAAGGCTGGAATTACTGCGCTCAATCGTAGCGCCATCAGTGGCTATTACCAGTTATGTCCCTTCTAAGCCTCTCCTATGGACCAATCAGATTCTACCTCTCGTATCACTTGCGTTTGCTTCACACAAAATGGTGGCGTCCAGTCAGGACAACCTGATCAATAATATAGATATATTTTGTGATAAAACGGGTCTTACATGGCTAAATGCAGCAAATCATGTGATCACCTTGATTAAAAACATGAAAAGATTTGGACAATATCTACAGATAATGAGTTGGCGGTGCACATGCTTTGCAAATCCTGCAATCGATCGAAATCTGCACGACAGTTTACGAACAGGATTTCGATTTCGGTGCACGATTTAGATTGGACTTTGCATAGACTCGTTAGTCCAGCCAAAATGTAACTCCATAATACCAGCCTAGTTCGGCAAGGGTGGAAACTGGACTTTTATAGTCAGTTAACTCTCTTGCCTCGGGAACATGCATACAGGTCTGCATGTATCATATCGAAGACCATGTATTGCAGTACAGCAGAGTTTCAATGCATCATTTCACACTTGGATGACAAACAGAAGAAACAGAACACTGACACCCTGAAAACAATGCACATTCTGGTATTTAATTTTTCCAGCAGTTTGTTGAAAAACTTGTCACTTGAAATACTTCATTTTCAAAATACCAGTGTTGTTAAAAATAGTCAGACTGTAACCACTATGCTATCTTAGTCGTAAAGTAATACAGTACATGAAAACGCGACATGCTGAGGAAACGTATCCATCATAAAAGGAAACTTATTGAAGCTTAACTAATACCTAGTTCGTAGATTTGATTCATTTCATTAAACAGTGGCTCGAGACCTCTGTGCATGCAAGCAGAAACTAGTACTATACAATCATTATTTATGTTATTACCATTTAAATGTCACCTCTAAATATATAAAACTGTTTTAAAAAGTTGATCTATTGTTGGGTGAAATATATTTTGGGGCTAAATCAAGTCAATTGCAGGCTCTTCTACCCTACTTTTGCCAACTGAGAACATCTTTCCCCTATCATTGTCAGCTGAGATTTTCCTTCCAGGATTATTCTGAACTAAAACATTCTTCCCCAGTTATTGTCACTGATGTATTTCCACGGCTGAAATTAGATTTTTTATCTAAGCCTAATCTAAGCAACCGATGTTATTTTTAAGCGTGATTAAGTTTGACCTTTGTATTGCAAAGTACAGACTTCCTGTAATCTTGTGAGATTCCACAACTCTGCTAACTACACAGGGTTGAAATGTCCCCTTCCTCTTTCCTCACAACAACTGCATTGTTATTTATCCTTGTCAACAGCGCTCCAATCTTGTCCGGATCGAGTTCGGACTTAAAATACTTTTCTAGTTCCAAGTCCACCTCACGTACGTTCAGTTCTCTATCAACATGAAACACAATCCCAATAAACACGTCTTTGAAAGGTGCGTTGTCATTATCACAGATGCCATGTAACAGCAAAGATGCCGTTGGCGACAAGCCCTCAAGGTGATCAATAACGACAGATCGTCCAGTCTTAAAATTAGCCCTTATTTTATCATCAAGGTTTTCCTTCTGCACCCTTGCATCAAGATGATTCAAGAGCCTTGCGTCCATGTAGCCGTCATCTTGCACACTGCTTGTCAGATGGTTAAAAAGGGAGGCAACTCTTCGGGCCAGGCAGCTTGCAGCTGCATGTTGGTCTTTCTGCACAGCGAACAACACAACGGCTGGGTATTCAGGGTCAGTGGCATTGAGAATGTGTTTGACAGATGACTTGATGGTTTTCCATGTTCTCTTGTCCTGGGACTTGAAGGACATTCGAAGGTCATCAACCTTGGACACAAAGCCTTGAAAGCTGGGACTGCGTGCGAGTTGAAACCTACGGGATCCAGAGAAGAGGTATCCCGATAGAATTAGAACTACTAGAACCACGAGTCCCATCCAGACATAGGGTGACGTTAGAACAGTCCTCTGATTCCTAGGTTGCTGGGGAGCTGAAACAAAATATGGAGACAATGTGAAATGACTATAATAGGTTAAAAAAAATAATGGTCTTGGTTGTCAGGCAACGTCCGCCCCAGGTTTCGGTTTTATTTCCATTTTAGAAAAATCGAAAAGCTGAATACTAAAAAACAATGCAATCCAATATAGCACACAGTTACTTCCCTTTACATACACACTTATTTACTGCGCATCTCGTGTTATGGTCATGGAGGCTAAAGGAGTTTGTAGAAAAAGAAGAACCACTGCCCACCCGCACTATACTGGGTACTTTCAAAAGTCATTGCCTGAGATGCAATTCTTTAATTTTCAAGCCATACTTAATAGTATTCCAGTTATATCACAGCTTGTTAGCTTTAATGTGGGGACCCGTGAACATCTGGGGTAGAATAGGTCTTCAGCAACCCATGCTTGCCATAAAAGGTGACTATGGTTGTCGTAAAAGGAGACTAATGGGATCGGGTGGTCAGACTCGCTGACTTTATTGATGCAGATCACCAATCCAAATTGCGTGGATCGATGCTTATGATATCAATCACTGGATTGTCTTGTCCAGACTCGATTATTTTACAGACCGCCGTCATATACCTGGAATATTGCTGAGTGCGGCGTTAAACAACAAACCAAACCAAAAGCTTAATGTGGGAGGAAAGCCTAAAGTGATGCAGGTCTCAGACATTTACCACTTTGGTTTTGTTTGTCGTAAGAGGCAATTAACGGGATTGGTTAATGCATGTCATCGATCCCATGATGTCAACCACTGAATTTTCTGGTCCAGACTTGATTATTTACAGACCGCTGTCATATAGCTTGAATATTGTCGAGTGCGGCCTGTGGCCTTTATACTGAAATAAACTTCGTCTGGATAAACTTCTTCTACAATCACTTTGTGGAATGCGGAGGGTTTAATATTCAAGCTCTTCATACATCGTCAGATTTCGTACCTGCAGGCCTTTGCTCTTTCTGCATTGGAGACAAATCTGGGTACATTCTCTCATATCCCGGTGAAGGGCCTCCACCAGACACATTCCCCCGAGGATTTGACCGTTGATAAGGTATGGGAGATATGTCACTATCGGACGCATTCCCCCGACGGTTTGCCCATCGTGGAAGTTTGGGGGATGGAGTCACAGCTGCTGGAGAGGCTCTGGTAGTGGCATAGCTGCTGTCAACATCATCTTCTTGTGAGTCTGTGTACTTATCCTCATCTTCATCTTCATCCTCGCTGTCATGTTCCCTGTATGATCGACTGCTGGTGTTGTGGGAAGTATTAGGGGTCGTTGCCCTCCGATTCCGATTGTTTAAAGATGGACTGTCTGCATCAGAACCCTTGGATGAATTTAAACTCCTGAGATTGTGACCACCCTTTATTTTGCCTGGCATAGTGGAGGTCCTTGTTCTGAAATCAAACAGTCATTGCCATTTACAGAAAACACATCTGTTATGATACTAACACTGGTCTTTTAGTCACAGACTACTAAAATCTTTGAAAACCAGTTGAATTAATTATTGACTGGTCAACTGTTATTGGTATGCACACTTTGTATTACTTCTTGAATTGGAAACAGAAGTCTGTCTGAGCACATTCAGTAAATGAAACAACCCTGCATGGTATGATTTCATTCTTAAAATATCATTTTTAATGTTTATGTTAAAAGCCCACGAGTGAGAGACTGAGTATGCTTTACGCCACTTTTAGCAATATTCCAGCAATATCACAATGGAGAACACCAGAAATGGGCTTCACACATTATACCCATGCAGGGAATCAAACCCTTGTCTTCGGTGTGATGAAGGAATGCTTTAACCACCAGGTTACCCCTTCGTCCAGAACCCCTTGAGATCAAACAGGGTGAGAAGATTTTCTAGTCAGTCAAATAATGCATGTTATTGCCCTGAATTACACTCATGTCAATAATCAGATCTCTCAAATCAATTATAAAGCCCTTCTCATCTTAAGTAGTTTTAGTTGTTTTTTGGTCAAGAATATAATGATACAATGTGTCTGTTGGATTGGTCTTAGTAATGTATCATTTAAATGACCAGTCCCTAAATAGTGTTAAAATGTACATTTTTTTCATATGAAAAAAATAGAACTGAGTTGCTTTTTGATTGCCCTGTATAGTTGTGATAGTTGTTGTTTGCTCATGAATATAATAATACAATGCAATTTATTTTATCTTTAGCTGCATTCCAGCGTATCATATAGGAAACGATCATACACAGTGACGTGCTTACATTAATCTAATATTCCGCGATGCACGCATGCACTCGTTATCAGGAGAACCTGAACTACAACATGAACCGGTTTCGGTTTTGGGATTGGGAATATATATTGACACGTCAGCCATTTAGAGTACCATGTTCGTTTCTGTATTTGGATTTTGGCTAGGGTATATTTCTGTGTACAGAAATGAGCTGGAGTATGTTTCTGTAGTAGCCTATACCTGTGCCGACGACAACACCTTCAGCGTTATTATGTCATTCACCAACCTCTTCCTTTAATTTTGCCAATACACCCTCTTTTGTTGTCATTTTTTCATGACCCCCACTAATCTCACCACTACCCCTGAAATAAATGACCAGTCCCAAACCTTAATGTTTCAAGTTGAGCTAAAATAAAACCATTAGTCATTATTCTTACATATGAATTTAAAACTAAAATATACACCTTCATTTCCAACACATCTTATTCTGGTGTCTGATTAAAATGGGATCTTGAGAATAATAACGATTGAACCAAGTGTGGGCCCATGCCGACGTACTCAGATTTTTAGTTTCACTTTCACTTTTCCTAAATTTAAGTTTGATTGACGTTGAACAGTCTGCAAAGACATTTTAGTTGCGTGTGAAACTATCCCTTTCCCCATTCTACACCTTCCTCAATGTTCTTACCTTATCGTTTTAAGTTAATAAGCCATGTGATCCCTACACAGCAAGATTCTGTGTTGGCAAGACGGTTCCCGGCTTTCTTTCAATCTCTGCGCTTTGCGACCCAAGCGGAGAAATGCTCCTTAGAGTCTAAACAAATATTGCAGTTAAAACGTAACAGCGCGCAACTTTGACTATAAGGTTATTATGTGATTATGATAAACGGGAAATGAATATACGTTTGGATCTGTTATATCTTTTTGGAAGTTGACATTTTTTGTCAATATTGTAAGCGATCAACGAAATGTTTATATATTTAGATCGAAGTTTGAGCTGAGCTCCGTCTCTACATATAACAACGTGACGCTACGCGGAGAGAGTTGAGAACCAGCCAGATAAGATCAAACGACGTTTTAACAGGTCGTCGTCATTTGGGGAAAACCCAGTGAAACAGAAGATTTTTACAAAGAGGAAGTTATGGAAATTTTCAGTTTTCATGTAATGTTAATACACTTTTAGTTTTCTAATCATCCGTTAGAATCTATCCTCCATCATTTGAAAGAGAATCTCAGGTTGGTCGATCGGCATCGCGAGAAATGCCATTGTGTTTCTGAAAATGATCATGCAATTAGTTTTATATACTTTTTTAATATGGCAGCCATATTGTCATTGACTACCTTATGAATCTTTTTAAAATTTGAAGTGCGGTTGTCAAGGAGTATCTATTCTTGTACAATATTCAACCCTAAGAAAGGATAAGAATTTATGGATGATCAACTTCTTTATTACAATCAGAGACCATGCATATACCGATATGTCTCTGTTACAATTATTAAGAGCGACGTTTCGGTGTAGGTTCTTACACCGTTATCAAGCAAGTGATGCTTGATAACGGTGTTAGAACCTAAACTGAAACGTCGCTCTTAATTGTAATAAAGAAGATGTTCATCCATAAATTCTTATCCTTACTTAGTACTCCAACTTCTAAATGCCTATCAAAGAAAATATTCATCCCCATTCAATCACCAGACGTATACTCCTATTAACATATTTATCTTCATTTGTGAAACCCCACATTCGTACAATTAAATGTGTGAAGCCCTTTTCCGTTGTCCCCTGCTGTAATATTGCTGTAATATTGCTAAAAGCAGGGTAAAACCATACTCACTCACTCATATGTGAAACAGCAGCGACGTCATAGCTGAAGATAGTTGATGTCATTCGACAAATTGTGGTTCCGCTGCTGTTGCAATTAACTTGCTATCCATAAAGGTAAACACTAAAATCCGTCTCTGTAAGAAGACATCTCTTTCGGTAATATATAGAGCATTATATGAGTGTTCATGTCATACCATGTTTACAACACTTGTGCCTAAATACCGGAATTTTGACACTTGTGTCGTAAACATATTATGACATGAACACTCATAAAATATCCCCTATATATTGATGGTACCTATCATGTGTGTATTCTTATACATGTTGATTATATTTGCAGATGCAGTGTTGTGTATTGTGAGTTCAAGAGACGATAATGAGTTGTGAGCAGATATACAGCCACAGAGATCTAGAGGTGGGGGATCTGGTGGAGTTCAAGCGAGGGTTGTATTCTCACTGGGCTGTCTATATAGGTACGATGCTCTGAAATTGTAGTTTCTCAAAATACTTCATGTTTAATGATCATCTTTAATATTGTCATCAGTGCATTTCATCCACAGATTATCAATTTATTTGGGTGCTGGCAAATATGGCCCCATAATTCCACTTGCGTTACTTATTATAATCAGAGTAACATTCTAACAACACCGATACCAAGTCTAATTCATTTATCTGGTTTCAAGATTTTGTTTTGTTAAATCTTTGATCTTCTTTAAGTGGTGGAAAATTTGTTTTCAAATTATTGTCATATGGATCTTCAAATTTTTCATCTTCTGCACACATAGAATGATAAAAGTTTACAAATCTCAGAGTGCAATCCTTATCATCCATCATCAAACCATTTTTTAACAACTTGTTACCATTGTTATCTTTCAATGTATACTCATGGGGAAAGGTGAAAATCGCACGTATTTGTAAAAATTCATGAAGCTATTATTGATTATTATTTATCATGTATCACATATAATTTGGGGCTTTTTTCATCTGTATTGGGTCATTTTTGCCAATGTTTTTGCTTGGGGCAGTTTTAACATGGGGCTTTTTCAGCCATAATCCATCTATGTTCTGAGAAATATGTTGTATTTTATCACTTTTTATGTTTATTCTCTTATGGTAAGAAAGTAATGGAAAACACTAATTGTTTTCCCCAATTTCAAATTATGTAAATAATCACTTAATCCACAGGATAATCAGACCCATCGCATCATCTACTTAGGCTACTGAATGTAATTAAGGATCCTGATAAGAAAGTACATTCATTAGCAAGTTCTGTTGTCTTTTCTCACTATGCAAGGACCAACACATCATTACCTCATTAAAATTGTCTGGGTTTTTTTATTTAATGCAATGTTATCATTAGTGTATGTTTATGTATGTGTAAAGATTAACAATTGTTGGATAATTTACAATTATAATTATATGGTATATATGCAGCTTATGATTATAATAGGATCAGCCAGTAATTATGTAAATACAGTGTAATCACTTAATCCACAGGATAATCAGGCCCATGGCATTATCTACCTTGGTTACTGAATGTAATTAAGGATCCTGATAAGAAAGTACATTCATTAGCAAGTTCTGTTGTCTTTTCTCACTATGCAAGGGCCAACACAACATTAACTTGTTAAAGTTGTCTGTTGTTTTAATTTAATGCAATGTTATCATCAGTGTATGTTTATGTATGTGTAAATTTTAACAATTGTTGGATAATTTACAATCATAATAATAGGTATATATGCAGCTTATGATCATAATAGGATCTGCCAGAAATTGTGTATTTTGAGTGTACAGTCTACATCTTTAGCCACTAGTTCGAAACTTGAGTCTTTTATAATTGTGTTTGATCCAGTAAGTTGATAATAGTCCATATATTAACACTAAAATCTACTTGACATCATGCCAAGAGTCGGAGTCCTGGGCCCCAGTCAGTCCACAGTGATCTTAGTGCTACAACTATCGGGAGCCAGTGTTATAGTATGGGGTATGGGAGTTATAATCACCTTAGCGTCATGATCGCTTTGTGGAACAGACCCCTCACTTGCAGACTCCAAGGTTTATGACACTTTCACAGACTGCAGTGTATCAATCTCATTAAAATCAGATCTAAGTTCTCACTGCTGCTAATCAAAGATCTGAGGACATCCAATTACGGGTCACGTCAGAACAACCTTTCGCGAACTTTCGCGACCACTGAAATGGCTAACAAGAAGTCGACATCAGCCAGTTAGAAAGCAGCTTTCTCGAGCTTTACGGGACTCGTTTCAACCTGGTGAATTCAATTTCAGACTACGCTTGAAAAATATTTTGACACAGTTCTCGATTAAAATTTTGAAAACTGAACAAACAAACATTCCGGAATGTCTAATATATAGTTGAGATTGTATGGCAGTGCTTCCCACGTACTCTGCAGCGCCTCCTCCGTTCAAATGTTTATCCCTAGGAAGCGAGAGTTACATGATAATTTTGACGGAATCAGTCAACTGTCATTCGGAATACCCTGTGTTGCATGAGTTGGAGCACATTGTGACTGTCACTTTCATGATCTGGTGAGTGATGCTTTGATTGGTCAGATGAAAGGTTCTGATGTGACCCGTAATGGGATGTCCTCAGATCTTTGTTTAGCAATAGCGAGAACTGAAATCTGATTTTAATGAGATTGGCATTGTATCATCAGACATGTAATAATCATGGTAAGCCAACTTACTTATATTGATGCTTGTTTCCAGGAGGGGGAGAGGTCGTTCACCTCGCAGGGGAAGAAGATGATGGGCTAGCCAATGTTGGAGGAAGACATGTTTTCACTGTAAGCGGAACTACATTTAATAAGGCCTTGGTCCGCATCGACTTATTTGATGATGTTGCGGGTCTTGACAAGGTCTACAGAAACAACACGAAGGACAAGAGGTGGAGGTAAGATGACTGATCTGGTAGACATTTGTCATGTTGGAACCCTGGGTAATGTGCTAGGAACCCTGGGTATGGTGCTAGGAGCCATGGGTAATGTGCTAGGAACCATGGGTAATGTGCTAAGAAGCATGGGTAATGTGCTAGGAACCATGGGTAATGTGCTAGGAGCCATGGGTAATGTGCTCTGGGTATGGTGCTAGGAATCCTGGGTATGGCACTAGGAACCCTGGGTATGGTGCTAGGAACCCTGGGTATGGCACTAGGAACCCTGGGTATGGCGCTAGGAGCCATGGGTAATGTGCTAGGAACCATGGGTAATGTGCTAAGAAGCATGGGTAATGTGCTAGGAGCCATGGGTAATGTGCTCTGGGTATGGTGCTAGGAATCCTGGGTATGGCACTAGGAACCCTGGGTATGGTGCTAGGAACCCTGGGTATGGCACTAGGAACACTGGGTATGGCGCTAGGAACCCTGGGTAAGGTGCTAGGAACCCTGGGTATGGCGCTAGGATCCCTGGGTAAGGTGCTAGGAACCCTGGGTAAGGTGGTGGGAACCCTGGGTATGGCGCTAGGAACCCTGGGTAAGGTGCTAGGAACCCTGGGTAAGGTGCTAGGAGCCCTGGGTATGGCGCTAGGAACCCTGGGTAAGGTGCTAGGAACCCTGGGTATGGCGCTAGGAACCCTGGGTATGGCGCTAGGAACCCTGGGTAAGGTGCTAGGAACCCTGGGTATGGCGCTAGGAACCCTGGGTAAGGTGCTAGGAACCCTGGGTATGGCACTAGGAACCCTGGGTATGGCACTAGGAACCCTGGGTAAGGTGCTAGGAACCCTGGGTATGGCACTAGGAACCCTGGGTAAGGTGCTAAGAACCCTGGGTATGGCGCTAGGAACCCTGGGTAAGGTGCTAGGAACCCTGGGTATGGCACTAGGATCTGATCAGGGCAAAACTTCTTCATGTCCAACGCATGCTATTTCCAGGTCACGCTGAATAACCACTCGTACCCTTCTCTTGGCCATGTTAACTAGGGCTGTTACGCTTCACTCGCATATTCGGTGAATCAAACCATATCCATTCATGAATTGAATTTGTTATTCTTGGACACAAGAATCGAATATTTATGAATATGCAATCATGTGGATTTACATACCCTGTACCTACAAATATCCATAAGACCATATATTATGCATAGATTTCGTCAAAAACAACACTCTTATAATATTTAATTTGACAGTATTGTGGTCACTGGTCATTGTCGCATTTAAGCAGATACTAGTACCTTGATAAATGCAGTATATAAATGTATGATATGTTAATAATTAACAAACCATGTCAAATAATTTATCTTATTGTTTCACTGAATATAACTGCTGAGGTGTTATTGTATTCATGAATTAATATTTGTATGCGTTACTCTATATTCGTAGTATGAATCGTATTCGCCTCATAGTGTATTTGTTGCAGCCCTAATGTTTATGACTGGTTCCGTCTAAGCGCAAACGGGCAATTGTTTGATTCATGTATGTTTCCACCATATATCATATATATTCTAGATGCAGATTTAAAACACATCAGGACTTACGGTATTATACAGTATGGTTGAACACATTTAACTTTATCTTGGGTATATTTTTTGATGTTAGATATGTGAACAATCATAAATTGTTTCTGAGGGATTCTTTGACTGAAGTACTTGAAGTCTTACCCTCATTCATCTTACAGGGCAAGGGAGGTAACTGACTAAGAGTCCAGTTTCCACCATTGCCATACTAGGGTGGAATTTTGGAGTTATATTATGGCTGGACTAACAAGTCTATGCATAGTCCCATTAAAATAGCGTAACAATATCTACATCCGGTTCGTAAACTGCCGTGCACATTTTGGTCTATTACAGGATTTGCAAAGTATGTCTACCTCCAAATCTTTTCATGTTTTTTATCAAGGTGCTCACGTGATTTGATGCACTTTGCTCGATCACATCGTCTTGACTGGGCGCCTCCATTTTATTTGAAGCAAATGCAAGTGATATGAGAATTGGAATCTGACTGGTCAATGGGAAAGACAAAGAAGGAAGTCATAATTGGTGCTACTATCGAGCCCATACATTCCAGCCTAGTTTGGCAAGGGTGGAAACTGGACTTGTACAGTCAGTTAACTCGCTTGCCTTGAGAAGATGACGCTCATTCTGATTGGTTTGTCTATTTCACACATAACATTCATCAATAGGGTGGTGACGAAATGGCAACTCTGGGATTTGAATGATTTTGTTAAAATGAATTGGTCTATCAGCTGTTGTGTGTGATTGGCTGAAAATAGGTATTAGATCATGGAATCTTTTGAGACATTTCGCTGCATATGAATACTTTCTTGAAAAGTAGCATACTTTGCTCAATCCCAAATTTGAAGAACATGACTTGGACAGGCTGAATATGGCCCAATGATACAACTGCTGAATACAGCCAATGGTACAGCTGTTGAATACAGCCAATGATACATGTAGCTGAATATGACTCAGTGATACAGCTGCTGATTATGGCCAAATGATACAACTACTGATTATGGCCAAATGATACAACTGCTGAATATGGTCAAATGATACAGCTGTTGAATACAGCCAATGATACAGCTGCTGAATACAGCCAATGGTACAGCTGCTGAATACAGCCAATGATACAGCTGCTGAATACAGCCAATGGTACTGCTGCTGAATACAGCCAATGATACAGCTGCTGAATACAGCCAATGATACAGCTGCAGGATATGACCCAATGATACAGCTGTTGAATACAGCCAATGGTACAGCTGCTGAATACAGCCAATGATACAGCTGCTGAATACAGCCAATGATACAGCTGCTGGATATGACCCAATGATACAGCTGCTGGATATGACCCAATGATACATGCAGCTGAATACAGCCAATGATACAGCTGCTGAATACAGCCAATGGTACAGCTGCTGAATACAGCCAATGATACGGCTGCTGAATACAGCCAATGATACAGCTGCTGGATATGACCCAATGATACAGCTGTTGAATACAGCCAATGGTACAGCTGCTGAATACAGCCAATGATACAGCTGCTGAATACAGCCAATGATACAGCTGCTGGATATGACCCAATGATACAGCTGCTGGATATGACCCAATGATACATGCAGCTGAATACAGCCAATGATACAGCTGCTGAATACAGCCAATGGTACAGCTGCTGAATACAGCCAATGATACAGCTGCTGAATACAGCCAATGATACAGCTGCTGGATATGACCCAATGATACAGCTGCTGAATACAGCCAATGGTACAGCTGCTGAATACAGCCAATGGTACAGCTGCTGAATACAGCCAATTGTCACAGCTGCAGAATACAGCCAATGATACAGCTGTTGAATACAACCAATGATACATGCAGCTGACACAATCCTTGTGTTTGTGATAACAAGCAAACAATTATTATGGACATGCATTTGGTGACTCCAACAATTCTATTTTTCAGTCCATTCTCAGCACCCGAAATAGTAAGAAGAGCTCTGTCCAAACTTGGGCGCGTCGGCTACAACCTTATCTTCAGCAACTGTGAACATTTTGTGTCTTGGTGCAGATATGACATGGAACGGAGTGATCAGGTTTGTCAGTTTCAGTGTTTTTAGGGGTTGGTTATAGCAGATTTTATCATAGATACTAAGGATGCATATTAACATAATCTCTTGCAATCTGACAGAGATCATGATCTCATCATCCCAGATAAAATAGATAAAAAAAATCTCCAAGCAATGAAAACATATGCAATTGTGTGCTTTTATTAATGTAGGGCAGTATTTAACATGTAAGATGGTTCACTGATATTATGATCCTGAAAGAATGAAAAGTGGGAACAAAATAATTAAAAAAGCACTATTTTTTAAAACAAAGAAACTGCATGTGTTTTGGGTTTTTCCCCCATCTACCCCTGCCCACTGAAATCTGTGCCAAAAAACAAATATGTGTTCTTATAATGTTTTGAAATTATTCATCTACAGTACTCAAAAGAAGTTAATGACCCCGATTCTTTCATATTACTATAGTTAATCTGTCATATATGATAGATTAACCTTTGTAATATGAAATAATTCTCATTTGTATTGTGATACAAGTGTGTCGATCAATAAATTGACAAGATGCTTATGCTGTTTTACTAACTCTTACTGAAATTTATTGATCGCACACTGGTATCACAAGTTAAGGACCTTGTTCTGACCCAATTTGGGCTCACTACATTCAAATACTACCAGAATAGCAGCAAACATCAAAGACCCCATGATCTCCCCTCTGACAATGCTTAAACGATACGTACCTAACTGCTATTGGCAGCTGTCACCGAACACTGAGCTGGTGGCAGTGGGATGAAGAGTGAGTGAGTTGGGTTTAACGCCGCTTTTAACAGTATTCCAGTTATATTACGGCGTGTCAGCTTAATGTTGGAGGAAAGCCCGAAGTGATGCAGGTCTCAGATGTTTACCACTCCGTTGAAACCCATGAGCACAGGTATGGTGCTGACAAACCTAGAAACATAATCGGGGCGAACCAGGATTCGAACCCACAATCATAGGTTAGCGTGCCCAAGCGATGCAACTATGCACAGGGAATAGCGACGCCTTAGACAACCCTGACCTCCCCAACCAGTGGGATGAAGAGTGATATTATTCACTGAAGTGCATCACCAAAGATGTTACAAAGACATGAGTATGGTTTCATGAAATGTAACAGTATTTACAAAAAGCGAATAAATAATTACCCATTCAAATGTTTATCCCACTAAAGCGTCAGATAGACGATTACGACAGAATCAGTTGTACAGCCCATAACTGTCGTTCGGAATACCCTCTGTTAACCTTTTTAAGGTTGCTTGATTAAAAAACTGTCATTTTCCTGATCTGGTAAGCATTTCTCTGATTTGCTGGATAATAGGCTTTCTGACTTGGAATGGGATGTCCTCAGATCCTTAATTTAGATTTTTATATTGTGAGAACTAAGATCTGATTTTGATGAGATTGACAGCGTTCACGAGGGACAGGTTATCCATAGGTAATACCTTGTAGCTGAAAGATTGTTGACTACGAAATATCCTCTCTTGTACTTATGTTCATATGGTCTTCAGCAACCCATGCTTGCCGCAAAAGGCGACTTTTCTTGTCGTAAAAGGCGACTAATGAGATTGGGTGTTCAGGCTCGCTGACTTGGTTGATACATGTCATCTATCCCAATTGCGTGGATCGATGCTCATGATGTCAATCACTGGATTGTCTGGTCCAGACTCGATCATTTTACAGAACGCCGTCATATAGCTGGAATATTGCTGAGTGCGGCGTTAAACAACAAACAAACAAACAAACTTATGTTCATGTTGGGTTTAGGTGGACAGTTTCAAGACTGGCTTCCTGGTCGGGTTAGCTGCAGTTGCCACAACGGCCCTTGTTGGCTTCCTCGGAGGAAGAAGTAAAACCAAGGAAGAGAAAGAGAAGGAGGAAGAATCCTACTAGATGTGTAACATCCTCGTCTTTTCAGTGTATTAGGTCCTGCCGAAAGAGCAAGTGTCAGGTCCCCGCCCATGTCATTTCAACCTCCTGTGTCCATTTTCCCCAGGCAAGGGAGTTAACTGACTATAACAGTCCAGTTTCCACCCTTGCCGATACCATTTACAGTGAAAGAGGTCAGGATAACCGTATTCGACGTAATAACCGCCCAGGGTGCTCTCAAAATAGGGGGCTCTTATTAGAATATTATATTGGCGAAAAAAACATTTGAAAGATAAATTTAGTGGTTTATGCTAACAGCCTGAAATGTTTATATATGACAGATATATTTTTCCCGAATTTAATTGCCCATAATTAAGGGTGCATATAACACAAGAGTACATATTATACGCGAATAAATAAGTCTTTTGTACATTGATCAATCGGAAGAGGTGCTAATTGGGGTTGTTCACTAGCCAATATATTAGCAAATATCGTTTGTGGCTCTTATTAGAGAGGCGCACTTATTACGTCGAATATGGTAAAAAGTACATGGTATGATAAGGATTCTTTTGGGCTACAGTATCTGCATACTTTAAGAAATTGGCAAAATCTTAGAAATTGTTTTGAAAGTCATCTGAAGTGTACATATGAATGAGAACTAGACTTTGTTCATACCGACTCTTGCATGTTTGGGACTTAAAAGATGGTGTAAAGCCAAGGCTAAAATGTTTTTGAAAAGATGATGAGATATTTTCAGGAAGCTTTTTTTGTAATATTTAAACATGAGTAAGTCTTTAGCCAATGCTGATTTTCTTTGATCATAAAGACAGTACAAAAATGTGGTAAAAAATTCAATTTTGGTCACGACTTGATCAGAGCTAAAAGACTTTTTTTGGTTAAAAAAAATCAACTTACACTTATTTTTACATTGATGTTTTTGGTGCAAGGTAGAAACTAATTATCAGCCAAATTGTTTGATAGGCATTACTTAGAAGTTGACTGATGACAAAGTAGACACAATTTATGGGTAACATCTTCTTTAATACCGTGAAGGCGACGTTTCAGTATAGATCCTTATACTGTTGTCAAGCATTGTGTCTCCTTTGTAATTTTCAGCCATTTTATTGTGTTGCATAATTTTTCAAAATATTTCCTGAGTTTTAAATTTTGATATTTCAAGTGAGTCAAAAAGAACCCTAATCCTATTTCCTCCCATCCT
This sequence comes from Haliotis cracherodii, assembly GCF_022045235.1. Lineage (NCBI taxonomy): Eukaryota > Metazoa > Mollusca > Gastropoda > Lepetellida > Haliotidae > Haliotis > Haliotis cracherodii. Next base: position 11,182,142 of record NW_027266268.1, read on the forward strand.
TGAATAGCCAGAGTGCACTTCTACCGTAACAAATACCCTGGACCCTTTTTTTGAATGACACAACACTGAATATACTGGTAGTCAAATATTGGTGAAGTATAGGCGATGTAATAACATCACAAATACTTGACTTGTGTTATTACATACAATTTCAAATACATCTGAGAAGGACTTCCCTCTGTGTTAATACTAAGAAAACATCTTTTCAGGCTGGAAATGTATCAATGGCTCGCTCTAACAAGGCTGCTGTTTTGAATTCAGATCAAAGTTTAGAAGAGTCATACTGAGCGATTGCTGAGTTCAAGCACGTCAGCAACATCTTGTGCTAGGTTAGCGGTAGGGGAGTTGGAGATGGTGACGTCACTTTGGTAACAAAGATTTGGTGGCATCCATGTGCAGGTTGTTAGTTCCAAGTTAGCTCGAAGTCCACCATTTGAGCTCGAATTAAGTCAGTTGTAACACAGGTGTTATTTGGATGAACAATGGGGGATTATAGTATACCGTAGTCTGTTCCATCTCCTGACCATAGTTTGTAGGAAAAATAATAAAACAATTTTTTTTTATATATAGATTTATTTATTTTTATGTACAAAATTTATGATATTTGTTTTAATCAGATGCATAAAACACATGACACTCATAGGACACTCGGGTACATATATTAAAAGTCAGGAACTCCATGGAGGCAGCATCTAGATTAAACATAAGTCCAGTGTCTACAAACTCTGTTCACAAGTTATCAAATCTGTTGTCAAGGAGACAGGATTTCTTCTTTCTAGACTTGGTCATGCCGGTTTCTTGGAGTTGAAGAAGTTCAGTGGGGGATTGCTCATCCTTCAATATGCTCAGGACCCACTGGTAGAGATTCGGGTGGGGGTGACCTCAGTTAACTTCAGCTTCATAGCTTTTGAGCTAACAAGCGTTCACCTGCCAGGAACAGACTATATTCCCCCATCCCTAATCCCCTTAATCCTCCCAATGTCAGTTCTGAGTTAACAGGAAGACCATGTACAGGTTTTGTATATCACAATGGAATATAACAATATGCTGGATCACCTTTCCGATTGACAATCCATTGATACTGTGTCCGTTGTCAGCTACATAAATCATCCATAAAGTTGAGCTTGTGGCTCAACTGTATATATTTATATACATTGTCATATAAAACATGTTCACTTTATTCTGGGTATTTTCTATTATGGATATATAGCAAGATATTTTTTTGTAACAAATTTCTCATCTTGAACAGGTGGTGAATGATTGTTTAAGTGACAATCTGAGGCAGCAGTGTTATAAAATTGTTGCACATATTTTCTGATATGTGATGAGGTTTAAAGATGGAAAAGCAATAATTTAGGACCTAATCTCATTTCACCTTTTACTTGATTAGTTTGAAATAAATGACCATGGTGACAGTGAAAATAAACAGATATAGCAAAAAATAATTTCCCCCCAATAAATCAGTACTTGCTGAAAACAAAAATAAATATGAAATGATATTATTATTATTTTAAATATTTGTACTTTTATTTTGTTCTCCCCAGTCTAAAGGGAAAGTGAAAATATGTCTTTTAACATTTTCTATTATTTAGTTCTATGTTACAGATTGAATGTTTTAGACAGGAATCATCACTCTGTTGAAATGAGTACTTTTTGTACCGTTTTTACTTCATCAATTCAGTTCTTTTGACTTGTAGCTGTCAGATATGTATATTTTAAAATCATTTACATATCAGTTACAATGTGCTGTTGATAATATAGACATAGATAATAATGTTATCCAAACATTTTTACTTAATGTCTTTTATACTGTTGTTGCAACTTGGTATTAAAGAATCAGAAGGATAAACTGTTTGATTTATTTGTGTGATGATAATCATTCATTATCTGAAAAGGTTTTGTATTATTTGGTCTGTCACTACCAGGACAACTGTGAAGAAGATCTGGGTTAGAACTGGTCTTCAGTAATCCATGTTTGTCGCAAGAGGTGAGCGACTATGCCTGTCGTATGAGGCACTTAAAGCCCCATCTGCGGTAGGAACTACCGCACTCTAGTGGGCGGAGCTTGTAAGAGTGATATGACAGGTCAATATGACGTCATTAACTCTTTCAACACCAGTCAACCAGAAGTGTTTACTGCTGGGACACCGAGTTCCCAGAGACTCATGTGATAGATGAAGCCAACATTTATCAAAGAAAATATCTGCTTGTAAAATATATTTGCAACTACATGTTATACACCATTTGAAAGGTCTGATCCTATGGTTTATAAATATGAAAGTTATGTTTTTCACATTATTTAAAATAATGCATTTAGAACTTATTTAAGTTTGTTGTAAATAAAAAATGTAAGCTAGATTAGGGACCAAGGAAGCGAAAACTTGACTATTTTCAGCAAATATAAGATTTCATAAAATTCACTTACCTATTTCTGTTTTATTTTCATTGTTTACGTGATTGAAAATCATTTTAAAAAGAATTATAAACAGTATCTATATCATCACCCATTTCCCGATAACAGCGGCTGTCCGCTCAGTAACATGAAGAAATACCCCCGTTTTCGAGGCTTCGTATGAAAAGCACGTTCGTCGAAGAATGGCATGTGACACATCGCTGGAAAGCTTATTCCTTCATCTACATGCTCGTAACATCGCCTGGTTTTTTTCGTAGTTATAACTGGATTAAAATTGGTTTCTAATGACGCTTTCTTGCTGAAATCTGCAACAAGTTTCGTGATTGGTCTATTTTGAGCACGTGACCTAAGGCAGCCAATCAAATTACAGCTGTGATACCAAGCTCGTGTTTGATAAATTTCACAAGTTGGCGAAAGATTTTTGTTAAATTGTGTTATTCTGAACGTTTTAAGCAGGAAATCACGATATATATTAAAAATATGGAAGTTCGTGAATGTATCGTGCTAGGTTACGAGCTGTGACAAAGATTTTTCATGCATATATTTTTGCATTAAACATCGTGTCCGAGCCGAGAATTCGAGGCGACGAAAGCCGAGATGTCATTTGACTTACATTACACGCGATCGCACGAAAAGATGGAAATAATAACTTAGATGTAAGTTTGATTACTTTTAGATATATTTTTGTTGATTTCATTTATTACTTTGTATAATATATTTAAAGATTTGTTTAAAACGTCTTTATTTTGCTCTTTGACATGTTCGATGTGGACCCGTTGTCGAAATGTGTGTCCGAGAATTTTATTTTCAATAACATCGCGGGAAATAGTGAATAATTTTTTAATTTATCGATAAAAAAAAATGATAAATTGAAAAGGAATACTTATTTCAGACATTGTGAAATGTGATAGATTTAATAAATGAATGATATCACAGGTAGGTCCATAACGACCTAGCAGCTGTATAGCCTGTGCGTTGTCCAACGACGAACAAGCTGCTTCTTGATGAAACAAACGTGTACACGCACACTGTATCAGGAAATATATACTATACAAAAGATGTGAAAGAAAAATATTGCTTCTACTCCCAAGCGCGAATCAGTGACTCATGATTGAATATCGAGAGAGGCTTATCAACGTTTAAATCTTGGCAAACATTGACACTTTACCATAACGCAGTAGGAGAGATTCAGCGTTATGGTTGTCGAGACTGTCCCTGGGGCAGAGGGACTTCCTGTACAATATCCCTGGGGCAGAGGGACTTCCTGTACAATATCCCTGGGGCAGAGGGACTTCCAGTACAAAATCCCTGGGGCAGAGGGACTTCCTGTACAAAATCCCTGGGGCAGAGGGACTTCCTGAACAATATCCCTGGGGCAGAGGGACTTCCTATAGAATATCCCTGGGGCAGAGGGACTTCCTGTACAATATCCCTTGGGCAGATGGACTTCCTGTACAATATATCCCTGGGGCAGAGGGACTTCCTGTACAATATCCCTGGGGCAGAGGGACTTCCTATAGAATATCCCTGGGGCAGAGGGACTTCCTATAGAATATCCCTGGGGCAGAGGGACTTCCTGTACAATATCCCTGGGGCAGAGGGACTTCCTGTACAATAACCCTGGGGCAAAGGGACTTCCTGTACAATATCCCTGGGGCAGAGGGACTTCCTGTACAATATCCCTGGGGCAGAGGGACTTCATGTACTATATCCCTGGGGCAGATGGACTTCCTGTACAATATCCCTGGGGCAGAGGGACTGCCTGTACAATATCCCTGGGGCAGAGGGACTTCCTGTACAGTATCCCTGGGGCATAGGGACTTCCTGTACAATATCCCTGGGGCAGAGGGACTTCCTGTACAATATCCTTGGGCCAGAGGGACTTCCTATACAATATCCCTGGGGCAAAGGGACTTCCTGTACAATATCCCTGGGGCAGAGGGACTTCCTGTACAATATCCCTGGGGCAGAGGGACTTCCTGTACAGTATCCCTGGGGCAGATGGACTTCCTGTACAATATCCCTGGGGCAGAGGGACTTCCTGTACAATATCCCTGGGGCAGAGGGACTTCCTGTACAATATCCCTGGGGCAGAGGGACTTCCTGTACAATATCCCTGGGGCAGAGGGACTTCCTGTACAATATCCCTGGGGCAGAGGGACTTCCTGTACAATATCCCTGGGGCAGAGGGACTTCCTATAGAATATCCCTGGGGCAGAGGGTATCAGCTGATGGGTATCAGGTCTTCATTGAACCATTTTATTTTCACACAAACTTACCCAGCCAGAGATTACTTTTTACAAACTATTGCAGGAATGATATAGATGGTTGAAAAGACAAAATCAAATATGACAACTGATATTACTGGTCATGATCTGAAATCAGTTCGAAAATTGTTATATCCCATGCTCCGTGTTTTTCAACTCAGTGACTGAGAGTGTGACTCTATGCATACTGCGTGAAATGGAGACAAGTCTCAGGAACTACTGCAGTCACATGAATGACAGTTTGCATGCTTATCTAAGAGATACTTGTCAAAACTGAGTTCGAAAACTAGTGCCATAAATGATTATTTTTCAGAGAAGGGGCATTTTATTCTGTGCAGTGTAAGTCGCGATTTCAAGGGCACAGCGGTCACAATGACCCAACCATCACTTTCATTCGGGCATCTCAACAACCCGCTAAACACATTGTAAAAGTCAATATTGTAGAAAGTCCTTTTTATTATGATCCAAATAAATAATAACGAATTCGATGTGCATCTGTACTAACATTTCACCGAACGTTAACATCAGGTACCTATACATTTTTAACTCTAATGAGCCCTGACTTAGTCGGTTGAGTATTCTCGTCGCCACGTAATTCACACGAGATCTCAGCGCAAGCTGAGTTGACACCGTGTGTTTATTTTTAGCCATTGTTGGGCTTTACCACGTTCGGGGATTCCCCGTCTGAACATACCACTACATTGATACGCACACAACAGTTCCCAATAGGTGTGACCGGACCGAGGGAAAGGATAACAAATATACTTCTCCGGGAGAAAAGTAAGTGACGACAATCTAGTCTATATAGGCGAGGTAACATGCGTTGTGAATGATTGGGTTAATATTAATTTGAACAGAGATTCAGTCAGGTAATGTTGGATGTAAGCCTGAAGAGACGGTAGGCGCACAAGTGTGGGAAAAGCTGACAAACCAAGGATTCTTATCCCTGCTTCATTGAATACGTCTTACTACTGCGGCTGTGTGGTTGGGTGAGGCCTTTATGTTAAGTCAGTGTGGTGTTGTTTGTGAATTTCAAACTGCTTGTTTTATTCCTTGCAAACATCACATCGTTCACTTTCACTTTCGATTTGATAAGACTGGCAAGGGTGGTGACTTGAACAAACTTGAATTTACTTCATAGCTTTTTCATTTCCTGGTACATGTCATTTCACAGGCTCACACTCATATACAAACAGAGATGCGAAATCGTCGTCATGTACTGTTAATTTACGGTTTCGGCGAATGTTACTATTTTTAGATTTCACCGATAAAGAGTAAACTTAAACGTTTCCTGTTAACAGGTTTGTAACTGTTGACAAAATATTTAACGTACTTAAAGATATATAGTTTTGTCACAGATGTATTAACAATTCCACGATATCCTTTAATATGCACTCTGTTCGAACTTGTGAACATTATTGCCATTAGAACGTTAGTTTGAGTGAATCGTAGCTAGGTAATTTATGTAAATTTAAAGGCGTGTGTCATTCCCACTTTATCTGATAAGCAATATTTGGCAAGCAATCAGTTTCGTTTGTGCTATGTTGATATTTGACTTTGTAATAGTTTCGCCGAAGCCTGTTCATTGATATTATGGGACAGACCATTTCAAGGTCGTAGGGCGGATGGTTGCCCACTTCAATATATTATTTTCTTTGTGTTGGCATACAGGTCAATGGGGTGATGACATGAAAAGAAATCATATCCTTTATTTTTCTTTTTGCGTTTAGAAGAAAATCACTTTTGGAGACTTAAACAACTGCATAGTTAAAGAGTAAAGAGAAATGTCGTCCCTTGAGGTCCAGCGCCACAACCAGACAGTACTTGAAAGCTTGGAACCAGGCGATCAGGTGGAATTCGTTCGAGGAGTGTACTCGCACTGGGCAGTATACGTTGGTAAGTGTACTGTAACAAAATATTACTGCACCTTCTTGTGTTTGTGGCCTGTACATACACGGTTATTGATCAGACAATCCAGTGATAAATTTTATATTTTTGCTTATTTGCTGTTTGACAACACAATCAGCAATACCCCAGCTACGAAAAGGAGGTCTGTAAATAATCACGTCTGGTTCAGACAATCCAGTGTTTGACATTATGAACATCGATCAATGCAATTCCGGGGGATTCCGGATAAGAATATAGGTCCGAAGCAACCTATGATAGTAGTAGCCGGCCTCGGAATGAACTGCAAATGAGAACCGAAGTTAAACGTAAAGGTTTTAATCAAAGTAAATCGCCCGTCTTTGAAGATAGAATAGATATATCTAAAGTGAATCTCCTTTGTGAGCTGATAAGGACAACACAGAAAGGTCAGGATGACCCAACTACTGTTGTCAGTCAGGTAGTCATTGATCTGGGCAACAATACAACTGAAGGGAGACAATACCACTCGTAGTACAAAGCACAAGCGTGATCATAAGCCTTGGTTTGGCAATGTCTGTAAACAAACTCGGAAAAGGTTTTTCAAGGTATAAAGGATAAGCCTAATTACAATAGAAGCATGTATCGTAAAACAAGTAAAGAGTATAAATGAACAATGAATAAATACATTCGTAAACATAGATTAAAAATTAAAAAAAAACACCTCAGAGAAAACTCTAAAAGAATACTAGATGTTACTAAATAACAAAGAATGTGAACAAAATAGGAAAGTCCATTTAAGCACATTCTACAAATATCTTAAGAAGATTAACAGCAATCGTGAGGAAACGTACGAGGGCGTGTTCCCCTATGAAGAAGACGTCCATGATTTTAAAGATGAGTTTTTGAATAATGACATTACAGAGACGGAAATACTGACAGCCATTAAGGTATTAAAAACGAAAAGGTCCTCGGGATTAGATCGTATTACAAATGAATGAATATACATTTTCTTCAGCTTCAAAATTATTACCATTCTATTCTGAATATTTTAACTTTATTTTTACCACTGGCATATTATCTGATATTTGGCTAACTGGTACAACTAGGCCCATTTACAACTAAAGGGCGACAGCACTGAGCCTAGCATCTTCCCGAGGCAAGAGAGTTAACTGACTTTAAAAGTCCAGTTACCACCCTTGTCGAACTAGGCTGGAATTCCTGGGCTCAATCGTAGCGCCACCAGTGGTTACTACGAGTTATGTCCCTTCTAAGTCTCTCCTATGGACCAATCAGATTCCCTCACTTGCATTTCTTCAAACAAATTGGCGGCGGCGACAAGACGATCTGATCGATAATCAAGATCTATGTAGTGATTAAACGGGTCTTACATCGCGAGCACCTTGATTTAAAACATAAAAATGTTCTGAAATTATCTGTTGATAACGAGTTGGCGCTGCACATGCTTTGCAAATCCTGCCATCGACCGAAATCTGCGCAACAGTTAACGAACCAAATTTCGATTTCGTTGCGTTATTTTGATTGAACTATGCATAGACTCGTTAGTCCAGCCAAAATGTAACTCCATAATACCAGCCTTGTTCTGCAAGGGTGGAAACTGGACTTGTATAGTCAGTTAACTTTCTTGCCTCGGGAAGATGTGAGCTCAGCTCATACAGGTCAATTTCAATTCTTAGTTGCCTTGGAAAATATTTTACAAGTATAACAAACAATAGATGTTACCGGATTTATGGAAGAACATAATATGGTATCTCATATACAGGATGGATTTCGAAAAAGGATTCTCTCCAATAGATAACCTGATTATTCTGTAAACTTTACTCCAATTTCAAAAATTACGTCGAAGAAACTTGATTATTTATTTCTCTAAGGCGTTCGACAAAATATGGAGATTGGGGCTTCGGACTAAAATGCTTAGACACAGTGTTAAAAGTAAAATACACTCTTCAAGAAAAAGAAGCGCACAGTTAGTATGTAGTTCATTGAACCTGACAACACAAAAAAATTCGGTACATAAATTGGATATATGTTATTGGAAAATGTTGGTGACCTGGTATATTTTTGAAGAGTGTAAATAATGTAATCACAAATATGTACTGTGTGATGATAAACGGTAGTGTGTGGGACTTAGTACCTTGCTTTACTGGCGTTATACAAGGAGAAAACCTGTACAGTACTGTTACGACTAGAAGCTATATGTTGATATAGAAAAAAAACAATATAGTCATCTCTGGGTCAGGGCCAGGGATGAAGACAAATTTAACTTCTGTCAGTATCGGATAGACGTTATTGACAGCTAATTATTTAGGTATCCCTTTACACCGAAATAGAAAAATGAATACATCTGTTAAATATATTGCTGAAAGTGACGTGAAAGCTACAACGAGCCTATTAAAACGTGCGAGAAATTTACATTTAACGCTAAATTGCCTTATCGAATTATTTGATACCATTGTTGTCCCTATTTTAGTCTATGGTTATGAAACATGGGGCTTTCATTACACTGAAATAATCGAAAGGGTTCATCTAACATTCTTAAAACTAGCATCAGGTATACGAGGCTTCACGCCAAACTTCATGGTATATGGCGAACTCGAGCGTGAACCACTCAGTATGAAAATTTGCTAAAAGAAGTTATTGGTGCAAGCTGAGACAGCCTTCACAACATAAAAATAACATGGCGTCTTTTATGTTAAAATTTATGATAAATCACAATGAAATAAAAGGATAGCCCCTTTCAAAGGCTTAATCATATCAAAAGTATATTTGATAACTGTGATCTTACGTATATGTTTGATTCCCCTGATAAGCGTACATTTTATTTCAACTTGAGAAAACCTTAAACCTTCAGTTTATCCAGTCTTGGAGAAGTGGTGTCGTCAGCTCACCAAGAGGGAATTACTACATGTATCTTAAAGACTACCTATCATTTGAAAATTACTTACCACTGCTTCGAAATATTTCCCAGCCTCTACTTTCCTTCAGTACATGTAACCATAAATGGAGACGGAGAGATGGACAGGTATACCTCATGAAAATCGCTTATGCACACTATGTGATACAAATGCATTTGGCGACGAATTCCACTACCTGTTTCCTTGTCAATTGCTGTCCAATAAACGAGCTATTTTGATTGATAAATAGTACGACAATTGGCCAAATATCTTTAAGTTTGCTAAACTAATGAACACCAAACGCATATCGTATCAGAGACAATGAGCTTACACCCAAACGGGGATTCCGAGTGAGATCCCCATCAATCGACGTCAGTGTTTGTAACCAGAGGCAAATTAATCCATCGGATGTGCAGGATCGGTGCCTTGTTCGATTGCATGTCACGTCCCGAGCCTTCGTTCCGCTTCATTTGAAACACTGGTTGCCGGGAATAGCTATGGGATGCCAAGTGTCATTAAGATATTTCTGGGCACTGCTGTGTACTTTTTTTAGAATATAACAATCCCAATCCCTGAACCATCGCCTTTCTGCTGACCCGTGAAGATCCGGGTTAGAATTGGTCTTCAACAACCCATGCTTGTCGTAAGGGGCGACTAACGGTATCGGGTGGTCAGGCCGGCCTGTCCTCATCTGGCCTACACTACTATCAAAACAAATTTATGGATGAGTGCACATCACACTTGTACCCTTTCCCCTTAAGTAAAATGAACTCTTCCAACAAGATAACAAAGAATGTAAATGACTTTTGATACTGTAATTTCATCTTGTACATGAGATCATCTTCACAACTCAAATGTTTTCACAACATCAAATATCATAAATACACATTATTATCATAGCACTGTACATTTGTCTTCACAGCATCAAATATCATTAATACACATGTATTATCATAGCACTGTACATTTATATCCATCATCTTCATGTTTTACAACATTAGCACTACATCATTACTAGCAAAATTACTGTAATTTGATGAAATGTCCAACTGCATCAAGAAACTGGATCGCTGATCCTCTGCCAGTAGCAAGCTGCTGCTTTATTCTCTCGATCCTTGCACCTTGGTCTCTTTCAACACGAGCACGAGGTCTCATGGCACCACCCAGTCCAATCTGCCTTCTTGACCGTCTATCTGCTGTCTCGATCTTCTTGAGTTCTTTGACAAACTGGAGGATGTTGGGATCGGTTCTTGGCATTCTCTTCTTCAGGCCGTTGTGGAAACCTTCAAGATGGTTGTTGGAGCGTGGACCGGTGTTCTCGTGTTGATTCCACAGGGCTCGAGGGAACGTGGCATTGAAGTCCACCCATGTGCTGGTGACGTAGTCGTTAAACCTGGTGATCTGCTGCCCATCTGGTCCTTGCTCCATCACTTCAATGCAGTCATCTTGGACTTCAGCTAGGGGTAGAAGCGGCAACGCTGCAGCTCTTCTGATGTGGGTCTGCACTGCTGGGTTGTCGTTGTAGTCTCGGGCCAGGCCTCTGTCAGACTGAGGCACAACTTACTTACTTACTTACCTACTTTGGAGATTTAACGTGCGCTTTCCGACTGATGTGTATTTCGCACACGGGCCCGGCCAGGCCATTTAATGGTCTCTGCAACCCAAGAGGGGGCTTCAGGGGTTGCTTATATAGAATTTGGGAATTTTGAGATTTGGAATAGATGCCGATGGGGTTGGGGAGGAGAACTAAGGGAGCTGGGTATGGTGGATGTTTGTTTGTTTATTTGATTTTGATTTTGATTTGGTAGGTTATTGTGTTTTTAGATGCGTTTTATTAGTTCCGTTTTGATTAAGAATACGCCTAAGGCCTTGAAGTTTTCTAGTTTATTTTGTGGGTTAAGTATTGCTTCTAGAGTGAGAGCCTTGTTTAGATTGAGGGTGGTTTGTAATGCGGTTCGATGTGTTAGGTACTGTGTGCAGTGGATGAGTGCGTGTTCTGGGGTTTCTGGTTGTTTGCAGTGTGGGCAGTTACCTGTAGTGTGTTTTTTATTTATTTTTAAGTGGTTATTTAGGTTGGTGTCTCCTGTTTGGAGTGTAGTGATTACTCTGTCGATTTTTTTTTTATGGATGGAGAATTTTTGGTTTGGTTAGTGGTTTGCTGAGCACTTTTTTGATTTGGCTATTTGAGTTTAGATATAGGTTATGCCATTTTTGGTGATTTTTTGCTTGTTTACACTTTTAATTTCTGATTTTGAGATGGGTAAGTTTAAGCTTATTTCTGGAATTTTGAGGGATAGTTTAGCTGCTTTATCGGCGATTTTATTACAGTATATTCCAACGTGGGCGGGTATCCACAAGAAGGTTATTTGTTTGCCTGCCTTAGTTAGGTCGTTGGAGCTCTTAAGTATTTGATTTATTAATTTAGGTCGGTTTTTGGTATTTTTGTTTTGGAGGGATTGCAGTCCACTTAGGGAGTCGGTAATTATTAGGATTTTTTTGTGTTTTTTGGATTCTTGATTATGGAGGGCTGAGGCCATGCCCATTAGTTCTGCCGTGAATATTGATTGGTTATTTGGGAGTCGGAAGGATTGTGTGGTTTTAGTTGGTTGTGTGGTATGGACTCCGAAACCTGTGTGTTTGGAGGTCGGATCTGAGGATCCGTCCGTGTAAATGTGACACCAATTTGGCCAATTTTTTTTGTGTATGTATGCTAGTGTGGTAGTTTTAGCTATGTTTGGGTCGGTTTGTTTATTTATTTGGCTAGCTAGTGTTGTGTCTATTTTGGGTATTTTAAGTTTAGGGGTGAAGATATTTGATTGTTTGCAGTTTTGTTTAAGATTTTTAATATGGTGTTCATTGAGGTAGTTTGTTATTCTTTGGGATATTGGGGTAAGTAAGGGGTGTTTACGAGCTAGAGCTTGGGTTTTGGGGCTGATGTTTTGGTTTTAAGTTTTGGAAGAGAGGGTTTGATTGGGACGCGGCCCAGAAATTTAAGCTTAGCTGTTCCCTGCGTCGACTTAGTGGCATTTCTCCTGTTAAGGCCTGAAGTGAAGTGTAGGAGGTGCCATGTTGGGTGCGTGTAATTAGTTTGAGAGCCTGATATTGTATTGAGTCAAGTTTTTTAGATAGAGAGTTGTTTAGGGTGTTGTATATGGCGCAGCCGTAGTCTAGTTTTAATCTAATTAGTGATATGTAGAGAGAGAGGAGGGTATCTTTGGAGGCTCCCCAGTTAGAGCCAGTTAGGCATCTTAGGGTGTTAAGGTCTTTACTGCATTTAGTTGTTAGGTTTTGGATGTGAGCATCCTAGGTGAGATGTTCATCGAAAATAAGTCCTAAGAATTTGGTTTGTTTTTGAAATTTGATTGTTTGGTTGTTTGTTTAGCTGGAGGATTGGGGAGGCGGGTTTCATGTTTTTATGTTTGAATACTATTCCTGTTGTTTTTTCTGAGTTAAGGGAGAAGCCCCATTTGTCAGCCCATTGTTGTATTTTATTAAGAGATTTTTGGAGTAAATTTTGGACCATTTTCATGCTTTTAGTGCGGATCCAGATGGCTCCATCATCCGCGAATTTTGATGTGTTTACTTTAGGGGATAGGCCCCCGAATAGATCGTTTATCATTATATTGAAGAGGGTGGGGCTGAGGATACTGCCCTGTGGAGTGCCATTTTCTAGGGGACATTGGTCCGATAGAGTTTGGTCTATACCCACGGTTATTTTACGATTGTTTAGGAAGTCCTGGATGTAGTTTATTATCTGACCTTTGAGTCCAAACTTTTAAGTTTTTGTATTAGCCCATAGTGCCATCTAAGAAGATGCCTGTGGTATATTGTTTATTTATTTGTCCTGTCTTAATATCTTGTTCTAGTCGGGCGAGGTTATCTAGGGTTGAGCGGCCAGGAGTGAAACCGCTTTGATCTGGGTTTATGATGTTATTTTGGGTTAAGTAATGTTGTAATCTATTTTTAGCCATTGATTCCATTACTTTACATAAGTTTGAAGTTTGAAGGGATATTGGTCTATATGAGTTACCTTGATTAGCTGGTTTATTAGGTTTAGGGATTGGTATGACTAGGGCCTGTTTCCAGGGAGTAGGTACCTGTCCGTAAGGGTAGATGAGATTGTATAGTTTGAGTAGTGCCTAGAGTAGTTTAAGGGGGAGTTTTTTAATTATTTGTTAAGAAGTTAGGTCTAATCCTGGGGCTGTGCCCTTTTTCCTGTTTTGGATTACCTGAACACAAACTTAAAAACTAACATATATACCTATTCCTAAATTGGAGATGAGGTGATCCTGTTAACATTGAGAAAGCTATTTCGTTGATCAAAGTAAAGAGAAACAATAGCGCTTACTAAGGTATGTATATACACTTACAGAAATTTGGAGATGAGTAGACCTGTTAAAATGCTCAGATTGGATTATATCAGGTAAGGTTATGTATACACACTTACAAAACGTTTGAGATGAGTTGACCTGTTAAATGATCAAAGTGGATTTTAACGGTAATCCTGTATAAACAGTCAAAACAAACTCAAGGATCAGATACCACTATGAAAACATCGGATTAGTTCAAAGGCCCATGTACTCAGGTCATTAATTAATATTAATGAATGAAATCATTAATGGGTTAATGGACAGTACCATTCTACACAACAGGGGTGTGGAAGTAACCATTTGTATTTAGTGAAGGCCATATGAGGTGTAGGCGATATAAGGTGTAGGCCAGATGAGGGCATGCCATCAGGCTCGCTGACTTGGTTGATGCATGCAATCGTATCCCAATTGTGTGGTTCGATGCTCATAATGTCAAACACTGGATAGTCTGGTCCAGACTCTATTATTTACAGACCGCCGTTATATAGCTTGAAAGTTGCTGAGTTCAGCTTTAAACAACAAAAACAAAACAAAACAACAAAGCATATATATTTAACGGTAATATTGGACACTTTTATTCAGGTGGCAATGAAGTCGTGCACTTGTCTGGAGTCGATGGTGCAATGGGAAGTCATATGGGTCACTCATGCACAATAAGTGGAGTAGAGTTTGGCAAAGGAATTGTTCGCAGAGATAACTTCTGGGATGTTGTTATGAACAGCATGGTGCACAAGAACAACTCAAAGGACGAGAAACTTAAGTAAGTTTCGTTTGAATAACGCTGTAAGACAGCGGCATATGTATAATGGAGTCGGCACCAGGCACACCAGTGAGTGCAATGTAAATGCTACCTCAATATCGTTTGCCATGAAAACGCTTTATTTGAAATTATAGACAGTAGCTATTGCAAATTGTTGTCGCTCTTTTCATCTTCTCCATTATTGATTGCCAAGGAATTAATGTCAAATTGTCACATGGTTGTTTTATGTATCATAATATATTTTATCTACAGACACTTCGAACCATCTCAGATAGTAAGAAGAGCACTGTCCAAAATTGGAAAGGTTGGGTACAACTTGATCTTTAAGAACTGTGAACACTTTGCCTCATGGTGCCGGTACGACAAAGAGAAAAGTGATCAGGTCTGTTCCTTTGCCAAGTTCATTTGTCTTTCACTAATCATTGTTAAATAAATAAACCACGCTATTCGGATACAATGACATGCATCAACCAAGTCGGCGAGTCATTTAACCAGTCCTGTTAGTCGTCTTTTACGCCAAGCATGGGTAACTGAAGACCTATTCTAACCCAAGTCAGGAAGGTATTATAATTATTGCAAACGCCCATGCTGCATCTTGGTATAACGTCGGCACCGGAAAATAATGAGTCTCGATTACCTGGCGAAATAGCTTCCATTGGGCGTAAAATGCAAAAAAGTAGGGAAAATTATATAAGTGGATCACTGAAAATCAGGCATGACACCAGGTGTTCGCGAAAAGGGTGAGCATGTCCTCTTTACCGGTAGCATCCGCCACTCACACAATTTGCAGGAAGAGTAAGTATTTGTTGCCTGACGCCGTACAGCAGTACTCCGGCCATAGGACATCTGCTTGTAAAACGATATATTATGTTTGGGCCATGTTTCGTTTTGCCATAATAACAATTTAGCAAATATCTGAGACATACAAGTTTTTGTCTGAGAGGAAACAATTGCTTTTGGCCTCGCCACTCTTTATTTTCCTGTACAGCCAGCATGTTCAGCAACATTATGTTTCTTTTTGCAAATTTCGAGGACAATAAAAAATTTTGTCCATGATTTTTGGGAACACATTTTTATTTTACAAATGATATGCAAATTCTTTTCGTTTTCTTTCAGGCTGATGGTTGGCTTACTGGCCTAGCTGTTGGGGGTGGGGCTTTTGCGGCATTGGGAATTGTTGCCTGGCTCAGAAGTGGTCAAAAGAAGGACAAAGAAAAGCAATGAGAGTATTCATATGTTTAATTTCCACCAATACGTTATGAGTGAAACAGAACATATCAATTGGCAAAACTGTATATTATTGTGGCGAATGCGCCTTTTTGCTCACAAATAGGTAGCGACCTACAGGCTTCTACAACATTCGTGACCAACTTGTGCCATGCCATGACAAGCCGAATGGAGACTCGATTTAATATTGGCGTATGAACACATGAACTGTATGAAACAGGAACGATAACTCTTAATTTCCCCCGCGTCTTTTTTAGGTGCTACGACAGTTTCTAAATATATACGAAGAATATTGTGTGACTATTGTAATACTCAAACATGTAAGAGGCGACTTTGTGGATTGGGTGGTCAGGCTCGGTGACCTAGTTGATTGCGTGTCAGTGTACCCCGATGGAGTGGAACGTTGCTCACAATATTAATCATTACTGCTTTGTCTACCCAAATCTCGAATATTTTGAGATGGTCGTCATTAATGTTGAAGAACAAAGAAATTTTAATATTAAAAGTTCGTTGAAATGTAATGTGTAAAGAAAACAAACGCTTACAACCTTATCACCGAATGCAAGGAATGTGACCTTTGTGTTAGCCATAGTTTTTTACCCTGCTTCACCATGTTGCAGCTGATGAAGCACTTGACAAAGGAAAAGGCTTGGTCATAGGTTATTGCACAGTGGGACCCGTGAAGATCCGGGGTAGAATAAGTCTTAAGCATCACATGCTTGCCTAAAAAGGCGACTATGCTTGTCGTAGGAGGCGACTAACGGGATCTATTTTTATACCTTGTATGAATGTATGTAATAAATATAGTTGCATTTTGTATGCGTTGGTTGTGTTCATGTACTACTAAACCAGTCAGTTTGGGGAGTGTTCATTAGGTCCTAATGACGACATTATCTATTCTACGCCACAGAAAGACAGAGTGTACAAGCAGAGTTAATATGGAGGAGGCGACCACCACTCACAACAAATTACAAGTTATGTAAATGAATGACAAGAAGACGGTCCAGTGTGTAAGAATCAGTATATATTTCGGCCAATGCATTGCAGTACACACCCGTAAAGATCCGGGTTGGAAGTGGTCTTCAGTGACTCATGCTTGTCGTAAGAAGCGACTAACGGGATCGGGTGGTCAGGCTCGTTGACTTGGTTGAAGCATGTCATCGATCCCAATTGCATGGATCGATGCTCATGATATCAACCACTGGATGTCTTGTCCAGACTCGATTATTTACAGACCGCCGTTATTAAGCTGGAATATTGTGGAGTGCCGCGTTAAACAACAAACCAACCAACCAATGTGACATGCTGCGCTTACGACCAATCACTGGAGTGTCCAGTCCAGACAAGATTTTTTATAGGGCCACCGTCACATTGCTGATTGCGAAGATAAACAAAAACACACGCTATTCTTCTTTGGTCAAGTAATTCTTAAGTAAATATAGAATTGTTGCTAACATATATAACAATGCAGGAAAATCAACAAGTATATATGGTAGAGGAGTTAAAAGTAAATGGGATGACGCTCAAGATTCCATCTGTTAACTCGGGTATATCCACCAGGATATCCTGATCTAGGTCAATATCAGCAAGGTTAAATATCTCTGCTGTCTTTTGTGTAGTAGGATTTTGATACCTTCGGCACCTTCCGTGGAAGTTGCCCTTTGAATATTCATGAGCCTCGTGTTATGCTAATAGACATGCATAACGTCATAATGAGAACGGAGTCATTATACATGCATGTTAAGAATGCGTCCTTTATTAAAATGTCTTAGTTGAAGAGTTCTTTTGGAATCCCAGCTATTTGGAATGTAGTCGGGGTAGATTCCTTCAGATGTATGCTAGAATGAACGTCGGCAAAAGGAATGTCACCCTTTCGTGAACAAATTTGTATATGTGTTAACACCCTTCTCGACCTAGCGTAGCCTACCTCTCTTCACCTCAATAAAACAAAACGAATAATTTTAAATGTTAATTATAGACATGATGCCAAAAGGTTATTTGACCAATCAGCTCACTTTTTTCGTTCAACAGCCAATGAATTTAAAACTTCTTCTTCTAGATATAATGAATGCATACATTCGTTTGTCCATCCATTTTCAACTGTCAAGATCTTTGTGTGTGTAAACGTTTCATCATGGCAACAATGATAGCAGATAGGTTTGTATTGTTTTATTCCAAGATCTCCCCATTCAGTCAACACTATGCTACTGTCATTACTATCGATGATAAAGAATTGAACTGTGCTGAACAATATTGCATGTATAGCAAAGCAGTGACGTTTGAAGATTGGGACACAACCGAGGAGATAATTTATAATGTTCATCACCTGCAGAACAGGAACGACTGGGTAAACGTGTTAGACAGTTTAACCAATGGCAGTGGGACAGTGTTAGCTGTGATGTAGTGTGAAAAGCATCTCTTGCAACATATCGTCAGTCAGCTTACTTTAAAAATATTCTGATCAACTCTTTTCCTAGAATTTGTTTGTCTACTGAATTCTGCTTTGGTTGTATGTTTGATGGAGACGGAGAACAAGTTCACACTTGTCGTTACTTGTCCGAACAAGACAAAGTCAATCAGTTCTTTAACATGGGCATGCCTGAGGTAAATGATAATCACATGATTGAAAAGTGAATTCAACTGGAACCCCTCTTTAACACACGTGTCGACATGCACCATATGTCAATGCACCAATGCACAATTGAAGACAGCTAAATGGATTCACATGTGTTGCTGCAATTAGAACGAGTGTTTACATGAATAAAATACTCTTCTGATCACTGTCTGATTGTTTTGTGATTATTGCTTATCATATATTATTGATCCATAATGTCTGTACTGACTGAGACAGACTTAAGGAAGCTTAACCGTCGAGTTTGGACGTATTCAAGATGCCACCTTATTTCGAATGTCCCATTGTATGCAATAAACTGTTGTCATAGAGTCCTATGTTTCTTTCATGTATTGAAGTATAAACTATTTAATCAGCTTGCACATACTCATGTTTTCTAATGGCGACATACTATATAACATGGAAAACACATTTATTCAAACCATTTTCAGCGGAAGAAGCTAGTGAGGGGAGGGCGTCTTAAGATAGACATGGGTAAAAAGTCCAGGCATCTGACCCGAGATATATTTGAAACTAGTGTACGCCCAAAACTAAAAAGACAAGCGAATGAAAAAGGTGGACAAAATAGAAATACCATGACAAAGACCCAACAAAATGAATGAAGTCAACCCGAAGGCAAGCTACATTTAAAGCAAAATCTACAATGCAATCTGTCCTTCAGAGGATCAAGGATCTGACGGAAAGACGTAATGATATTGGGGAAAATCATCTGTAAGGCATCATAGAGTAGGAGGTACCATGCTCTGCATGTAGAAATTGATTTTGAGATGCCATGCCATGCTCAGACATAAGACAATTGTTCATCTCCCACTACCACTTCCAACACCACCCTAAATAGAAGACAGGTCATACTGAGACCCAGTGTTACAGTAGTCACCATGGAGTCAACATCTTGTCCAGAATGTAGGAAACACTTTTCCAGACATGATAATGTGATGAGACACAGAAGACAGATGCATCAGGCCCTTCACACCATTCATGCCATTCACCCCTCCCTCCTACTCACACCCCTCCACTTCCTCCTCCTAACATCCCTCCTCTTCTTCCTCCTCCTCCTCCGCCTCCTCACATCCCTCCTCCCCCTCTTCCTTCTCTTCAACAGATACATAATACTGCTCTACCATTCCATTTTTCTATTCCTTCTAATGTGGTCTTGGTTGGGCCAAGTGGTTGTGTTAGTTTATCAGATACTGAAAAGAGTACTCATCAAACCAATACCTAACAACATCACATGGTGTAACACTGAGTGGCAACATCTTTATAATACTATTAGTATAACTATACCATATATAACATATATCAAAGGCATTCCTTCCAATCTACAGGATGAACATTTTGTTGATGCCCGAACAACAACATGATTGTTTTAGATGACTTGATGTACCTCCCATCACAAAAATGTGATTAATGTTCTGTTATTGCCAAACGTGTTACCCGGAGGTAAAGAGTCACCCGACATTGCTCTGAACTCTCATATTTGACTTTATCCAATGCTCCAGTCGATAGACAACAGGTGAACTTATTTGCCAGACGCATTTATCCTCAAAACGAAGCTGTGGAACACACTTAGGGGTATCTAACTGTAGACCTAAGACCTTACAGTTGTGAAAAGGAACGACTACAACCTGATATTTTAACAATGAATCTGAAAAAAGCAGACAAACCCCTGTCAACACAACCCCATTTGACCCGTGACAACAGTGCTGTAAAAGCGCTGATTCAACCAAATTGCACCCAGATGTATTGAAACTCTCACCATCACACCACTACATCGGCACGTGAGGCAAACGTTCATACAAGCCAGACCTTCAACAGTAATAATTTTGATGACATAACAAGCGCCCCCTCTGACGATGCCATGGCTACTGCTTGTACCAGTTGTGTAGTCTTGATAGGCAACATGATAGACCTACAGGATCATGTCAGGACGTGGTGCCCCGTGAAGAAATGCAAGTCGTTAAAAAAATGTGCAAGGTATGACGAGGACAGCGACGGCAACAATGAAGACGTACCTATCCAGAAAGGAGGCAGAGACCAAACTGCACACAACCCAACTGGAAATGAATATTTATCGAGAGGACATGTAACTTAAATGGCAAAAGTATCGAAAGCAAGGAAAACAAGTATTTGTCACAAAGTGACGAAATGTCCCCCGCCTGTATATACACCATAGTACCAAATATGAAGACAATCCTGCGATTAGTTCTTGAGATATCGCGGCAACACCTTTTTCCAACTCCAAAAGCAGATTTGCCGGCTGTGACCTTGAAAATGGGGTCAAGGTCACCAAAACCGACTGGTGTCGCGGAGTCTGTATATACACCATAGTTCCAAATATGAAAACAATCCAGTGTTTAGTTCTTGAGATATCGCGGCAACACCGTTTTCCAACTCCAAAAGCAGATTTGCCTGCTGTGACCTTGATAATGGGGTCAAGGTCACCAAAACCGACTGGTGTCTGCGATGTCTGTATATACACCATAGTTCCAAATATGAAGACAATCCAGCGATTAGTTCTTGAGATATCGCGGCAACAAACAGGAGGGACGTACGGACGGACGTACAGACGTACGGACGTACGGACGGACGATCGTGAATACTTTATCCCCCGCTTCGGGCTTTCGCGCGGCGGGGGACAATCAGAGGCGTTGACTGATAGGAAACTGAAAACAGCATGGGAAGACTTGTTTGTCAATACATTGAAATCTATCCTCGAATTTACTGCCTATTTCTCAGAGGCACCATTGTTTCTTTCTTTAACAGATAGATTGAGTGACATGGATCCTACCACAGATCAAACAGTGATCAAAGACAAAATTCAAGTTCTCATAAAGCCAGTCATGAAAGACATTTTATCCAATGTCGATGAATCTGATAATGAAATCTGGTGATGAAATGAGTGACCAAGACTACCAATAGGAGAAAAACATTTCTTTAATTGTTAGACGTTGTTAGTCTCTATTATTTGTGACAACACATGTCATCAACCAACTTTAAAACATATTAGTTTAAAAAAATGTGCTTTGAATAAAACTATATCATGGATCATGTTGTTTTTATTCTTACCATTAACGTTAAATTAAAAAATATAGAGATTTGTAAATGTGTGAAATAGTGCGTCAGGGCTATTTAGAAACGAAAATTTACAAAATGATAAAACATTTTTTTTCAACATGAGTGACCCCCCAACGAGACAAGTCTGGCTGGTCAACACTGCAGTCTAGGGAGAATTTTAGAATTCCTGATAAACTTATCAAAGTGACATTCCACTTCGTTCAGCCATTTAACATAAATAGAAAACTTGGAATTTTTGATAAACTATTCAGAGCGACATTCAAATTCATTCAATGAATAGTTAAAATCTGGAATGATTGATAAATTTTAAACATAGTATAGTTCAATCTTCGACAGTCGCTGTAGTATATTTACTTCAAAAAGAGACGATAAAGTCTTTTCTACGTACCTCGGGGATTGAATACGTCCTTAACGACCTAGCAGCTGTATAGCCTGTGCGTTCCAGCGATGTCCAACGACGAACAAGCTGCTTCTTGATGAAACAAACGTGTACACGCACACTGTCTCAGGAAATATATACTATACAAAAGATGTGAAAGAAAAATATTGCTTCTACTCCCAAGCGCGAATCAGTGACTCATGATTGAATGTCGAGAGAGGCTTATCAACGTTTAAATCTTGGCAAACATTGACACTTTACCATAACGCAGTAGGAGAGATTCAGCGTTATGGTTGTCGAGACTGTCCCTGGGGCAGAGGGACTTCCTGTACAATATCCCTGGGCCAGAGGGACTTCCTGTACAATATCCCTGGGGGAGAGGGACTTCCAGTACAAAATCCCTGGGGCAGAGGGACTTCCTGTACAAAATCCCTGGGGCAGAGGGACTTCCTATAGAATATCCCTGGGGCAGAGGGACTTCCTGTAAAATATCCCTGGGGCAGAGGGACTTCCTATAGAATATCCCTGGGGCAGAGGGACTTCCTGAACAATATCCCTGGGGCAGAGGGACTTCCTGTACAATATCCCTGGGGCAGAGGGACTTCCTATAGAATATCCCTGGGGCAGAGGGACTTCCTGTACAATATCCCTGGGGCAGATGGACTTCCTGTACAATATATCCCTGGGGCAGAGGGACTTCCTGTACAATATTCCTGGGCAAAAGGACTTTCCTTTTGATAATCCCTGGGGCAGAGGGACTTCCTGTACAATATCCCTGGGGCAGAGGGACTTCATGTACAATATCCCTTGGGCAGATGGACTTCCTGTACAGTATCCCTGGGGCAGATGGACTTCCTGT
Organism: Haliotis cracherodii; assembly: GCF_022045235.1. Taxonomy (NCBI): domain Eukaryota; kingdom Metazoa; phylum Mollusca; class Gastropoda; order Lepetellida; family Haliotidae; genus Haliotis; species Haliotis cracherodii. The sequence continues at coordinate 11,204,902 of NW_027266268.1, forward strand.
ACAATATCCCTTGGGCAGAGGGACTTCCTGTACAATATCCCTGGGGCAGAGGGACTGCCTGTACAATATCCCTGGGGCAGAGGGACTTCCTGTACAATATCCCTGGGGCAGAGGGACTTCCTGTACAATATCCCTGGGGCAGAGGGACTTCCTGTACAATATCCCTGGGGCAGAGGGACTTCCTGTACAATATTCCTTGGGCAGAGGGACTTCCTGTACAATATCCCTGGGGCAAAGGGACTTCCTGTACAATATCCCTGGGGCAGAGGGACTTCCTGTACAATATCCCTGGGGTAGAGGGACTTCCTATAGAATATCCCTGGGGCAGAGGGACTTCATGTACAATATCCCTGGGGCAGAGGGACTTCCTGTACAATATTCCTGGGCAAAAGGACTTTCCTTTTGATAATCCCTGGGGCAGAGGGACTTCCTGTACAATATCCCTGGGCCAGAGGGACTTCCTATACAATATCCCTGGGGCAAAGGGACTTCCTGTACAATATCCCTGGGGCAGAGGGACTTCCTGTACAATATCCCTGGGCCAGAGGGACTTCCTGTAAATATCCCTGGGGCAAAGGGACTTCCTGTACAATATCCCTGGGGCAGAGGGACTTCCTGTACAATATCCCTGGGGCAGAGGGACCTCCTATAGAATATCCCTGGGGCAGAGGGACTTCATGTACAATATCCCTGGGGCAGAGGGACTTCCTGTACAATATTCCTGGGCAAAAGGACTTTCCTTTTGATAATCCCTGGGGCAGAGGGACTTCCTGTACAATATCCCTGGGGCAGAGGAACTTCCTGTACAATATTCCTGGGCAAAAGGACTTTCCTTTTGATAATCCCTGGGGCAGAGGGACTTCCTGTACAATATCCCTGGGGCAGAGGTACTTCCTGTACAATATCCCTGGGGCAGAGGGACTTACTGTACAATATCCCTGGGGCAAAGGGACTTCCTGTACAATATCCCTGGGGCGGAGGGACTTCCTATACAATATCCCTGGGGCAGAGGGACTTCCTGTACAGTATTCCTGGGGCAGAGAGACTTCCTGTACAGTATCCCTGGGGCAGAGTGTATCAGCTGATGGGTATCAGGTCTTCATTGAACCATTTTATTTTCACACAAACTTACCCAGCCAGAGATTACTGTTTACAAACTATTGCAGGAATGATAGATGGTTGAAAAGACAAATATCAAAACTGACAAATATGACAACTGATATTACTGGTCATGATCTGAAAGCAGTTCGAAAATTGTTATATCCCATGCTCCGTGTTTTTCAACTCAGTGACTGAGACTGTGACTCAGTGCATACTGCGTGATATGGAGACAAGTCTCAGAAACTACTGCAGTCACATGAATGACAGTTTGCATGTTTATCTAAGAGATACTTGTCAAAACTGAGTTCGAAAACTAGTGCCATAAATGATTATTTTTCAGAGAAGGGGCATTTTATTCTGTGCAGTGTAAGTCGCGATTTCAAGGGCACAGCGGTCACAATGACCCAACCATCACTTACATTCAGGGCATCTCAACAACCAGCTGAAGACATTGTAAAAGTCAATATTGTAGAAAGTCCTTTTTTATTATGATCCAAATAAATAATAACGAATTCGATGTGCATCTGTACTATCATTTCACCGAACGTTAACATCAGGTACCTATACATTTTTAACTCTAATGAGCCTTGACTTCGTCGGTTGAATATTCTCGTCGCCACGTAATTCACACGAGATCTCAGCGCAAGCTGAGTTGACACCGTGTGTTTATTTTTAGCTATTGTTGGGCTTTACCACGTTCGGGGATTCCCCGTCTGAACATACAACTACATTGATACGCACACAACAGTTCCCATTAGGTGTGACCGGACCGAGGGAAAGGATAACAAATATACTTCTCCGGGAGAAAAGTGAGTGACGACAATCTAGTCTATATAGGCGAGGTAACATGCGTTGTGAATGATTGGGTTAATATTTATTTGAACAGAGATTCAGTCAGGTAATGTGGGATGTAAGCCTGAAGAGACGGTAGGCGCACAAGTGTGGGAAAAGCTGACAAACCAAGGATTCTTATCCCTGCTTCATTGAATACGTCTTACTACTGCGGCTGTGTGGTTGGGTGAGGCCTTTATGTTAAGTCAGTGTGGTGTTGTGAATCTCAAACTGCTTGTTTTATTCCTTGTAAACATCACATCGTTCACTTTCACTTTCGATTTGATAAGACTGGCAAGGGTGGTGACTTGAACAAACTTGAATTTACTTCCTAGCTTTTTCATTTCCTGGTACATGTCATTTCACAGGCTCACACTCATATACAAACAGAGATGCGAAATCGTCGTCATGCACTGTTAATTTACGGTTTCGGCGAATGTTACTATTTTTAGATTTCACCGATAAAGAGTAAACTCAAACGTTTCCTGTTAACAGGTTTGTAACTGTTGACAAAATATTTGACGTACTTAAAGATATATAGTTTTGTCACAGATGTATTAACAATTCCACGATATCCTTTAATATGCACTCTGCTCGAACTTGTGTACATTATAGCCATTAGAACGTTAGTTTGAGTGAATCGTATCTATGTAATTATCCCCCGCCCAACGAAGTTGGCGGGGGATATAGAAACAGGCTCCGTCCGTCCGTCCGCACGTCCGTCCGTACGTCCTTCCGTACTTCCGTCCGCACGTCACGTTTCGTTTCCGGAGCATTACTCATAAACCGTTCAATATTTGTTCATGAAACTTTACAGGTCTGTCAGAAACATGCTGAACTGGTGCCTTTTGCTATATAGAAATTTTAGAAAAATTTGTTTTTACGTTTCCATGGCAACAAGATGGACTTAGGTTCCAAACTCATCTTTTTTTTACAATTTCCATGACAAGTTCCACCTCAGTTAAAAAGGGTTAGGATTTTTTTAGATTCAATTATGTCATAAATTCTGCAAGAGGGGTGGGGGATATAGCCACGTTAGTGGCAAACTCTTGTTTATGTAAATTTTAAGGCGTGTGTCATTCCCACTTTATCTGATAAGCAACATTTGGCAAGCAAGCAGTTTCGTTTGTGCTATGTTGATATTTGACTTTGTAATAGTTTCGCCGAAGTCTGTTCATTGATATTATCGGACCGACCATTTCATTGTCGTAGGGCGGATGGTTGCCCACTTCAATAAATTATTTTCTTTGTGTTGGCATACAGGTCAATGGGGTGATGACATGAAAAGATATCATATCCTTTATTTTCTTTTTTGCGTTTAGAAGAAATCACTTTTGGAGACTTAAACAACTGCATAGTTAAAGAGTAAAGAGAAATGTCGTCCCTTGAGGTCCAGCGCCACAACCAGACAGTACTTAAAAGCTTGGAACAAGGCGATCAGGTGGAATTCGTTCGAGGATTGTACTCGCACTGGGCAGTATACGTTGGTAAGTGTACTGTAACAAAATATTACTGCACCTTCTTGTGTTTGTTTGCTTGTTTGTTGTTTAATGCTGCACTAAGCATATTCTAGGTTCACTGTATATGACGATGGCCTGTACATACACGATTATTGATCAGACAATCCAGTGATTAATTTTATATTTTGTTTATTTGCTGTTTGACAACACAATCAGCAATACGAAAAGGAGGTCTGTAAATAATCACGTCTGGTTCAGACAATCCAGTGTTTGACATTATGAACATCCATCCATGCAATTCCGGGGGATTCCGGATAAGAATATAGGTCTGAAGCAACCTATGATAGTAGTAGCCGGCCTCGGAATGAACGGCAAATGAGAACCGAAGTTAAACGAAAAGGTTTTAATCAAAGTAAATCGCCCGTCTTTATAGATAGAATAGATATATCTAAAGTGAATCTCCTTTGTGAGCTGATAAGGACAACACAGAAAGGTCAGGATGACCCAACTACTGTTGTCAGTCAGGTAGTCATTGATCTGGGCAACAATACAACTGAAGGGAGACAATACCACTCGTAGTACAAAGCACAAGCGTGATCATAAGCCTTGGTTTGGCAATGTCTGTAAACAAACTCGGAAAAGGTTTTTCAAGGAAAAAATATTGGTATAAAGGATAAGCCTAATTACAATAGAAGCATGTATCGTAAAGCAAGTAAAGAGTATAAATGAACAATGAATAATTACATTCGTAAACATAGATTAAAAAATAAAAAAAAAACCTTAGAGAAAACTCTAAAAGAATACTAGATGTTACTCAATAACAAAGAATGTGAACAAAATAGGAAGGTCCATTTAAGCACATTCTACAAATATCTTAAGAAGATTAACAGCAATCGTGAGGAAACGTACGAGGGCGTGTTCCCCTACGAGGAAGACGTCCATGATTTTAAAGATGAGTTTTTGAATAATGACATTACAGAGACGGAAGTACTGACAGCCATTAAGGGATTAAAAACGAAAAGGTCTTCGGGATTAGATCGTATTACAAATGAATGAATATACATTTTCTTCAGCTTCAAAATTATTACCATTCTATTCTGAATATTTTAACTTTATTTTTTACCACTGGCATATTATCTGATATTTAGCTAAGTGGAACAACTAGGCCTATTTACAACTAAAGGGCGACTGCACTGAGCCCAGCATGTTCCCGAGGCAAGGCAGTTAACTGACTTTAAAAGTCCAGTTACCACCCTTGCCGAACTAGGCTTAAATTCCTGGGCTCGATCGCAGCGCCACCAGTGGTTACTACGATATGTCCCTTCTAAGCCGATCCTGTGGACCAATCAGATTCCATCACTTGCATTTGTTTCAAACAAAATGGCGGCGCCAAGTCAAGACGATCTGATCGATAATCAAGATCTATATTGCGACAAAACGGGTCTTACATCGCGAAGAGCATCAAATCACGCGAGCACCTTGATTAAAAACATGAAAAGGTTTGGAAAATATCTGTTGACAACGAGTTGGCGGTGCACATGCTTTGCAAATCCTGCAATCGACCGAAATCTGCACGACAGTTTACAAACCGGATTTCGATTTCATTGGGCGATTCTGATTGGAATATGCACTGACACGTTAGTCCAGCCAAAATTTTACTCCATAATACCAGCCTAGTTCGGCAAGGGTGGAAACTGGACTTTTACAGTCAGTTAACTCTCTTGCCTCGGAAAGATGTAAGCCCAGCTCATACAGGCCAATTTCAATTCTTAGTTGCCTAGGGAATTTTTTTACAAGTATAATACACAATAGATATTACCGGATTTATGGAAGAATATTATATGATATCTCAAAAACAGGCTGGATTTCGAAAAAGGATTCTCTTCAATAGATAACCTGATTATTCTGTAAACTTTACTCCAATTTCAAAAGTAAAAGTCGAAGAAACTTGATTATTGATTTCTCTAAGGTGTTTGACAAAATATGGAGATTGGGGCTTCAGACTAAAATGCTTAGACACGGTGTTAAAGGTAAAATACACTCTTCAAGAAAAAGAAAGGCACATGTAGTATGTAGTTCATTGAACCTGACGACACCAAAAATTCGGTACATAAATTGCATATATGTTATGTTGGTGACCTGGTATATTTTTGAAGAGTGTAAATAATCTGATCACAAATATGTACTGTAACATTAATGTACTGTGTGATGATAAGCGGTAATGTGTCGTACTTTGTACCTTGCTTTACTGCCGTTATACAATGATAAAACCTGTACAGTACTGTAACGATTAGAAACTATATGTTAATATAGAAAAAATATAGACAAATTTAACTTTTGTCAGTATCAGATAGACATTATTGACAGCTAATTATATAGGTATCCCTTTACACCGAAATAGAAAAATGAATACATCTGTTAAATATATTGCTGAAAGTGACGTGAAAGCTACAATAAGCCCATTAAAACGTGCGAGAAATTTACATTTACCGCTAAATTGCCTCATCGAAACATTTGATACAATTGTTGTCCCTATTTTAGCCTATGGTTTCAAAGGCTTAATCATATCAAAAGTAACTATAACTGAGGTCTAACGTACATGTTTGATCCCCTTATAATAACAAAGCCTACATTTTATTTCAACTTGAGAAAACCCTAAACGAGCTATTTTGATTGATAAATACGATTACCCAAATATCTTTAAGTTCGCTAAACTAATGAACACCAAACGCATATCGTATCAGAGACAATGAGCTAACACCCAAACGGGAATTCCGGGTGAGATCCCCATCAATCGACGTCAGTGTTTGTAACCAGAGACAAATTAATCCATCGGGTGAGCAGGATCGGTGCCTTGTTCGATTGCATTTCACGTCCCGAGCCTTCGATCCGATTCATTTGAAACACTATGGGATGCAAAGTGTCGTGAAGATATTTTTGGGCACCGCTGTGTACCTTTGTTTAAACATAACAATCCCAATCCCTGAGCCATCACATTTCTGCTGACCCGTGAAGATCCGGGTTAGAATTGGTCTTCAACAACCCATGCTTGTCCTAAGGGGCGACCAACGGTATCGGGTGGTCGGGTGATGCATGTAATCGTATCCCAATTGTGTGGTTCGATGCTCATGATGTCAAACACTGGATAGTCTGGTCCAGAGTCTATTATCTACAGATTATTATATGTTACATTAATTACGTTATATAGCTTGAATGTTGCTGAGTTCAGCGTTAAACAACAAAAACAAAACAAAACAACAAAGCATATATATTTAACGGTAATAGTGGACACTTTTATTCAGGTGACAACGAAGTCGTGCACTTGTCTGGAGACGATGGTGCAAGGGGAAGTGATATGGGTCACTCATTCACAATAAGTGGAGTAGAGTTTGGCAAAGCAACTGTTCGCAGAGATAACTTCTGGGATGTTGTTGGTGACAGCGAGGTGCACAAAAACAACTCAAAGGACGAGAAACTGCAGTAAGTTTCGTTTGAATAACGCTGTAAGACAGCAGCATATGTATAATCGAATCGGCACCAGACACACCAGTGAGTGTTATGTAAATGCTACCTCAATATCGGTTGCCATGAAAACGCTTTATTTGAAATTGTAGACAGTAGCTATTGCAAATTGTTGCGCTCTATCATCTTCTCCATTATTGATTGCCAAGGAATTAATGTCAAATTGTCACATGATTGTTTCATGTATAGTAATAAATATTGTATTTACAGACACTTCAAACCATCTGAGATAGTAAGAAGAGCACTGTCCAAAATTGGAGAGGTTGGGTACAACTTGATCTTTAAGAACTGTGAACACTTTGCCTCATGGTGCCGGTACAACAAAGAGCAAAGTGATCAGGTCTGTTCCTTTGCCATGTTCCTTTGTCTTTCACTAATCATTGTTAAATGGATATCCCACGCTATTGGGATACAATGACATGCATCAACCAAGTCGGCGAGTCTGATTAACCAGTCCTGTTAGTCGTCTTTTACGCCAAGCATGGGTTACTGAAGACCTATTCTAACCCAAGTCAGGAAGGTATTATAATCATTGCAAGCGTCCATGCTGCATCTTGGTATAACGTCGGCACCGGAAAATAATGAGTCTCGATTACCTGGCGAAATAGCTTCCATTGGGCGTAAAAGTAAAACAAGTAGGGGAAATTATATAGGTGGAGCATTGAAAATCAGGCATGACACCAGGTGTTCGCGAAAAGGGTGAGCATGTCCTTCTTTACCGGTAGCATCCGCTACTCGCACAATTTGCAGGAAGAGTAAGTATTTGTTGCCTGACGCCGTACAGCAGTACTCCGGCCATAGGACATCTGCTTATAAAACGAAATGTTATGTTAGGGACATGTTTTATTTCACCATAATAACATTTTAGCAAATATCTTAGACATACAAGTTTTTACTTTTGGCCCGGCAACACTTTATTTTTCAGAAGAGCCAGGATGTTCAGCAACATTATGTTTCTTTTTCCAAATTCCTATGACAAAAGATGTTTTGCCTAGGATTTTCGGGAACACATTTTTATTGTAGAAAACAAATGACAAATAATTCTTTTCGTTTTCTTTCAGGCTGATGGTTTGCTCACTGGCCTAGCTGTGGGTGGGACCCTTGTGGCGGCATTTGGAATTGCTGCCTGGCTCAAAAGTGGTCAAAAGAAAGACAGAGAAAAACGATCAGAGTATTGATATGTTTAATATCCACAAAGACGTTGTTATGAGTGAAACAGAACATACCAATTGGCAAAACTGTTGACTGTTGGGGCGAATGCGCCATTTTTGCTCATATATAAGTAGCGACCTGCAGCCTGCTACAACATTCGTGACCAACTCGAACCATTCCGAGACTCGATTTAGTTTTGGCTATAAACACATGAACTACGTGAAACAGGAACGATAACTCTTATTTTACCCGCGTTTTATAGTAGTGATATGTAGGCGCTACAACAATTTCAAAATATATATGAAGAATAATGTGTGACTATTGTAATATCCAAACGCCGTTTGAATTCCGAGTTAGACGTTGGTTTCAGTCACCTAATTGTAAGAGGCGACTTTGTGGATCGGGTGGTCAGGCTCGGTGACTTAGTTGATTGCGTGTCAGTGTACCCCGATAGTGTGGAACGTTGCTAAATATATTAAATATCACTGCTTTGTCTACCCAAATCTCAATATTTTCAGGTCGCCGTTATATATGTTGAACAACAAAGAAATGTTAATATTAAGTTTGTTGAAATGTAATGTGTAAAAAAATAAACGCTTACAATCTTATCAACGAATGCAAGGAATGTAACCTTTGTGTTAGCCATAGTATTTGACCCTGCTTCGCGATGTTGCAGCTGATAGAGCTGATAGCTTAGTGCACAGTGCGACCCGGCACAGCGGTGTTAAACAACAACCCCCCAAAAAATATACAAAATTGCACAATGGTTATTTGCACATACAAGAAATTATATCAGATAAAGGGTAAAGCAATTTCTGAAGCCACGATTGTTGCTTTAAATGATTGTTGATCATACTGACCACCAAATTAACAGTCTTTGAACAATCGATAGATGTATATAACATAGGTTTTGTAAGGATTATTCGGGGCTTGTGTATACACTAGTTACCTATTTTCGGCAGGTCAGCTTTAATAATTGTATTCAATGTACATTCCATTTTATTACCGTATTGGCGCAATATCCATGTGACGTCATGTATTTTTTTATTGTTTTATGCAACAGATATTTGTTTCTTCGAGGCCAATCTCTTTATTTAAAATGACACTTGCAGCCTGCTTCAAGATATTTTATGATATACCTTTATTTATTTGTTTTGGTTATATTTTGTGAATTTTCAATTTTATTGTAGAAAACACAAACAGGTAACGATCGTTTCTCTGACTGAACTCAGGTTGAGGTATAGTGAGTGAGTGAGTTGAGTTTAACGCCACTTTTAACAGTATTCCAGTTATATCCCGGCGTGTCAGGTTTCATGTGGGATGAAAGCCCGAAGTGATGCAGGTCTCGGACGTTTACCACTTCGGTGAAACCCATGAGCCCGAGTATGGTGCTGACAAACCTAGAAACATAATCCGGTTGAGGTATAGATGTCATGGCACACGAAAAGGTGTATGAAATGTGAAAACAATGTGATGGTCATAATTGTCATAATTGTACCTGACTGAAAGTTATGAGATATTTTTGTCGTTGCCTACTTGTCCGTCGTGTATATATTATACCCAAAATCCACTGGACAATAAATTTGGGTATAATAAGAATGGCAAACTATGTGACATCAAAGCATCCAGCTACTGTCGGTGAGTCTTATACTCCAGACACTCCCAGCGTGACAGATATAACTCAGTCTAGCACAGAAAGGGTTAATCAGGATAACGGTCACAAACTGAATCCAAGGGTAAAACAGGATAGGAGATAGGGATGTGACCAGGCCCGTCAGATTGCAGTGACAACCAGAATGAATATTCATTCTTATTCTGGAATGAAAACGAATTATTGTCAAAGATAGCGAACAGTGACTTTTTATTTATAAGTTTGATGTTGTGGGACTGTGTGAAACATGGATCAGAAACTTTGATCTCTCTCTGTTTTTTAGTGTGTATGTACATTTTACTGTTGATGCTGTTAGAACAGCGACACACGGCAGACTCTTAAGTGGTATTTCCCTCTTAGTTAGAGAACCAATTATCCATTATGTGAAAAAATTCTCCAAATTGTGTATCTGTGTTACCTGATAAACATTTTCGTGACATAAAAAAGGATGCACTTTAAGGATCTGTCTATATAAATCCGGAAAATTCATCGTGGTATAAAAACAGTGATTCATTGTGGAATGTCAGGAGATTGTATATACCTCCCAAATACTACTTAAAATGTTTAAAATCTTGCAACGTTTGTATATAAATCAATGCAGCAAAGACAATCACTTGGGTGAACAATCAATGTACCAATGTATATATGCTGTTACTCTCTCAAGCAATGATGTAACTGTAGAATTGGCCTATGACCTCCACTACTTTATGAATAAAGATTGATTGATTGACATTGTTTGTCTGGTATAAATGTATATAATAAATACATTTTGTATGCGATGAGTGTCTTCATGTACTGTCAACCCAGTTTGTGGGGAGTTCATATGGGTCCAAATAACACAATTATCTACATTACGCGAAGGAAAGACAGTGTCAAAGCAGTGTCTTGACCATACCCTCACAACACGTGGAATTACAAATGAAGTAAATGAAGATTGGCCACTGTATAAGAATACTAGTACATACTACGGTCACTGCATTGCAGCACACAGTTCACGACGTATTGTTAATTGTATACATCCTCTTTATTATACTGTTAAAATACGTTTAAATTAACAATACTGTAAGTTTTGTATTTACACTGCCACAGCTACATTTTATGTGACACAAAAAATATCACGAGTACTGTTCATTGGATCAATTATTGCCATCCACAGTAAACACACAGCAGGCCATGCGTCGAAAACGTTATAACGAAATCAGGAACGTCGTGCTGGCGTGCAGCAGACAGGTACTGAGAGTGAGCCAGATCCACGTGTACTTCATGTGAACGAATGTTCTATTGTTCTGTTACACCACCATCACATACATCCCACTGATGTTATATTCTATTGTTGGGGGCACCAGACTCATGTCTTTGTAACAAGTTTAGTGATGCACTTCAGTGAATAATATCACTCTTCATACCACTGGTGGAGGCACAGGTGGCCCAGACGTCTAAGGCGCCGCGATTCGCTGTGCAGAATTACGTCCCTTGAGCACACCAGAAACCTATGATTGTGGGTTCGAATTCCGGTTCGCCCCGATTATGTTTCTAGGTTTGTCAGCACCATGACCGTGCTGGTGGGTTTCACCGATAAGACCTGCATCACTTCGGGCTTTTCTCCCACGTGAAGCTGACACGCTGCGATATAACTGGAATACTTTTTAAAGCGGCGTTAAACCCAACTCACTCACTAACTAACTATATTCTATTGTTACCTTAAGCAATCATAAACAATCACTTATCACATATATCGTGTCTGTCACCACTACCCTCGTCAAGAAGCAACATTGTATGGGATTTGCCATCCACTTGAAATTCAGAATTATCATGTTGTTAAAACCCCGTTCACAGGGAACACATATTTTTTATATAAGACGACTTATTGTCAAGGTGATTTGTTTTATTGAGATGCATCTTAACCTGACGAGGACCCGAGAAGATCCGGGGTAGAATAGGTCTTCTGCAACCTTTGCTTACTGTAAAAGGCGACTGTGCTTGTCGTAACGGGATCTGGTGGTCTGGCACGCTGACTTGGTTGATGCATGTCATCGATCCCAATTGCGTGGATTGATGTTCATGATATCAATCACTCGGTTATTTGCAGACCGCCGTCATTTAGCTGGCATATTGTTGAGTGCCGCGTTAAACAACTAACCAACGTGACATGCTGCGCTTACGACCAATCACTGGAATGTCCGGTTTAGACTAGATTTTTTAAAGGGCCACCGTCACATTGCTGATTGCGAAGTTAAACAATAAACACTCTATTCGTCATTGGTCAAGTAATTCTTAAGTAAATATGGAATTGTTGCTATCATATATAACAATGCAGGGAAATCTACAACGCGTCAGTTTGTTCGCACGCAGTTAGGATTCCTGGAAATTCGCGTCTGGGAAAACCCAATGTCAAGATGACGCTACGTTAAGAGGTAGGTCAACAGGTATAGTTCGTAGAGAAGTTAAAAGTAAATGGGATGACCCTCAAAATTTCATCTGTTAACTCCACCAGGACATCCTGATCTAGGTCAATATCAACAAGGTTGAAAATCTCAGTTGTCCTTTGTGTAGTAGGATTTTGATACCTTCGGCACCTTCCGTGGAAGGTGTCCTATGAATATTCATGAGCCTAGTGTTACGCTAATAGACATGCATGATGTCACAATGAGAACGGACTCATTACGCATGCATGTTAAGAATGTAAAGAATGTGGTCTTTGTTAAAATGTCTTAGTTGAAAAATTCTTTGGGAATACCAGCTATTTGGAATGTAGTCGGGGTAGATTACTTCCAATACATACTAGAATGATGATCATCAAATGGACTGTCACCCTTTCATGAAGAAATTTGGATATGTGTTAACACCCTTCTTGGCTAAGCGTAGCCTATCTCTCTTCACCTTAATAAAACAAAACGAATCATTTTAAATGTTACTTAATTATAGACATGATGCCAAAAGGTTATCTAACCAATCAGCCCACTTTTTTCTTTCAACAGCCAATGAATTTAAAACTTCTTCTTCTAGATATAATGAATGCGTACATTCGTTTGTCCATCCATTTTCAACTGTCGAGTTGAGTTGGGAAAAGGTCTATGTGTCTGTGAACGTTTCATCATGGCAACAATGATAGCGGATAGGTTTGTATTGTTTTATTCCAAGTTCTCCCCATTCAGTCAACACTATGCTACTGTCATTACTATCGATGATAAAGAATTTAAATGTTCTGAACAATATTGCATGTATAGCAAAGCAGTGACGTTTGAAGATTGGGACACAACCGAGGAGAGTTTAAATTATGTGATGGGTAAACGCGTTAGACAGTTTAACCAATGGAAGTGGGACAGTGTTAGCTGTGATGTAGTGTGAAAAGCATCTCTTGCAACATATCGTCAGTCAGCTTACTTAAAAAATATTCTGATCAACTCTTTTCCAATAATTTGTTTGTCTACTGAATTCTTCTTTGGTTGTATGTTTGATGGAGACGGAGAACAAGTTCACACTTGTCGTGACTTGTCCGAACAAGACAAAGTGAATCAGTTCTTTAACATGGGCATGCCTGAGGTAAATGATAATCACATGACTGAAAAGTGAATTCAACTGGAACCCCTCTTTAACACACGTGTCGACATGCACCATATGTCAATATCAATGTACAGATTATCATAATGCACAATTGAAGACAGCTAAATGGATTCACATGTGTTGCTGCAATTAGAACGAGTGTTTACATGAATAAAATACTCTTCTGATCACTGTCTGATTGTTTTGGGATTATTGCTTATCATATATCATTGATCCATAATGTCTGTACTGACTGAGACAGACTTAAGGAAGCTTAACCGTCGAGTTTGGACGTATTCAAGATGCCACCTTATTTCGAATGTCCCATTGTATGCAATAAACTGTTGTCATAGAGTCCTATGTTTCTTTCATGTATTGAAGTATAAACTATTTAATCAGCTTGCACATACTCATGTTTTCTAATGGCGACATACTATATAACATGGAAAACACATTTATTCAAACCATTTTCAGCGGAAGAAGCTAGTGAGGGGAGGGTGTCTTAAGATAGACATGGGTAAAAAGTCCAGGCATCTGACCCGAGATATATTTGAAACTAGTGTACGCCCAAAACTAAAAAGACAAGCGAATGAAAAAGGTGGACAAAATAGAAATACCATGACAAAGACCCAACAAAATGAATGAAGTCAACCCGAAGGCAAGCTACATTTAAAGCAAAATCTACAATGCAATCTGTCCTTCAGAGGATCAAAGATCTGACGGAAAGACGTAATGATATTGTGGAAAATAATCTGTAAGGCATCATAGAGTAGGAGGTACCAAGCTCTACGTGTAGAAATTGATTTTGAGATGCCATGCCATGCTCAGACATAAGACAACTGTTCATCTGCCACTACCACTACCAGCACCACCCTAAATAGCAGACACGTCATACTGAGACCCAGTGTTACAGTAGTCACCATAGAGTCAACATCTGGTCCAGAATGTAGGAAACACTTTTCCAGACATGATAATGTGATGAGACACAGAAGACAGATGCATCAGGCCCTTCACACCCTTCATGCCATTCACCCCCACCCACCTCCCCACCCACCCCTCCTACTCACACCCTTCACCCTCACCCTCCTACTCACACCCCTCCACTTCCTCCTCCTAACATCCCTCCTCTTCTTCTTCCTCCTCCTCCGCCTCCTCACATATATCCTCTTCCCTCTCTTCAACAGATACATAACACTGCTCTACCATTCAATTTTTCTATTCCTTCTAATGTGGTCTTGGTTGGGCCAAGTGGTTGTGTTTGTTTATCAGATACTGAAAAGAGGACTCATCAAACCAATACCTAACAACATCACATGGTGTAACACTGAGTGGCAACCTCTTTATAATACTATTAGTAAAACTATACCATATATAACATATATCAAAGGCATTCCTTCCAATGTACAGGATGAACATTTTGTTGATGCCCGAACAACAACATGATTGTTTTAGATGACTTGATGTACCTCCCATCACAAAAATGTGATTAATGTTCTGTTATTGCCAAACGTGTTTCCCGGAGGTAAAGAGTCACGCGACATTGCTCTGAACTCTCATATGTGTCTTTATTCAATTCTCCAGTCGATAGACAACAGGTGAACTTATTTGCCAGATGCATTTATCCTCAAAAAGTAGCTGTGCAACACCCTTAGGGGTATCTAACTGTAGACCTAAGACCTTACAGTAGTGAAAAGGAACGACTACAACCTGATATTTTAACAATGAATCTGAAAAAAAGCAGACAAACCCGTCAACACAACCCCATTTGACCCGTGACAACAGTGCTGTAAAAGCGCTGATTCAACCAAATAGCACCCAGATGTATGGAAACTCATCATCACACCACTACATCAGCGCGTGAGGCAAACGTTCATACAAGCCAGACCTTCAACAGTGACA
Source organism: Haliotis cracherodii (assembly GCF_022045235.1). NCBI lineage: Eukaryota > Metazoa > Mollusca > Gastropoda > Lepetellida > Haliotidae > Haliotis > Haliotis cracherodii. The sequence continues at coordinate 11,220,061 of NW_027266268.1, forward strand.
TAACAAGCGACCCCTCTGACGATGCCATGGCTACTGCTTGTACAGCGACGACAACAATGAAGACGTACCTATCCAGAAAGGAGGCAGAGACCAAACTGCACACAACCCAACTGGACGTGAATATTTATCGAGAGGACATGTAACTTAAATGGCAAAAGTATCGAAAGCAAGGAATATCAGAGGCGTGGACTGACAGGAAACTGAAAACAGCATGGGAAGACATGTTTGTCAATACATTAAAATCTATCCTCGAATTTACTGCCTATTTCTCAGAGGCACCATTGTTTCTTTCTATACCAGATAGATTGAGTGACATGGATCCTACCACAGATCAAACAGTGATCAAAGACAAAATTCAAGCTCTCATAAAGCCAGTCATGAAAGACATTTTATCCAGTGTCGTAAATCTGATAAAACTGGTGATGAAATGAGTGACCAAGACTACCAATAGGAGAAAAACATCCCTTTAATTGTTAGACGTTGTTTGTCTCTATTAGTTGTGACAACACATGTCATCAACCAACTTTAAAACATATTAGTTTTAAAAAATGTAATTTGAATAAAACTTTATCATGGATCATGTTGTTTTTATTCTTACCATTAATGTTAAATTAGAAAATATAGAGATTTGTAAATGTGTGAAATAGTGCCTCAGGGCTATTTAGAAACGAAAATTTACAAAATGCTAAAACATTTCTTTTTCAACACGAGTGACCCCAAACGAGACAAGTCTGGTTGGTCAACACTGCAGTCTAGGGAGAATTTTAGAATTCCTGATAAACTTTCAAAGTGACATTCCACTTCGTTCAGCCATTTAACGTAAAGAGAAAACTTGGAATTTTTGATAAACTATTCAGAGCGACATTCCAATTCATTCAATGAATAGTTAAAATCTGGAATGATTGATAAATTTTAAACATAGTATAGTTCAATCTTCGACAGTCGCTGTAGTATGTTTACTTCAAAAAGAGACGATAAAGTCGTTTCTACGTACCTCGGGGATTGAATACGTACTTAACGACCCAGCAGCTGTATAGCCTGTGCGTTCAAGCGATTTCCAACGACAAACAAGTTGCTTTTTTAATGAAACAAACGTGTACACGCACAGAAATATTGCTTCTACTCCCAAGCGCGAATCAGTGACTCACGATTGAATATCGAGGTAGGCTTATCTACGTTTAAATCTTGGCTAACAGTCAAGACATTGACACTTTACCATAACGCAGTAGGAGAGATTCAGCGTTATGGTCGTTGAGACTGTCCCTGGGGCAGAGGGACTCTTTATAGAATATCCCTGGGGCAGAGGGACTTTCTGTACTATATCCCTGGGGCAGAGGGACTTCCTGTACAATATCACTGGGGCAGAGGGACTTCCTATAGAATATCCCTGGGGCAGAGGGACTTCCTGTACAATATCCCTGGGGCAGAGGAACTTTCTGTACAATATCCCTGGGGCAGAGGGACTTCCTGTACTATATCCCTGGGGCATAGGGACTTCCTGTACAATATCCCTGGGGCAGAGGGACTTCCTGTACAATATCCCTGGGGCAGAGGGACTTCCTGTACAATATCCCTGGGGCAGAGGGACTTCCTGTACAATATCCCTGGGGCAGAGGGACTTCCTGTACAATATCCCTGGGGCAGAGGGACTTCCTGTACACTATTCCTGGGCAAAAGGATTTTCCTTTTGATAATCCCTGGGCCAGAGGAACTAGCTATAGAATATCTCTCGGATATGATTTTATCACATATTTGATTTTTAATTTACGATGGCGATATTATATCATGATATTAAATGAACCGTACTGGCGCTTAGTCAATGAATCCTTCTTTGTAGTTTTATTTTTTTGAATACAATTTGATTAAAAACAGCTGATGGGTATCAGGTCTTCATTGAATCATTTTATGTTTTCACAAACTTACCCAGCAACAGATTACTTTTTACAAACTGTTGCAGGAATGATAGATGGTTAAATAGACAAAATCAAATATGACAACTGTTTGTGTCAATCTTTAATTGCATAAAAAAAAAAATCGGTATACTCTGCGACTAAGTTTATACATTTATTATGCCCCGTCACAAAGTGGGGCGGGGATATAGGGACGGAGTTGGTCCGTCCGTCCGTCCGTTCTACCGACCGTGTGCTTCTCATAGGGGGCAGATTTTCTCAACAATTGATTAAGTAAGAGAAATTAAATTTTACACACTGATATTACTGGTCATGATCTGAAAGCAGTTCGAAAATTGTTATATCCCATGCTCCGTGTTTTTCAACTCAGTGACTGAGACTGTGACTCAGTGCATACTGCGTGAAATGGAGACAAGTCTCAGGAACTACTGCAGCCACATGAATGACAGTTTGCATGTTTATCTAAGAGATACTTGTCAAAACTGAGTTCGAAAACTAGTGCCATAAATTATTTTTTTTCAGAAAAGCGGCATTTTATTCTGTGCAGTGTAAGTCACGATTTCAAGGGCACAGGGGTCACAATGACCCAACCATCACTTACATTCAGGGCATCTCAACAACCCGCTAAAGACATCGTAAAAGTCAATATTGTAGAAAGCTCTTTATATTATGACCCAAGTAAATATTAACGAACTCGATGTGCATCTGGACTAACCTATCATCGAACATTTACATCATGTACCTATACATTTTTAACTCTAATGAGCCTTGACTTCGTCGGTTGAATATACTCGTCGCCACGTAATTCACACGTGATCTCAGCGCAAGCTGAGTTGACACCGTGTGTTTATTTTTAGCCATTGTTTGGCGTTACTATGATCGGGGATTCTCCGTCTGAACATACCACTACATTGATACGCGCACAACAGTTCCCAATAGGTGTGACTGGACCGAGGGAAAGGATAACAAATATACTTCTCCGGGTGAAAGGTAAGTGACGACAATCTAGTCTATATAGGCGCGGTACATGCGTTGTGAATGATTGGGTTAATATTAATTTGAGCAGAGATTCAGTCAGGTAATGTGGGATGTAAGCCTGAAGAGACGGTAGGCGCACAAGTGTGGGAAAAGCTGACAAACCAAGGATTCTTATCCCTGCTTCATTGAATACGTCTTACTACTGCGGCTGTGTGGTTGGGTGAGGCCTTTCTGTTAAGTCAGTGTGGTGTTGTGAATCTCAAACTGCTTGTTTATTCCTTGTAAACATCACATCGTTCACTTATACTTTCGATTTGAAAGACTGGCTCGGGTAGTGACTTGTACAAACATGAAGTTTACGTAATAGCTTTTTTCCGTTTCCGAAAGTTCACACTCATATATTAATAGAGTTTCGAAATCGTCGTCAGGTATACTAACTGTTTGATTGGCGTTGTAAAAATTGGCCTGTAAGTGAGAAAACTTTATGGATAAGAACTTCTGGTTTATTGCATTATAAGACGTTTCGATATAATTTTTTACAACGTTGTCAAGCTGAATTGACAAAGGTGTACGATTCGACACCATTCCATTTTATAGGGGTGGATGGTGGGGCGCTTCGATTGATTATTTTGTTTGTTTGGGCATGTAGGTCGCTAGGGTGGTGAAAAAAGAAAATCATACCCTTTAATTTCTTTTTCGCTTTAGAAAAAAATAATTGCTAGAGACTTCACCAACTGCATAGTTAAAGAGTAAAGAGAAATGTCGTCCCGTGAAATCCGGAGCCACAACCAGACAGTACTTGAGAGCTTGAAACCAGGCGATCAGGTGCAATTCACTCGCGGAGTATACGATCACTGGGCAGTATACATCGGTAAGTGTACTGTAACAAAATATTAATGTTCATTCTTGTGTTAATTTGCTTGTTTGTTGTATAATGCTGCACTCAGCAATATTCTAGCTTCAATGTGTATGGCAGTGGCCTGTAAATAATCGATCTTTGATTAAACAATCCAGTGATTCATATTGCTTTGGTTTATTTACTGTTTGACACCACACTCAGCAATATCCCATTTATATGCCGCGGGCTGTAAACAATCACGCCGGGTTCAGACAAACCAGTGATTGACATCATGAGCATTGGTCCATGCAATTGAGGGAGACTCCGGATAAGGATATAGGTCCCAGAAACCTATGTCCTATGCTTGTATAGACCCGTGAAGATCCGGGGTAGAATACGGAATATGCTTGCCGTAAAAGACGACTATGCTTGTCGTAAAAGGCGACTAACGGGGTCGGATGGTCAGGGTCGCTGACTTGGTTGAAGCATGTCATCGATCCCAATTGCGTGGATCGATGTTCATGTTGGCAATCACTGGTCCAGACTCGATTATTTACAGACCGCCGTTATATAGCTGGAATACTGCTGACAACATATTCTGTTTACATCCGTGTACTTGGCCTTGCACTAACAAACCGGATGATTCACCAGGACAAAGCAAAGAAAGTAGAGCAATTAAAAGAAGCACTCATAAAAGAACTAAAGTGATTGATCTACACAAGTGGTAACCTACACTTAGGACGGACATAGGTTGCGGGGGATCAACACAAACCGGGAGTCCTCATGGGGTGTAAAGTATTGTGAAGATGAACCATAGAAATGAAATATTTCATAACAATGTTAACAAAATCCGATCTTTTGTAAATGAGGCGTTGTATGAAAGCCCCAGTTCATAGTTTTCTATTTAGTGTTTTTGCAGCAACATTTTCGTATGTTGATTTGTGGGTACATTTGTGTTTAAAATTGGTTGAATTGCTTTGCTTTAAACATATACGAAATTAAGTAACCCACGGATCTAGACATTGTTACCTGACATTAAAACGTTATTGTTTGACTAGTATATGGCTGTAGTCAGGGGTTCAAGCGTTCGCTCGTCACGTCGAAGACCTGGGTTCGATTCCCGACATGTGTACAAAGTGTGAAGCCCATTTCTGGTGTCTCCCGCCGTGATATTGCTGGAATATTGCCGAAAGCGGCGTAAAACCAAACTCACTCACCCACATTCAAAATAGGAACGTTCTCTTCATGATCCCACATTTAACCATAAATACTGGTCCTGAGAGTTTGTTAGTGGTTATCATAGCACGAGACCGTCTTCATGTTCTCTTGAGTACGAAATAAAGACTGATTGATTGAATCTATTGGATAGAGCGTCCGCTTTAAGGGGATTAAACAACAAATGGTCGGCACAGTGTCAGTATGCTGTGTCTGTCTGAGTTGGATTTTCATTTCAAACGTCGGCATGATATCTCAGTGGGATAGCACGATAAAACCGCCGTGTGCCTTGACATGTACAAGCACACAGACAAACAGACAGACACACACACAGACACACACACACACACAGACACACACACACACACACACACACACACACACACACACACACACACACACACACACACAGAGGTTGATAAGGAGAATGCATATCTCACATTCCGTTGTTTCCCTTGTTTTGAAAGTACTGCTTACAGTAATACCGTATATATGTGATAATAATTATCGTGTGTTATTCAGGTAACAATCAAGTCGTGCACTTGTCTGGAGTCGACGGCCCAATGGAATGTAACATTAAACACGCAGGCACCATATGTGGACAGAGGTTTGACAAAGTGATCAGGTCTGTTTACAAACTGTTCATTTGCCAATTTCTTTTTCCTTCCTCTAAGCACTGTAAAATGGATAAGCAGATCAACCATTTATTTTCTTTTAGATTATCTTAGACTTAAACAATTATAATACCATTGCACATTGTCAGACATACAACAGTCTCCTTTGCGGGTTGCCAAGTCAGAAAGGTATTGCTTCGACGTCCATGTTCCATATAAATATAAAACATCAACGCCAGAGAATAACCAGTCTCAATTATCTGCCACAACAGATTCCATTGGGTGTAAAAGGGCAGAATAACGGTTTTCAATAATTTTAATGAATGGATCACTGGAAATCAGTGTTGACACTTTCGCGAAAGGGTAATCATGTCATGATCTACCAGTAGCACCCGCCCGTTCCAAGAAGCAAGTATTTGCTGCCTAAACTCAACTAAAGATCAACTCTCCTGCCAAACGAGGGCGGCCTGATTTCACAATAACCTTTTATCAAATAACTAATTCAAGATTAATTTCTTTAATGGAGCCAAACAACAAATTATGTTTTCAGTACACTCAGCATGTTCAGTAACATTTAATATTTCTTTTTGTAATGTTCCAGGATTAAATTAGTTTTGATCAGGATTTTCAGGAACGAATTATCTTTGTAGAGAACAAATCACGTCTAGATTGTTTTCTTTTTCTTTTAGGCTGATGTCTTGCTTTTTGGCCTAACTGTCGTGGGGGCCGCAGTGGTGGTGGGATTGGGGGTAGGATTGGTTCGCTGGCTTCGAAGTGGTAAAGAGAAGGACAAAGAGAAAGAAGCAGTGTACTGATATGTTTCATGTACACCGTGGCGATCTTATGAGTGAAAAGGATATAACAATTGACAAAACTGTAGATTCCAGTGGCGAGTGCTCACAAGTGGGTAGCGACCTACACGTGAACTGGGCTTGAAACAAGAACGATAACTCTTATTCTACCCGCATCCTATAGTCCTAATATGTAGGCGCTACAGCAGCTTCGAAATGTTTACAAAAACTTCGTGTGACGAGTGTAATAGTGTTGAGTGCGGTGTCAAACAACAGGGAAACTATAATTTAAAGTTCGTTGAAATGCATTGCGTTTAGAAAACAAAGGATCACTTACAATATTGGATTTCACAACTATTCTAAGAAATATAACCCTAGTGTTAGCTAAGTATTTTACCTCGCTTCAAATGAAGAGTCTTGGTCATAGTTTATTGCACAATGGTCATTTGCATATACGAGAAACTATGTCAGATAAGGGTTGTAGTAATTTCTGAAACCAATATTGTTACTTTAAATAATCTGGCTTGCTTATTTATGATGATCACAATGATTACAAACTTATCACAGTTCGAACAATCGATAGATGTTTTTTGTACGGACTGTTCGGCTATATGAGTATGTTATTTACTTCTTATCGGTCTTAATATTGTGTTCAGTATACATTCCATTTCATGACCGTAGTGGCGCAGTTTCCACGTGATGTCATATTCTCTGATGATTTAATTTCAACACATATTCATTTCTTCAAGGCCAATCTATTTTTTAAAGGTACACTCGCAGCCAACTCAAAGTTGGCCAATGGAAATTGTAATGATAATAGCGTGTATGTCTCTAATGATATACTTTTGGACGACACACCGATCTCATGAAAGTCATTTTAATTGATACCATACTCACTGCTTGAAGATCTGACACACCTCCATAGAGTGTCGCGTCAATGACTGAGTGAACTATATTTTTTAACCACCTTGCTTCTGAAATTTCGATTTAAACAATACAAAACACATACAGGACACGAACGTTTCTTCTATTGAACGGCGGCACGGGTGGCCCAGTCGTCTAAGGCGCCGCGATTCGCTGTGCAGAGTTGCGTCCCTTGGGCACACCAGAAACTTATGATTGTGGGTTCGAATCCCGGTTCGCCCCGATTATGTTTCTAGGTTTGTCAGCACCATACCCGTGCTCGTGGGTTTCACCGAAGTGATAAACGTCTGAGACCTGCATCATTTTGGGCTTTCCTCCTACATTAAGCTGACACGCCGTGATATAACTGGAATACTGTTAAAAGCGGCTTTAAACCAAACTCACTCACTCACTCTTCTATTGAACTCCTGTCTAGGTGTAGAGAGCATGGCGCTCAGAAGCGAAAAGGTGTATGAAATATCCACGTGCACAACAATATGATGTGAAGGCGCTGTCATGTATGTTATCACTGTATTTTACTGAAACTTAAGTGCTTGTCGTTTACGTATATATATTATCCTTATAAACCATTGGATCTCTATTTTTATACCTTGTATGAATATATGTAATAAACAGGTTTGCAGTTTGTATGCGTTAGTTGTGATCATGTACTACAAAACCAGTCAGTTTGAGGAGAGATCATATGGTCCTCATGACGACATTATCATGACATTATCAGAGTGTACAAGCAGAGTTAATATGGAGGAGGCGACCACATCTCACAACAAATGACAAACAAGCATATAGTCGACGAAGTCATCTATATCCCCCGCCATTCTAACACGTTATGGTCCCAAACCAGGGAACTGACTCAACATTTCTCTTAGGCCATGTCAAAATAGCTGCAATGGAAATTCTAAAATAAACATTTATAAAACTCCTAAAAAGCAAAAGGCACCAGATCAGTATGTACCTGGTAGACATGCAAAGTTTTGTACGAAATTATTTAACGGTTTTTGACTTACGCTCCGGAAACGAAGAGCACCCTTATAGAACCAACTTGTTGCCACGGAAACATAAAAGATAAACATTTATAAAATTCCTAAATAGCAAAAGGCACCAGTTCAGCATGAGTCTGATAGACATGCAAAGTTTCCTAACGAAATTATTTAACGGTTTCTGAATTATGCTCCGGAAACGATTTTGGGACGCCCACACGCACACACGCACACACGCACGGACGGACCCATTTCTATATCCCCCGCCAACTTCGTTGTGGAGGGGGATAATTATGTAAATTAATGACAAGGAGACGGGCCAGTGTGTAAGAATCAGTATATATTTCGGCCAATGCACTGCAGTACACACCCGTGAAGATCCGGGTTGGAAGTTGTCTTCAGGGACTCATGCTTGCCGTAAAAGGCGATTACGTTTGTCATAAGAGGCGACTAACGGGATAGGGTGGTCAGGCTCGCTGACTTGGCTGATGCATGTCATCGATCCCAAATGCGTGGATCGATGCTCATGATATCACTCACTGGGTTGTCTGGTCCAGATTCGATAAACAAACAAACATGTCTCGGAGACGAGTTTCATGTGTGTAATGTCAACCTGACCTGACACTGGATTTCTGTACAGGGCAGCCGCCACAAAGCTTCAACAATGGTGAATGCGGAGTCAAACAAGGAGCACCTACATGCAATATCAGGTTAAGTCATTGTTGAATAACTATTTATCCGTTGTCAACCCAATAACACAGCAGAAAAAACTCTATAATGTTGTCATAGCGATTGATTTATGCCTACCATTGTCTGAAGTACATTTGACTCCATAGGCAAATTACCCTGTACCCATGTCTCCATAACTTAATTGTCATTACGTTTTAGGCGCTAATCCCCGTTGTTAATCCTCACCAACATTTCATTGTATATTGACTGACAGTCAAACTTGGCAACTTTATCATTTCCCGTTAATAACTGTAGTATGTCATTTATTGCCTTAATTGTTCATCCCCTGAGTTGTGTCGGTACGTCATCCCCTGAAGTCCCATGTCCAGAGCAACGTCATTGTATTTCCATTGTTCAGTACTATATATGTGATACCATTACACAGTTACTACGGTGTTAGTCAGGCTTGGTATTCCGAGTGCTGGCATAGGGACGGCCTCGAGCAGGATGTGCCGCTCGTAGGAAACGCCCTGAGGTGAGCTGAAGCACCGCTCACCTCTTGTACGCCTGAGCTGAAAGGTCCGCTCATCGCTGTGTTTGTGTTGTCAGAGCAGGTATTCCGCTCATTGTGCAATTGTTGTTTATTGTTTACATGTTGTGCATAAAGCGTTCCGGGACAGTGATGTCGATTTTGTCCTTTATTCCCCAAGAGCTAATTCCCCGTCAACATACGCGTTGACAATGCAACGGCTCTTTCACACGCATTTATGATTCCTCGGAAAATCGAATCTGGGAAAACCCAATGTCAAGATGACATAACGCTATGTACAGTGGGTTGCCAACAGCTACGGTTGCTAGGGGAGTTTGTTGGAGATCTGAAGGCAAGCAAGGTAAGAGATTGTATGTCCCGTGTGTTATAGAGTAGGATAAAAACAATGCATGTGGCTGATTTATTATTTGTAAGTATGGTGTTCAGTATTTGTGAGTTTGTGATTCAGTTCCTCGTGGAATTTAGGCAGCAAACGACAACTGGTTGTTGTTACCCTGTATTTATCTAACGCTGAGGGCGACCGCACCAGACAACATTACAACAGCACGACGCGACATTACAACACTTTGCCAGCACAATGCGACATTACAACACTACGTCAGCACCACGCGACGAAACAATACTACGACATGACGACGCGATGGCACGGCGTTACAGCACTACAACAGCACGATGAGGCGATACAACATTACAATGCTACGACAGTACGACGAGGCGGTACAACATCACGACACTACAACAGTTAGACGAGGCGGTACAACATTACAATACTACAACAGTTCGACGAGGCGGTACAACATTATAATACTACAACAGTACGATGAGGCGGTACAACATTACGACACTACAACAGTACGACGAGGCGGTACAACATTACAACACTACAACAGTACGATGAGGCGGTACAACATAACGACACTACAACAGTACGACGAGGCGGTACAAAATTACGACACTACAACAGTACGATGACGCGGCACAACATTACAACATGACGAAACTCTTAGGAGGCGGTACAACATTACAACAGTACAACAGTACGATGAAGCGGCACATCATTATAATACTACAACAGTACTACGAGGTGGTACAACATTACAACATTACGACAGCACGACGAGGCAGTACAACATGACAACGCTACAACAGTGCGACGAGGGGGCACAACATTATAAGACTACAACAGTACTTTGAAGCGGTACAACATTACAAGAGTACAACGTGGCGGTACAACATTACAACACTACGACAGTACGACGAGACGGCACAACATCACAACACTACAACAGTACTACAAGGCGGCACGGCATTACAACACTACAATGATAGTACGAGGCGGCACAACATTACAACACTACAAAAAGTACGACGAGGCAGCTCAACATTACAACAGTACTACAAGGCGGTACGACATTACAGCGCTACAATAATAGTACGAGGCGGCACAACATTACAATACTACAAAAAGTACGACGAGGCAGCACAACATTACAACAGTACTACGAGGCGGTACGACATTACAACACTACAAAAAGTACGACGAGGCGGTACAACATTACAACACTACGACTTAACGACGAGGCGGTACAGCATGACAACGCTACGTCAGTATGACGAGGCAGTACGACATTACAACATTACGACGAGGCGGTACAACATTACGACACTACAACAGTACGATAAGGCGGAACATTACAACAGTACGACGAGGCGGTACAACATGTCAACACTACAACAGTACGACGAGGTGGCACATTACAACACTACAACAGTACAGTGAGGCGGCACAACATTACAACACTAATTTGAGACAATATAACAGCACAACACTACAACAGTACGATGAAGCAGCACATTACAGCAGTACGATGTGGCGGTACAAGAGTACTACGAGGCGGTACGACATTACAACACTAATTTGAGACAATATAACAGCACAACACTACAACAGTACGATGAAGCAGCACATTACAACAGTACCATGTGGCGGTACAAGAGTACTACGAGGCGGTACGACATTACAACACTACAACAACACGATGAGGCGGCACAACATTTCCACACAACGACAGTACTACGAGGCCGCACAACATTATAAAACTACGATAGTAGGACGAGGTGGTACAACATTACAACACTACAACAATACCACGAAGCGGTACAGCATTACAACACTACGACCGCATGTCTTACAACAATGTAGCATTTAACAATCACATTTCTGCACACAAACACCAATTTAACGTACACAAACAACGTACAGACCTAGACTAGAAGTTGGCACAAGACTATGGAACATCGTCGTCCTTAACGACATAGACGTTGCAACTCAGTTTCTAAACTAAACCACAGTTTGTGGGATATTTTCTATCAGGTAGGATTGGTTCCTGAAAACGAGATGGTTTAGAGAGTCGACTAAACAGATCAGACTTTGTTGACTGCGTGTTGAAAATGTTATCAATGCTGGTTTGTTAGGCCGCCATGATATGTTTGTTATGAACGGCGTCAAACGATATTTATTAACTAGTGGCGCAGCAGAGCTCTGAAAAGTGGCTTAGTTTTTGAGATACCCAAAACAGCATAACCACATCGTCAAATGTAGATACAATTTATGCCCTATCACTGCTGTTAATGTGTGTATTTGATGCTGTCACACCATGGGATCTTGGGCATGGTATTATTCATAATGCCTTTCGTTTTACAGCGAGGCATTCTCGCAGAAAACTTGAACACTGAAAATGGCGATGGCGTCGATCCAAGGCCACAATGACTCCGTGTTGCTGAGCTTGGAGCCCGGTGACCAGGTGGAGTTTGAGAGGGGAATTTACTCTCATTGGGGCGTGTATATTGGTAGGCTGGTCCTAATATTTATGGATTCTCTTTGGCACATTTATAGAAGCATAAATTACCAATCCAACTGTACATCTGGCCTCATTTCCTGTGTGCTTCATCACCTGTGTGCTACTTGCTCTTCTTACTGTACATCTGGCTTCATTACCCGTGTGCTTCATCACCTTTGTGCTACTTGCCATTCTTACTGTACATCTGGCTTCATTACCCGTGTGCTTGATCACCTGTGTGCTACTTGCTATTCTTACAGTACATCTGGCTTCATTACCAGTCTGCTTCATCACCTGTGTGCTACTTGCTATTCCTACTGTGCACCCGGCTTCATTACCCGTGTGCTTGATCACCTGTGTGCTACTTGCTCTTCTTACTGTACATCTGGCTTCATTACCTGTGTGCTTCATCACCTGTGTGCTACTTGCTCTTCTTACTGTACATCTGGCTTCATTACCCGTGTGCTTCATCACCTGTGTGCTACTTGCTATTCTTATTTGTAAATCTGGCTTCATTACCCGTGTGCTTCATCACCCGTGTGTTATTTGCCATTCTTACTGTACATCTGGCTTCATTACCAGTGTGCTTCATCACCTGTGTGCTACTTGCTATTCTTACTGTACATTTGGCTTCATTACCCGTGTGCTTCATCACCTGTGTACTACTTGCTCTTCTTACTGTACATCTGGCTTGATTACCCGTGTGCTTGATCACCGTGTGCTACTTGCTCTTCTTACTGTACATCTGGCTTCATTACCCATGGGCTTCATCACCTGTGTACTACTTGCTATTCTTACTGTACATTTGGCGTCATTACCCGTGTGCTTCATCGCCTATGCGCTACTTGCTCTTCTTACTGTGCATTTGGCTTCATTACCAGTGTGCTTCATCACCTGTGTGCTACTTGCTCTCCTTACTGTACATCTGGCTTCATTACCCGTGTGCTTCATCACCTGTGTGCTACTTGCTATTTTTACTGTGCATCTGGCTTCATTACCCGTGTGCTTCATCACCTGTGTACTACTTGCTCTCCTTACTGTACATCTGGCGTCATTACCTGTGTGCTTCATCACCTGTGTGCTACTTGCTATTCTTATTTGTAAATATGGCTTCATTACCCGTGTGCTTCATTACCTGTGTGCTACTTGCTATTCTTACTGTACATTTGGCGTCATTACCCGTGTGCTTCATCACCTGTGTGCTACTTGCTCTTCTTACTGTACATCTGGCTTGATTACCCGTGTGCTTCATCACCTGTGTGCTACTTGCTATTCTTACTGTACATCTGGCTTCATTACCCGTGTGCTTCATCACCTGTGTGCTACTTGCTATTCTTACTGTACATCTGGCTTCATTACCCGTGTGCTTCATCACCTGTGTACTACTTGCTCGTCTTACTGTACATTTGGCGTGATTACCCGTGTGCTTCATCACCTGTGTGCAACTTGCTATCCCTACTGTACATCTGGCTTCATTACCCGTGTGCTTCATCACCTGTGTGCTACTTGCTCTTCTTACTGTACATTTGGCGTCATTACCCGTGTGCTTGATCACCTGTGTTCTACTTGCTCTTCTTACTTTACATCTGTCTTCATTACCCGTGTGCTTCATTACCTGTGTACTACTTGCTATTCTTACTGTACATTTGGCGTCATTACCCGTGTGCTTCATCAACTTTGTGCTACTTGCTATTCCTACTTTACATCTGGCGTCATTACCTGTGTGCTTCATCACCTGTGTGCTACTTGCTATTCTTACTGTACATCTGGCTTCATTACCCGTGTGCTTCATCACCTGTGTACTACTTGCTCTTCTTACTGCACATCTGGCTTCATTACCCGTGTGCTTCATCACCTGTGTACTACTTGCTATTCTTACTGTACATCTGGCTTAAGCCACTTATCTGTATGATACTTGTTATATATCACTTATTGTTGTCAATCTGCTAACAGTGAGTGCGTGAGTTGGGTTTATCGCAGTATTCTAGTTATATCGCGGCGTGCCAACTTAACGTGGGAGGAAAGTCCGAAGTGATGCAGGTCTCAGACGTTTACCAGTCGTTCGGAATACCCCGTGTTAAATATTTCGTGGTTGCATGATTAGAAAACACATTTCGACTGTCACTTTCATGATCTGATGTGTTGGATGAAAGGTCGTTCTGACGTGACCCTTAATGGGATGTCCTCAGATCTTTATTTAGCATAGCGAGAACTAAGATCTTATTTTAATGAGATTGATCGGTCTTTTCTAGTATGTATTGGAGACTGTAAACAATTCAGGGGTGGTTGAAGTAAAGTACGCTTCTTATGATTGAATCCTGTATCATGACATTCTATCGAGACACCATTTTCATATTTGGAGCATCCAAGGGTTTCCATGATCTACTGCTAACATACATTTCCTTGCCAATGCCATTTCTGACCAGGATAATTAATAATATGGGGGTACAGTGTAAGATCAGAATCCATGCTTTCCAATCAGCCATTGTAACCGCCACCTAACCGTACAAGAATTTCATTCCAGTCTCGAATTTTAGACAGGCATGTGATACGTTGGAACATCTGTCCTCCAGGTGATGGTTACGTGATCCACCTGGCAAGCGTTGATGGTCAGGGCTTCAGCAAGGCTGAGAAAGCCGTTATCCGAAAAGACAAAATCAAGGATGTTGCTAAGAATTGCAGGATGAACAAGAACAACTCCAAGAAGGAGAAACACAGGCTAAAGTAATAACAACACTCCCTCCCCACTACGCTTCGTCATCATTGTGATAGACTTCTGCGAGAGGGAACCCAGTTATTGTAATCCAAAACGGATGACGACAGGACATCTGATATTATCATGTTCAAATATTAGCATACTTCTTCATTCAATCTTTTACACATAGACAGACAGACAGACAGACAGACAGACAGACAGACAGATGGATAGATGCGTGACTACCATTGGCATTAACAATTGCAACAGGGGTCCACCCGGCTTATTTCTCCCTCTCACTATATCACCCCCTGGGCAGCGGTGGATTAGTGATACTTGGTGTTATTCACAGCAAACAGCTTGACACCTTATCCTATAGTCCGTATAACATGCCGGTCATTTCTGAAGATAATAGAAATAAGGTATACATTTTGAGTTAAAGACAGTAGCAAATGTAAACCACGTGCATGTCCAATGTACGTATGACTACATTTCTTGATAGTTTGTTACCATTTTCAGAGCCTACAGCAAATCCGAGATCGTGAAGAGAGCCACAAGCCAGCTTGGCAAAACAGGGTATAATCTGATTGCCAGCAACTGTGAGCATTTCGCCTCGTGGTGCTGCTACGACATTGAAATAAGTGACCAGGTGGGTATGTGTAGCTTTGCGATGAGCTCTTTGTTCTTTCTTCTACACTTCTGTCATTAGCTCAAGTGATGGTGGGAGCGGTGGGATTCAATGGTCCACGAGGTTAAAATATGTCAAGCTCACGACGATATACGGGAAATACCGAAGATATAATTTTGGTCATGTATTTGTTATTATATATGCTCCAAAGAATTAAAATCTGAAAGGTTGCTATATTGACTTTACTTGCCCTTTGAGGAAACCGTGTGTAATATATCAATAAATATAATGTCAGTAACCTCGTTTCTGAAATATTTCAACAAAAATTCATCGATCTAAAACAATGTATAACCTGCTAACAGTATTAACAACACCAGAAGCCACACACATACCCAAAGTTGAGCACACATACAAACGAATATGAAGTGATATATTCCTTTTGATCGGGAATGTGTACGTGTATTCTTGATAAAGGTTTATTCTTATCATTGTAGGTGACAGAAGGTATAGAACTGACGGCGAAGGCGGCTCACATGTTCTTTAACTGGTTACTGGAAAAGAGTGAATAACAAAGCGAAAACGGATGTCTTGAGAAGTTTGTTCAAGTGTTTACAGACTAAAAACTTCTACGATAACCAGTGTACTTCAGACAACAAATAAATAACTTCTATTCTTGAGGTGCCTGCTTTTGTCTTGTATGAAACGTCGAGACATACTAGGAATTAATTTCAACAGGAACTTTTACCTGAGTATATATCATTGAATACAAGTGGTACATAATTAGAAAGTGAATGTTGCTTAAAGCGACAGTCAGTAATATTCAATTTATATCACAACGACTAATATAGAATTGAGTCTGCATCAGCCAATACATGACACATAAGCAATTATATACATTGTTTGCACAAATTATGACAGCTCATTGTGTCACCACATTGTAACATATGCTGACAGAGTATGTGGCTAATATTTCAAGAAATGATGATTAATTTTAAATTGATTTTGTATATTTTATTGCATTTTCCTTCCACAAAACAATTGAAATACAGAGCCTTTGACTCCATTTGTATGCAGACTAGGAGTTGCCTGTCTCTCTCCAGTATGACTGGCAGCGTCTGTAATGTTGACAATAAACTAGGGTAAATTCTATTGAAGGGAATATGTGCCTATTTTGTGTTCCTTAACGGCACTATTGAGTTATGAAAGTAGCATGTACCATAAGGTAATTTTGGCATAAGATTTGCTAGTTGTTTCAACTTACACTACACTTTGTGTTAAACTGTGAGAGGATCAAGCAAGTTATACACAACAACACGTAATAAAAGCACACAAAACCCGAATAAAGACCACAGCGAATTACTATTTAAAAAAACACCAATAAAAGACATACACGGGAGCGCAAACATTCATCGTAGTGTCTCAGTCTCAAATCTCAAATCTAAAGCATTATCTCTAACAAAAATATGAATAATTAGTTAATAATTGGTATTTACGCTCAGGCATAGTACCCGAACTGTTGAAAGTAAATATAAACGCCAATGCTGTGGAGACAAATTTCAATAAAATACGCCATAAGTAGATCTACAGTTCTATTCTAATTCCGATATTTGAAATATTGGCATGTCCTGGGTATTACCGCCTTAGGTTCTCGTAGGTTTTACTAGTTTAACTGACAACAAATATAACTTTATTCTCAAATATTTATTCGCTTCAAGTTCAAGTTCAATACGATATAATAATATAATTGTTCATGATCAGCTTCATAATGTGCGTTTGGTACCGTCATATTCAAGTAAATAGATGAACATCAGCCGACCATAGACAGGAACAAAAGTATTAAATAACTTAAGGATAGATGGACTAGTGAGGGAATGAGTGATTGTTGAGTACACCACAAATAGTTGCATCAAGGTTGTTTTTAGTTTGTTTGTTGTTTAACGCCGCGCTCAGGAATATTCCAGCCATATGACGGCGGTCTGTAAAATAATCGAGTCTGGACCAGACAATCCTGTGATTGACATCATGAGCATCGATCCACGCAATTGGGATCGATGACATGTATCAACCAAGTCAGTGAGCCTGACCACCCGATCCCGTCATTCGCCTTTTACGATAAGCATAGACGCCTTTTACGGCAAGTATGGGTTGCTGAAGACCTATTCTACCCCGGAATCTTCACGGGTTTTTTAAATAATGCGGTTAAAAGCATGAGGATAGATCCACGCGATGACAACCAATCAGTAACACCTGGTAACCTCTCGATTCTCATAAGTAGCATTAACCACAAGCTCGGGATACTGGGCACCTATTTCACTGTGGAAATTGTTGGAACATATACTGACACACGTCCCAAGGGTGAAGATCTATCCAAATTTCACCAACCGCCTGTGCTCTATTGCCCTAAGAGTATATTTCCTTTTCCCCCCGATGCATGAACTTTCCATTCACTTTTCGTTTCATCTATTTGAATTCGATTGATATGTTGGTTCTCATATGTTTATCACTCTAGTGGTAGAGTGTCCGCCGGGAGAACCGAAGGCCCGGGGTTCGATCCCCGGCCGCCTCACACCAAAAGGCTGGTCGACTCGGAGTTAGTATACTGTGTCTGAGTGGGGTATTCATGTTAAACTGCGGCATGGTATCTCAATGAGCTAGCACGATAAATCGGCATCAGTCAGGACTAGGACAAGCAGCCATACGCACACGTGCATGCACACACGTCGCTATATAAGTGCAATAATCATGGACACGACGTTAAACCCCATTTCACCTCACCACCTGTTTGTCACTCATTAATATCAGGTTTTGATTATAACCTCTCTTCAGACATTCTCCTCAAGCATATATTAATTTGAAAAAACCCCGTCTAAATGTCGTTTTTCGCAGTGCATGAAACATGACTAGAAGTCTCTTTTAAAGGTGAGATAAAAACAGTCAACAAGCAAGTTCCTTCAGAATATTATCAAACGTTTGCAGTTTACCAACACAGTCAGCTTTAATCCTACATGGTCTGCAGTAAAGCTTAACAAAATCCAAGAAATCCTGATAAAAGGTAGTACTGTAAACCTGTTGACACAATTCCAATGGATTCTTGACATTATGCTGATGGGTGAAATAATAACGGTTTCATGGTTTAACGGGTGTCCATCGCAGTGGGTCTGCTGGAATATTGCAAACATCAGTGGAGTAAAACCCTCTGAATCATGCACTTTAACATCGGTCAATATGACCACCTCTACTATCCTTAGGGGCGGTGATCTTGCTGGAATATTGCTAAAAGGGGCGTAAAATCATACTCACTCACTCCTTACCTGAAATGATTTATGATATATGTAAATGCATACTATAGTGAACATATCCTGGCAACATTCAATTCTACCGTGGTGATATTCACTAAGCAGAACAGTTTATGTAGGACAAGGTATTGTCTCCAACCCACGGACACATTGTGGGTAAGCCTTGGCTTGACAAACCTCCAGTGACACCATCCTACTGTTTAATGGGGCCTTGTTTTAACCCAGTGACATTCTTGAGAAAGTCCTCTGTCCCAGAGATTTATTTTATTGAAGTCTCTACAGCACGAATTACAATTCTAACTTAATCAAACAGCATTGTTACAGATATTTCAGCGGGATAGAACCTCGGACCTTGGTACTTGTAGCCCAACGAGTGACCCACGAGGATAAAAAGGAGCTGATAAAAAAGAGCAGCATGTGAAATTTTACGTCCGTTTCCTACGGTTGATGGCAAGTGTTTCGGAAATTACTGATAAATGTTTCTCAGGTTTTACTTTCGGCTTACAAGACCGATAACATCGTCCCTCGGATTTGGTTAAACATGTGACACTCAGGGGAGGCGATGAAAGGTTGTTCAATATTACATATGACTGACTTCAGTTATCAACATGCAGCATGTGGTCTTTGAATCCGTATAAATCTGCGACTACGCTATTGTTTTTCTTTATTAATTTATGCGTATTTTAGTTGGACGGATTATAAGACGAATATTTATAAAACACTTGTCCCGATTCCATGTCGGGAATAACCGTTCGGCCCGCTGTCTATTCCCTCTCATTCATATTTACATTTTCAACCGAAACCTCACAGGCTTGTTTCATTCTTTAGGTATTTACTGTGAAACATTGCACCAGTTTCCGTACCATTACTTTTAAGAATGTCTACAAGTACTACTTGTTAAAGGGATACCCATGATTCGTTAAGTTGAACATTTCTGAATCTGGACAAATTCACTGGTAACGGTAGTTCCAGGGTTCAACTCTACCAAAAGTATCAAACCTATTGACTTAAAGCACATGCTGGACATGATGACATGATGACAAGTCAGCAGTATCATCATGCCCCAGTGCTGATGGCAGCGGTGATGGCGTGACACTTTGATCTACCTTTTCTAGTTTCTCGTGGTTTATGACCAAATCTCAAATCAGGTTCAGGTGAACCTTGGCTCTTCCCCAATCGAACGTCATCTGACTTACATCAAGGGCATGGAGTTCCCACATCAAGACGCTGTTACAAGGGGTATGAAAAACCCTAAAACAGTCCAGTGGAAAGATCTTCCAGGATATTCATTCCACTGGCGTCTTGGAGCAAAACCGAGGCAATTGTTGACAGGTATGAATGCATGCCAACATGCAAGATTTGATCCTCATAATGCTTTATTTGTTTATTTGTTGTTTAACGCCGTACTCTGCAATAATCCAGCTATATGATGGCGGCCTGTAAATAATCAAGTCTGGACCAGACAATCCAGTGATTGACGTCATGAGCATCAGCCAAATCAGCGAGCCTGAGCACCCGATCGACAATTTCTACTGGACAAAGTATGCTGATTGATGTGATGTTTCCAGAGTACATTCGCTGTACAGGCTCTGCACTGCCCCTTTCGCTTGCAATTGGCCATGGAAAATGGTGACAATTGATGATTAATGGCCAGTGGTTCTCTCCAGTTGACCAAGCATTTTTAATTCCCAAAGTTCAGTAACTTTCTAAAATTGTTTTGTATTTGATTTGTTTATTTGTTGTTTACGGCCACGCTCAGCAATATTCCAACTATATGAAGGCGGTCTGTAAATAATCGAGTCTGAACCAGACAGTCCAGACATCATAAGCATCGATCCATGCAATTGGGATCGATGACATGCTTCAACCTAGTCCGCGAGGCTGACCACCCGATCCCGTTAGTCGCCTTTTACGACAAGCATGGGTTGCTGAAGTCCTATTCTACCACGGATCTTCACGGGTCTCGCCAAATTGTATTGCTGGTCATAAGAGATGACTTATTGGCTAGGGTTTCGGTGACATGGTTGATTGAATGTCATCGTACCTTGACGGAGTGGGACGTTAAGCGATTCGATTATTTATATGTCGCAGCATGTAGCTGGTATATTGTATTGAAGAGTGCTACGTTATACGATATTTATTTCCTCACGCACTCACTAATTGATTTGAAGAGTTATTTGATGTGCAAAGTCCTAAACCTTGTTTATTTAATCACTTCCATAATGTATTAAATTACTAATGTACACATGCTCGATATGAGGGAAAACGGTTTTATTCGCTCTACGTGATATGTTGGGTCTTCTGATACATGAGCCAATGCTTGCCGTAAAAGACGATTATGCTTGTCGTAAAAGGCGACTAACGGGATCGGGTGGTCAGGCTCGCTGACTTGGTTGATGTATGTCATCGATCCCAATTGCGTGGATCGATGCTCATTATATTCACTCGATTACTTACAGACCCTCGCAATATTGCTGAGTGCGGCGTAAAACAACCAACCAACCAATCAATCTGATACATGAGCCAAATATATGAAATAAAAGCGACGAAGCCCTTTCGAGTCCTTTGAACGATTCTGACTAGATCATGAGCATGTGTTTATGACTCACTGTCAAATAGATACAGGTGTTGGAGAAAAGGTGTGCCTATCCCGCCCCACCGGTGGCACCCGTCACAAACACATGCTTAGGCAAGCCAATTGTTAACCTGAAACAAAAACACGAGAACATATGGTAAAAGTCAATATAGGGAATTGCATCGGACTCGGATTGCGAGTCACATTAATAGATAAAACTGATTTCAAATATTAACTCGAGTCGCAAAGCTGAGAATTTCACCAAGATTGATTTAGGATTGCCTTTAATGTAACTATATATATACATATGACTTATTTCAGTATTTTTATTTAACCCGTGAAGGTCCGGGGTAGAATAGACCTTCAGCAACCCATGCTTGCCATAAAATGCGCCTGAGCTTGTGGTCAGAGGCGAATAACGGGATCGGATGGTCAGGCACACTGACTTGGTTGATACATGTCATCGTATCCCAATTGCATGGATCGATGTTCATGATGTCAATCACCGGAGTGCCTGGTCCAGACTCGATTATTTACATATAGCTGGAATATTGCTGAGTGCGGCGTTAAACAAACAAACAAACAAACAAACAAACAAACAAACAAACAAATATGATTACTCTCCCGCGCTGTAGGGGTGTAATGACATACATTCAAACAAGTCACAGTGTCTGACCACACGATGCATTAGGCACCTCTTACGGGACCTACGAGTATATACAAGGGTGAAAATGGAATCACGGTTACCACCACTACCATGACGAGGGTCCGTTTCAATGTCCTCATCTTTCAAAACACTGCAACAGAAAACTTAGGTAACTATTGTATGTTGTTGAAGCTGCAGACAGTGGTATTCAAGCTGTATCATGGCGGCCTGTAAATATATACATACTTCAATATGCTGACTCGCATCCCCCGGGACGTTTTAGGAGACGTGGTCAAGTCAATCATGCGTTGCACAATATCCGTGTCAATTGCCATGCATCAGCTCCCATGTCTGACTAGGACGACATACGACACGTTAATGTCCCAGCAATCTCCTATGTATGTCAACTCGAGAGCTAATCCCGCTTCGCAAGGCGTATCTGTAACTCGACAAGTAAACACGTTCTTTCAGTGGGACCATACAAATACCTGTCGTCGAGCGCGCGCGGGGGTATGACGGGGGCGATATTGACCTATAAGATGTTGGCTGGACCTTCTCAAAATGAAGATCGCCACCTGACCCCTGACCGCGATTTGTCGATCTGAAAGTCAACCTCAAGGTGAGTACATTAATCCTCAGTTGTGGTCTGCCATATGTTTCATTGCATAACATTTGTATGTCACAGGGTTTCCTCTTTAGGAAGGGCCCTGTAGCTGACATACTTAGGCCCGTGTTGAATGTGTCTCGTGTGCTACTGCACTGTTCAGCGGGTAGCCTTTGAGTCACGGTTGGCCTGTATGTGACTAATGTATTTATATACTGATCTCACCGTGGTGCATCTAGAGCTATGTGATAGAATAAAGACGCGGAGCGGCTGTAAGTCTCAACATGGACATAGAGGAAATTAGGCAGGTTTGTGCATGCTTGATTACTTTACTTACTAATAAGGACGATACCGTTGCCAGCGAAGTCGTCCGGATTCACACATGTCTGTATTAGCCCCTTAACATTTATTACAAAAGTGGCTGGCAGTATTTTTCATACAAGCCCTAACAACGATGTGCCCCCATGCGTGTTACGCGCCTTCTACATATGCTTGTCGACCCGTGAAGATCCGGGGTAGAATAGGTCTTCAGCATCCCATGCTTGCCGTAGCAGGCGACTATGCTTGTCGTAAGAGGCGACTAACGGGATCAGGTGGTCTTGCTCGCTGACGTGGTTGATGCATCGCATCGATCCCAATTGCGTGGATCGATGCTCATGATATTAATCACTGAGTTGTCTGGTCCAGACTCGATTATTTACAGACTGCCTTCATATAGCTGGAATGTTGCTGAGTTCGGCGTTAAACAACAAACAAACCAACCAACACACACACGCTAGTCTGTTATTACCACTCTAGAAGAATTTTTTCCAGTGTATGTCGAGTGAGTGAGTGAACGCGAAGTGCCACGGCTGGTTTTACATAGTGTACCCCTGTGTGGAATCAAACCCAGGCCCTTAGAGTGACGAGCGGATGCATAAAAAAATAACCACTGGGCTACCCAACTGAAATTACATGATCACCAATGGACCAGTTTCTATACTGAAAATGCTGGGAGGATTTTAGAGACACAATATGTTTTTTTGTCTGCGAAAGAAGGAGTTGAACAATTTTGTCTTATTTCACATCTAGCATGTCTATCAAAAATAATTTTTGAGTATAAAACCCTTTCTGCAAAAAGATTTTCACAGTCCCTCTACACGATTATCAAATGATCCTCCCTTTTATTGAAGTATGTATATATTTACAGGCCTCTACACGATTATCAGATGGTCCGCCCTTTATTGAAGTATGTATATATTTACAGGCCGCCACGATACAGCTTGAATACCACTGTCTGCAGCTTCAACAACATACAATAGTTACCTAAGTTTTCTGTTGCAGTGTCTTGAAAGATGAGGACATTGAAACGGACCCTCGTCATACTAGTGGTGTTTTCAGTGATTCCATTTGTACTCCTGTATATATACCGTAAGTAACGATGTCTATATCCGTACGTGATTTGTAACGGGAAACAGGTGGCCCAGTGGTCTAACTTGCTGTACAGAATTGCTTAACTTGGTTGTTCCAGAATCCGATGACAGCTTGATAATGATCCTTGGTTTAGCAAGCACAAAATTCGTTGGTTTTAATTTGGTGGTAGAGAGTGTACGGGCTAAAACACAATCTCCCACTGTAAGGCAATTGTACCAACCATAGCATGTGATTTCAGTGCTACCCAGGTTATGAGATGCAACAGGACTTCTTCCATCCCGGTACTATATGTCCGACAATGCAAATAGGTCCTACACTTAGCAGAGGGATAGGAGAGGTCCTCCTTCTGTACCGTGTGCCCGTGTTTCTGATGGTCAACAGTCAGAATGTACATTGGAAATCTGGGTCGTGGGTCTTTCGAATAGTTTCGTTAGTAATGAAACAATACTCTCATGGTAATTATTCTCCGGCGTTCACGTTTCATATTTCAGTGGAGTAACGTTTTTCAACCGAGTCAGGATCCGCTTGTCGTTGAACATTAAAAATATTTTCAGCGAATACGATTCTTGGTCTCTCAACCTCCATACACGAGCTTGTTAGCATCACTGATGTGGAACCCGTGAAGATCCGGGTTAGAATGGTTCTGCAGCTCATGCTTGCCGTAAAAGGCGACTATGATTGTTGTAAGAGGCGACCAATGGCATTGGGTGGTCAGCCTTATTGACTTGGTTGATCCATGCTTACCCAATTGCGTGGATCAATGCTCATGATGCTCAATGAATTGCCTGGTCCATACTCGATTATTTACAGACCTCCTTGATGCAGCTGGAATATTGCTTAAACAACAAACAAACAAACAAACACTGATGTGAAAACGTCTGTATTGTACATGTCTCCTTAATTCTCGGAATAAATAAAAAAATAGGATTATGGGA
Source organism: Haliotis cracherodii (assembly GCF_022045235.1). NCBI lineage: Eukaryota > Metazoa > Mollusca > Gastropoda > Lepetellida > Haliotidae > Haliotis > Haliotis cracherodii. Next base: position 11,245,159 of record NW_027266268.1, read on the forward strand.
CTAAAACAGTATTGCAAAGGTAACATTAATCAAGTTCGTATGTCTCATCTGTTTCAGATTCTACCTCAAGTCCAAACAACAGACTGGATTCCACAAATAAGGTAACATGGAAAAAAACAAAACGAATTTTAATAGTTATTCTTTATTTTATCATTCCCATTGTTTTGCAGTTTAATAAGGGACACATTCGTGGTATCTGTATCTGTTGACCCCCTGATTAAGTATTAATTCGCCGTTTTCCCATGTTTGTAGTAGGATCCGACTGATAATAATCGCGTCGGTATAATATGTGACGCGGTTGATTGTCTGTCACTGGGTGCGTGAAACCAGAACAGAACAGATATTTATTCATGAAAAAGACTTGGGCTTCAGCCCCTCGTCTAACCATGTTCTTGCCGAACTTTTCTCTCGAAAGCCTCTGTCCTGGTTAACAGAAGTTTTCCACTTACACACATGTGACCATGAAGTTCTTTAAGGAACGAAGCACCGTGACTGTATCTAACAGAAAGGTAAAAATAGCGTAAATCTCAGATGCATATAAATTGCTAATTATCAACTCATTATAAGCATGGCTTGTCGCAGTTCCCAATGAAAGGCCAGGTGTGAATGTCGGCCGAATTAATTAACATCACGTAGCTCAAAAGGCAATTGCCTTTGCAAATGACTTTGGAATTGTTTCCCCAAATACAGATATTGATTCTTGTGACATGTGGCATGCACACGCTCTGTCATGTAGGACAGATCACGTTCACTGATCAGTGAAATCCGTGGGGACAAATGACTGCTTTTCAATTTGTCAATTTGTAAAAAATGAAAGAAGCTGACGGAGAAAACAATATGTGAAATGCTGGACTTCCTTATTGATAAGAAGGGGTATGACATTTAGGCAAGAAGTAAGCATCCCCATGTGCACCAAATGCGCTCCCTTTCTTGCTGATCTGTTTCTTAGTGCATATAAATCAGAATTAATGCTGAGCTTAACGTATATCGACTATCTACATTAGATCTATGCATAAAGTTGGTTGGTTGGTTGGTTTGTTGTTTAACGCCGCACTCAGCAATATTCCGGCTATATGACGGCGGTCTGTAAATAATAGAGTCTGGACCAGACAATCAAGTGATTAATATCATGAGCATCGATCCACGCAATTGGGATACGATGATATGCATCAACCAAGTCAGCGAGCCTGCAGACCACCCGATCCCGTTACTCGTCTTTTACGACAAGCATAGTCGCCTTTTTACGGCAAGCATGGGTTGCTGAAGACGTATTCTACCTATGCATAAAGATTCAGGGTGACGAAACACTCTCCACAAGACTGTATGAGAAGGCTGTATGACTTCAAGTTTCCCTTTATGTCGAGCATTTCAAAGAGCGCCATAAAACCCTTGCTCAGATCATGTTCGAGCAAGGTTACAACATGCAAGGCCTCGGTAAACGTTTTATGGTAATGGAGGACATTTCCACATTTGACAATCAGTGACAAAGATGACGATATCCGATGCAATTCCCTATTTAGACGTGTACCATATGTCATCGTGTTTTTGTTTCACGTTACCAATTGACTTGCCTTAGCATGTGTTTGTGACGGGTGCTTCCGGTGGGGCGGGATACGCTTACCTTTTCTCGAACACCTGTGTCATCACTATTTGACAGTGATTCATAAACACATGCTCGTGATCTATTCAGAATCGTACAATTGACTCGAATGGGTTTTGTCGCTTTTATTTCATTTATTTTGCTCATGTATCAGAGTGAGTGAGTGAGTGAGTATGGTTTTACGCCGCTTTTAGCAATATTCCAGCAATATCACGGCGGGGGACACCACAAATGGGCTTCACACATTGTACCCATGTCGGGAATCGAACCCGGGTCTTCGGCGTGACGAGCGAACGCTTTAACCACAAGGCTACCCGACCGCCCCTCATGTATCAGAAGACCCTACATATCACAAAGAGCGAATAAAACCGTTTTCCCTCATATCGAGCATGTGTACATTAGTAAATTAATACGTAATGGAAGGGATTTAATACACAAGGTTTGGGACTTTGCACATCAAATAACTCTTCAAATCAATTAGTGAGTGCGTGAGGAAATAATTATCGTATAACGTAGCTCTCTTCAATACAATATACCAGCTACATGCTGCGACATATAAATAATCGAATCGCTTAACGTCCCACTCCGTCAAGGTACGATGACATTCAATCAACCATGTCACCGAAACCCTAGCCAATAAGTCATCTCTTATGACCAGCAATACAATTTGGCGAGACCCGTGAAGATCCGGGGTAGAATAGGACTTCAGCAACCCATGCTTGCCGCAAAAAGCGACTATGCTTGTCGTAAAAGGCGACTAACGGGATCGGGTGGTCAGGCTCCCGGACTTGTTTGAAGCATATCATCGATCCCAATTGCGTGGATCGATGCTCATGATGTAAATCACTTGATTTTCTGGTTCAGACTTGATTAGTTACAGACCGCCGTCATATAGCTGGAATATTGCTGAGTGTGGCGTAAAACAACAAACATACAAACAGCAATTTGACGAAACCAAACGGGCACTCATCAATGCAATTTTACTTTACCAGTGTTAGCACAAAACTCAAGAACATTGCTATGCGAGTCTAATATATGTAGCGTTGTATAGTTTGTGTCTCGATACTAATTTGTCTGAACGTCTATATCTTCCCCAGGAACCAACATTCCCACTTCGACCAGCCATGATAGAGCAACAGAGGACCAGACACGAACTCATCGCCAAACACTGTCAGTCCGACCCTCCCGGAACGGCAACAAGCGTTGTGATCGACCCACGATCAATGGTGTCCTTCTGTCAGAGCCACAAGATCGCGTCAACGTTTTGGCTGCGGGTGTTTCACTTCCTCCACTATTACAACCCCGAATACAACATCACCCGCTTTAACCCGTTCACTGTGAGCAAGTATGATGTTCACCTCAGCCCCAAGAAACTCAGGTTATACAACCTGGACAACGCAGAGAACAGAAACCTAATTTTTATGACAACACGGTTCATGTTTGTTAGAGAACCATACACAAGACTCTGGTCTCTGTTCCTTGACAAATTTGTGATCCTTGATAAATTCTTCCTCCAGACCTTCGGTTCTCTGATTCTTAGAAGAAAAGGGCACCATATCAAGAATCCATTCAAAATGTGTCGAACGGATTACAGTACTGTGTCTTTCCAGGATTTCTTGGATCTTATTGTGCATTGGGACAACGAGACTCTGGGTGCGATGGATGATCATTTTGGGACTGTTATGGACCACTGCAGTCCATGTAGGTTTAAACCTGATTTTGTTGGTAAACTGGAAACGTTTGATTCTGACAGTAAATATATACTGCAGCTACTTGGTCTAAATGGCTTTGTTAAAGTCATGGAGCAGACAGATCATGTTCTGGAGGAGATGCGCATGCTTGTCGACTATAATTATCTAGTCTTTGAACGAAACTTTAAGTCATGTTTCGTGCATTGTGTAAAACGACTTTTAGACGCTTTTCAAATGAATGGATACCTGAGCAGAAGGTCTGTAGAGAGGTTAAAATCAAAACTTCCTTTGTCCAAACGGATCTTAACAAGGGAGATAACCAGTGAGTACCAACACAGCAATCGAACTTTTAGTCAAATGACAAAAGCAAAACGTAAATGGAGAGTTCATGCATATGGGAAAATAAGAAGAGATACACTGCTGGCAATAGAGCGAATTTATGAAAAGGAGTTGCTGACATTTGGGTACGATCCTTACCCAAAGTATGTTTTTCAGTAGATCTTCAGACCGCCGTCAAATAGCTGGAACAGCTGGAATAGTACGGCGTTAAACAACAAACAAAATAAACTAATATTTCATACCTCGGATGCAGAGACGAAACAAAGAAATACCGTAGTTTATTTGCAAACCTCTCGTGATACTTTGTCAAGCTTGTCAATTATTCATGACCATGTTTGAAACAAATTAAAAAAACATTGCTACTTACCTTTGTTCTCTCTTTACGTATAATCTCAAAGGCATTGGGTCGTCGATCCAATTGCTTGGATTGATGTTCATGATGTCACTCATTGGACTGTCTGGTCCAGACTCGATTATTTACAGACCGCCGTCATATAGAAGGAATATTGCTCATTTGTCTCATAAGTTTGACAAAATAGAATCGAATGATGATTTTCAATGTTTTCATGCTCCTGGATACGTCTGGCCCAGAGGAACTCGATACTGCGCTATGTAAAAATATTTAAACTTCATAAAAGACAAGGAGCGTCACCCGCCATATTGGACTGTTTGTTTACATCAAGCAAAAAATACGATTCCTTCCCTTAATCTTTTTGTCATCGGATAATCTCGCTCTAGATATTGTCTAAGGCTGCCAGGCAGTTCCAACACGGCAGAACTCTGAGTGACGGGATGTATCACAATGATGACGTATTTAATTTGATTTTTTCTCACAAACAGCATGAAGGACAGATACAATCGAATCACGACAACTTATTTGTTAATTGTCAATGAAATAAGCATGATCAGCAAGAAAATCTTTGCACAGGTTAGTTTCAATAGAACATTTCACATGGTTCAGTTAATAAAGTTACATATTATTGACAAAGCCACAGTATTTGTATTTGTAATGATAACTTAATGGTGCATGACAGTAAGCATGGTATATTATACACAGATGGTAAATACTACAGACACTTTTAATTATTTTATTTACATGTGAAATACACACTGAAATGATCAGTTATGTCCATATCATTTTGTCCCTTTATAAATTCCAAATTATTTATTTTCCAGTTGGAATACATCTGCAGAATATTAGAGATCCACGTTTATCCTTTGGTGGCCTACAGATTGTATGTGTGGGTGATTTCTTCCAAATCCCTCCTCATCCTAATGACTTGTACCATGACCCTGGTCAACATGCATTCACTGGTCCTGTGTGGGTTCAGTCAATGACTCATAAGGTTATTCTCAGTGATGTAACGCGCCAGCAAGATCAAAATCTCATGAAGGTGATAAGTGAGTTGGAATATGGGCAACCAAGAGAATACATTAATATCTATATAATTCACTATCACGTCCATTAAAGTAGAATGCCAATCCAGTTTTCCTGTATGCTACCAACTTTGAAGTTGACTGCCACAATTCTGGCGAAGACACTGCATACCTAGCTGCTGCTGCTGATGGTTGTGCAAGACATCTGATACGAATTATGGCCAAAAGGTCTTACCCTGAAAGTTGGTTGCATTGTCGAGTTGTGTTGATCAGGAATCTGTCTAGAAAGTTAGTAAATGGTGTGATTGGCACGATACAGAAGCTGGAGCATGATGGACCAACTGTCAGATTTGGAGAAATTGTACTCAACTGAAGAAGACTTCATTTACAGTTTTCGATCCAAATGAGGTGAAAGTTATTAGTGAAAGACACCAATATCCATTAAACCTTGCATACACCATTACCATACACAAGTCGCAAGGACAAACTCTCCCACAGGTGGTGGTCAATTGTCAGAACATTTATCAACCAGGTCAGCTTCGTGTGGCTGAAGGTAGATGTGTCAGTGCAGATGGCCTCTTTGTCCGCAACTACAGTCCTGCACGCTACATGTAAGAAGCACAAGAAAGAGGTTTACGAATTCTCTCAGGTACCAGGAATTCAGCCTTCACTGGACTTGGCACGCTGCAAGAGGGTATTTATATACCATGCCTATTTATCATATATATTAATCACACTATTACCTTTCCAAAATGCTAAAACAATATGCATGCACATAATTTTAATAGCTATCAAGAAGGGGTCTTAACACGCCTTTTAAATTTGGTACTATTTCAGGTATATGATGAACATGGGAAGTGATTTTGATGATGCTGACTTGTATGTGGCAGACCTGTCTGGAGACTCAGTGTTTGGTGATGATATGGTCGATGGTAATCTAGCCCTGACCGACTTGTACCACGATATAGTGACTTCGGAGTGAAGGAGGAAGATGAAAACCATAAAAGCATGGAACACAGGAAGAATGTCTTGACCAAGGAGGTACAAAAACAGTCAAGATCAAAGACCCTCAGTTACTCGGCAATCCAAGAAGACACATCTACAAATAAAGAAGCCTCACACCTAATGCTCCAAAGAACACTCATGCAAGATCCATCTGTACTGAACAAATTCACGAAACAAGAACCATTTGCATTAGCCAGCTGTTATGGAGTGAACCTCAGTATGCAGGAAAAGAAAGATTTTTTTTTTGTAAAACAACTCACCACAGAAAACCTGGCTACCGACCACATGTCCTATCCTCATGATCCAATGGACGTGGGCACTTCTAGTGATCCCGGACACGCAGCACTAAAAGTTGGTTTGTTGTTTTACGACGCACTCAGCAATATTCCAGCTATATGACGGCGGTCTATAAATAATCGAGTCTGGACCAGACAATCCAGTGATTTATATCATGATCATCGATCCACGCAATTGGGATCGATGACATGTATTAACCAAGTCCGGGAGCCTGACCACCCGATACCGTTAGTCGCCTTTTATGACAAGCATACACGCCTTTAACGGCAAGCACAGGTTGCTGAAGACCTATTCTACCCGGATCTTTACGGGTACCTTCAGATGATGTCACTCCTATCTACTTCAGGAACCAGTCAAAGTATTGAAACAGTTGATGGCAGTCAAAATCCAAGCAACTGGAAGGAGATGTTCTGCAAGTTAGTTAGCGAGAAGAAAAACTTGAATCATGCAAAATGAAAGGGCAGCCTAGGGGAAAAGGGAAAGGCAAAGTAAGGGTAATGGTAAGAAGAAGGTAACTAAGACACAGGTAACTAAGACACAACCTGATTGAAGAAGATTTTGTGCCCTGTGTGGCGAAATGTATTGAGACCCAGAGCCCTGGATTGGATGTACTCACTGTGAACGGTGGTGGCAGAGAGCATGTGGAGGCATCTCTATTGAGGATTTGAAAGTTGTGTCTCAGGAATTTGTTTGTTGTTTAAATTCTGCACTCAGCAATATTCCAGCTATATGACGGCGGTCTGTAAATAATCGAGACTGGACCAGACAATCCAGTGATTTACATCATGAACATCGATCAACGTAATTGGGATCGATGACTTGCATCAACCAAAGCCTGACCATCCGATCCCGTTTGTCGCCGTTTGCGGCAAGCATGGATTGCTGAAGACCTATTCTACCCAGGATCTTCACGGGTCTGTGCCTCAGGAAGGTGCTGTTTGAATATGTTCTCTGTGTCACTAGAAAAACAAGGATATATCTGGTAATCATGGTAATACATTGAAATGTGTATAGACACTACTATGCTTTGTATATATTCTAAATTTGTGATAAAATATATTTCATAATTTTCTGTTGCAAGTCATAAAGGTAGAACAAAATAGAAGTTATCAGCATTGTATGATTCATGGAGAGAGGGATGCCTTGTTCCATTTTCAGCTGATTGAATGGCAGAGCCCCTTTTGGTACCATAGCTTTACGACGGAAAGTGTTGGCTTTTTTCGACACAACATTCTGGCACAGAGTGATGCGGTTTGTCACCTGGTAATACTGTACATAGTTTGGGTTGGTACCCAAGCCATGATGAAGTCCCCTTTGCTGAGAAAAGTTGTTCTCAAGGATATCACTGTTTATGAACATGGGAGTGACTGGGTGTTTCGCGTCACTGGTGGCTAAAGTACAAGCTTCTTTAAACCATACAGTGGGTAAGTAACATATTCGAAAGTTTCCCTCGATAAGAAGTTGTTCCGACTTGATTTGGATTCCCAGTCGCGAAACCATATCAAAACTTCCTCCATCTCATGTAACCGCTCATCACCTCAGGAATAGATTGGCCGCCTGTCATGGAAAAGCTTGATGAGCATCGATGTTTGCTGGAGGAGACACCAAGGCATCTGTCACCTTTCTCACCTAGATATTCTTTTTATCTTGGAAGTAGATATAGCATTTCTCCATCCAGTATATCCTTTGCCAAATGGTTCCTCATCTCCTCCGCGTTATTTGGGTGGAGATGCTCATAGGTCAGCTTGTAATGGATAGACAGACCATGACCCCTATCCCATTCGTAAGCTCCTACGAAAACGTTATCTCCCTTTCTTCATACTTCAGTAGTCTGGTATGCCAACTCTCATGACCACTTTTCATGATATTGTTTCTTATTTTCTTAAATAGATGTGATGGGTCAGGCAGGAATACGGGCGGATGGATGCTGCAGAAGTGGTTCCGTATGGACCTCTGAACGTCTATTGGAGAATTTCTGAAGTGCATCTTAATGAATGATCGATTGTTTGATGCTCCAGCAAGTGTACAGGACATGAAATCCCCATTAGTCCAAGGCCTGCACAACATCCCAAAACATGGAATATATTTGGGGTCCTGTTGCCTGGGAAGTGAGGTAGTGGGCTACAAGAAATCTGAACCCATGATCAAACCATGAAACATAAACTGCATTACATGGTTCGCAAGATGCTTCTGATCAGATGTGGTTGAGAAAGATTCTGCCTCAACCCCTGTATCAGTAAAGCCAATAGGGTTGCAACCACCATGCTTTCGAACAAGCTGAATATCCTCCTGAATCGACATCTCATCCATTATTAGTCCACCAAAGTAACCTGCAGGAGGTATGTTGTCATGTTGTGCTTGCATACACATCCAGTTCAGCATGTTGTTATTTATTCCCGAGGTCTACTCCACGGAACATTTGAATCGGGTCAGTTTACTTTCAGATAGCAGAGGAAGACTTTAACTCCTTGAAAGATGTTGGTAAACCCTTGGACTTCGGGTCCAGATGGATAAAGCCAGCTGTTTGAGATTGTTATCCCACTTTCGAGAATGAGGATCAACAGAATCTGTGCAGCAGTTAGGTATGGTGCGTTTTTGTCTAGATGAAATCCATCATATACTTTGGGGTGTACTGTTTAGCAGTATCTGGTGAGACATCTGATGAGTCATCATAAACACTTTCATATAGATGTCTGCATGCACAACATGCTGTGATTGATTTCCATCACCTGAAGTGCAGACGTTTTTGACACTTAATAGAGTAAGCTACTAAGTTATCCTTGTTTCTTTGATGTAGGATATTTTCTTTGTCCACAGTGACCTCTGCAGCTTCATGATCAACACCCTGACAGTACCTGGCTGTCTTAATTAGAGAAAACAGACTGCAAAGGGATTGAGTGTTAAATTCAAAGTGTTCCCTTTGCAAACAAGACCAGTGTCTACACAAATTTCATCAGGCAAAATATTTGCTATATTTTAAAATGAAACTGATTCTGTGTCATTATTGTTTTCTTTTAGCCCTTTATATACAGGGACATTTTTTGTTCATTCATTAGCCTTACGATGTTGTTTTTTGACATTTGGAAAAAATGTGTGTATTAATCGCCTGATTAGTTTTGTTGATGTAAGTCCAAACTTTTCACAAACCTTATTTGCAATGCTTTCAACTGTAACCGAAACATTGTCATCTTCCACATAGTGAGCATGTAGCCTGGAAAGGAAAATAATTGTTCAGTTACTGTCCAAATATATTAGCTGCCATTGCTGAAATGTGTCATAGTTAAAAACTGAATTTTGTTTTTCTAAAAAATACTAATCAAGTTTTTCATTACTTTCTAATGTCCTTACAAAACCCATCAATAACGTTTACCATATTAAAATGTTATGATTGTGATAATATTTCTAGAATGAAGAAAAGTTCTATTTAATACCTTTTACAGTCGTGCCCCACTTATACGGACTTCAGATATCCGGAAACCTCGGTTCCCGGACGATTTTCATTCAAAACGAAATAATTACTATATAAATTTACCCGTATATACGGAAATTCAGTTTCCGGAACCAGACGGTCATTTTCATACACAAATCACTGAAATGCACTCAACATGTCTCACTTATCTGGACAATACACTTCCGCTGGTGGTAATCCTTTGATTCGTGAGTCAATTAACCAAGTGACACTGAGTTACGTTTGAGACGAGCTTGTTTATTGTACATGTAATCCTCTTCGATAAATATGGCGTCTGTGGAGGTCAGAGGTAACAATCAAACAATCAAATTTCAAAAACAAACCAAATTCTTAGGACTTATTTTCGATGAACATCTCACCTGGGATGCTCACATCCAAAACCTAACAACTAAATGCAGTAAAGACCTAAACACCCTAAGATGCCTAACTGGCTCTAACTGGGGAGCCTCCAAAGATACTCTCCTCTCTCTCTACATATCCCTAATTAGATCAAAACTAGACTACGGCTGCGCCATATACAACACCCTAAACAACTCTCTATCTAAAAAACTTGACTCAATACAATATCAGTCTCTCAAACTCATTACACGCACCCAACATGGCACCTCCTACACCTCACTTCAGGCCTTAACAGGAGAAATGCCACTAAGTCTACGCAGGGAACAGTTAAGCTTAAATTTCTGGGCCGCGTCCCAATCAAACCCTCTCATCCAAAACTTAATAAACCAAAACATCAGCCCTAAAAACCAAGCTCTAGCTCGTAAACACCCCTTACTTACCCCAATATCCCAAAGAATAACAAACTACCTAAATGAACACCAAATTAAAAATCTTAAACAAAACTGCAAACAATCAAATATCTTCACCCCTAAACTTAAAATACCCAAAATAGACACAACACTAGCTAGCCAAATAAATAAACAAACCGACCCAAACATAGCTAAAACTACCACACTAGCATATATACACAAAAATTGGCCAAATTGGTGTCACATTTACACGGACGGATCCTCAGATCCGACCTCCAAACACACGGGTTTCGGAGTCCATACCACACAACCAACTAAAACCACACAATCCTTCCGACTCCCAAATAACCAATCAATATTCACGGCCGAACTAATGGGCATGGCCTCAGCCCTCCACAATCAAGAATCCAAAAACAACCAAAAAATCCTAATACTTACTGACTCCCTAAGTGGACTACAAGCCCTCCAAAACAAAAATACCAAAAACCGACCTAAATTAATAAATCAAATACTTAAAAGCTCCAACGACCTAACAAAAGCAGGCAAACAAATAACCTTCTTGTGGATACCCGCCCACGTAGGAATATACGGTAATGAAAACGCCGATAAAGCAGCTAAACTATCCCTCAAAATCCCAGAAATAAGCTTAAACTTACCCATCTCAAAATCAGAAATTAAAAGTGTAAACAAACAAAAAATCACAAAAAAATGGCATAACCTATATCTAAACTCAAATAGCCAAATCAAAAGAGTGCTCAGCAAACCACTAACCAAACCAAAAATTCTCCATCCATCAAAAAAAATCGACAGAGTAATCACTAAACTCCAAACAGGACACACCAACCTAAATAACCACCTAAAAAAAATTAAAAAACACACTACAGGTAACTGCCCACACTGCAAACAATCAGAAACCCCAGAACACGCACTCATCCACTGCACACACTACCTAACACATCGAACCGCATTACAAACCACCCTCAATCTAAACAAGGCCCTCACTCTAGAAGCAATACTAAACCCACAAAATAAACTAGAAAACTTCAAGGCCTTAGGCGTATTCTTAATCAAAACCGAACTAATAAAACGCATCTAAAACCATAATAACCTACCAAATCAAAATCACATAAACAAACAATCATCCACCATACCCAGCTCCCTTAGTTCTCCTCCCCAACCCCATCGGCATCTATTCCAAATCTCAAAATTCCCAAATTCTATATAAGCAACCCCTAAAGCCCCCTCTTTGGTTGCACAGACCACCTTCGCCCCTTTCGGAAACACATTAAATGGCCTGGCCGGGCCCGTGTGCGAAATACGCATCAGTCGGAAAGCGCACGTTAAATCTCCAAAGTAAGTAAGTAAGTAAGTAAGGTCAGAGGTCCAGTTGCAGTTTGTACCCCAAGCGAGCAACACCTCCCAAGCCAGCACAGAGCATTGCCTGATAGCCAGCCAAGGAAACTTCACCATCGGTAATTATCATCACGTTATCCTTTCATCCTTACTCACATACTCTTATCACTCTCACCAAATTAATCACAAAACCCCTAAATCCTTAAAAAAAACAACAACACTCAAACACACCCTTTAGTCTCAAACCAACACTTTACCCTCCCCCATCTCCTTAACACAGCACGCTCTCATTTCTATTCACTACCCACGCCCACCACTCAAACGCACCCTTTGACCCAACTCCTAAAAACAAAAAACACCTAATCCCCCCTTCTCCTAAACACAACGCACGCTTTTTCCTACTCACCACCCACGCCCACCACTGACCTATCACTCCACTCCTTCGACTAAATATTTCCTAATCCCAGCTTTCCACTTGTCTCACCAACCCCAGCCTTCCAGCAAAAAAATAAATCTCTAGGGTTCAGGCACCACACATCTCAACTCACCCGAACCAAACACCCCAAAACATGACAGACACACGCATCATCTCACACGCAGACACCCCAGATCCTGACTTACCCATACCCGCGGAAGCGCACAACACCTCCGGGAGGACAGTCGAAAACATTGTTCCGGCCGAGTATGGCTCAGACATGGAACATACCACCCCCACCAAACCAGCCAACTCGCCTCCACAATACACAAACCGAAGACCTAGAACTCTACACCCAAGAAGCAAACACAAATCAATACCCTCAACCCCAAATAACAAGCACCCGCAGGATAACAACAAACAGAAACGGCAAAACCGTCCCTACATCAATCGTTATTGTAAACTTAAAAAAAACTGCTAAATTTCCTGAAGCCCCTAATCACATCTCTTTCGGTGCCCACACTAAACTAGAAGTTAAACCATACATCAAACAGGTCAAACAATGTTCTAACTGCCTTAGATATAACCACACGGCCACCCAATGTACATTAAAAAAAAACTAAATGTAAAAAATGCGCCCAAACCGATTGCCCAGGTACATGCTCTCCCTGGTGCATCCATTGCAAATGCATAAAACATACATCACTCTCAAACCAGTGTCCGCACAGACATGCCCTAACACAACAGGCCAACAAACACATAAACATAGATTCGGCCAAAATCCAAACAAGAAAATATGCACCACCTACATCCAAACCTCTCCTCCCCACACCACACTCAAACACCACACACAAACTCTCGGATTCAATCTGGGGCAACCACATAGAAACCGCACCCACCACCTCACACAGCCACCTACCAACTCCCCCATAACATCAACACCCGCATGCAAAGCAAACAGCAAAACCACAGACACACAACGACCCTCAGCCAGACACTCTACAGCCCACAAGGCAACAACACTTCCCCACAAGCAACCACAACAAAAAAACTCAAACACTGAGGAAACCACAGCTACACCCAACACGCAAGCACAAACTCAACACCCCACACCACAAACACCTCCACATGCCTCCCCAATGAAAACTCAAACAATAAAAACCAACCTAACCGACGAAGACGAGTATTCTTCCACCGAGGAAATAAATGAAATCACTTTCTCAGCCCCTAAAACCAACAAAAACTTCAGGCTCAAAAATCCTCAATTAACCAGCACTAAAACTCTTAATAACCTCACACTACTCCTAGCCTACATGCAAAAGCAAAACTCACCAAATGCTAGTACTAAGGCTTTTCACTCAGTAGCACAAAAACTAAAACTCACAACTCTCTCCTTTGAGTTATTTCTCTCCCAACTTAGGGAAGCTACCAATTAAACAAAACCTAAAACTCAAAACAAACTAATAACCTCTCATCCCCCAAAATGGAAGGACTAAATATATTTCAGTGGAACGCCAACGGATTAGCCTCCCACGGCCAGGAGTTAAAAGCTAAATTCAAACGAGACAAAGGTCCACACATAGTCTGTATACAGGAAACTAAATTCTCTACCAGATCTAAATTCACCCTACCAAACTATAACTCAATAAGAACTGACCGAGCCAAAACAAACCCAGGTAGAGCCGGAGGCGGCCTAATCATATACGTCAGGGAAGATTTAAGCTACAAAGAACTAAAAATAAACACACCGAGCAAACGGTATCCAAATAACAAATAACAACCAAAAAATTAATATCATAAATATATACCACTGGGTAGAAAAACAGGTCAAACCTGAGGATTTAAACACCCTCCTCCAAATAGGCAATAAATCTACAATCTTCCTAGGAGACTGTAATGCCCACCACCCTACCTGGGGTATAGAAGATAAAATAGATAAACACGGAAAACTCATCTCAGAATGGATAGAACAAAATGACCTAATACTACTAACCACTAACTACAACCAACCTACTAGATACGACAAAATACACCACAAAATGTCGGCTATCGACTTAACCATATGCACCCCAGATTTAGCCCAAAGTATTCAATGGGAAGTACACGGGGTACCACTAGGTAGTGACCACTTCCCCATAAATATAACTATAGGAGACGTAAACATCCCATCACCAGCCCCAAACCAGGAACCTAAATTCCACTACAACAAAGCCGACTGGGACAAATTTCAGGACAATTGCAACCAGGCTAACCTAGCTGACCTAGAAAGTAACGACCCCGAAATCTACTGTAAAAACCTCACTGACTATATAATACACGCAGCTAAAAACTCCATTCCTTTCAAAACAACCAGCATAGGCAAACCCTCGGTTCCTTGGTGGAACGAGGAGATAGAACAAACTAGGCGTAAACGCAAATCCACATTCAATAAAGCCAAACGTGATAAAGCCAAACACCTAAAGATAGCACATGAACTAAATCACAAAGTACAAAGCTTAGTTAAAACAGCTAAAACAAGAGACTGGAAAAAATTTTGCGAAGAAATTAACCATCATACAGACGCCAGAACAGTTTGGCGCAAAATCCACGCCATTAGGGGCATTAAACGTCATAAAAAACTCCCAACGTAAACAATTCAACAAACCCCACTGAAAAAGCTAATAACCTAGCAAATGACTTCTCGGCCGTCAGTAGCAATAGCAACTTCAACCAAAAATTCCAGGAACAACTAAAAGCAGAAACCAAATTTACCAAAGAACCAAAAGATAATAAACCTAGAAATTAATCTCCATTTCACAATGGAAGAACTACTCCACGTCCTACAAAATAGGAAAAAGGGCACAGCCCCAGGCTTAGACCTTACTTCATACCAGATAATTAAACAACTACCACCTAAACTACTCCAAACCTTGGAAACAAGCCCTGGTCATACCAATCCCCAAACCCAATAAACCAGCTGACCAGGCTAATTCATACAGACCAATCTCCCTAACTTCTAACTTATGCAAAGTAATGGAATCAATGGCCAAAAACAGGTTACAACACTACTTAGAACAAAACAACATAATAAATCCAGACCAAAGCGTTTTCACTCCTGGACGCTCAACCTTAGATAACCTCGCCCGACTAGAGCAGGACATTAAAACAGGCCAACTTAACAAACAATATACTACAGGCATCTTTCTAGACTTCTCCAAAGCATTCGACATGGTTTGGCATAACGGGCTAATACAAAAACTACAAAAAATAGGACTTAAAGGTCAAATAATTAACTACATCCAAAGTTTCCTAACAAACCGCAAAAATCACCGTGGGCATAGACCAAACGCTATCGGACCAATGTCCTCTAGAAATGGCACTCCCCAGGGCAGCATCCTAAGCCCAACACTCTTCAATATTATGATTAACGATCTATTCGAGGGACTATCCCCCAAAGTAAACACATCAAAATTCGCGGATGATGGAGCCCTCTGGATCCGCACTAAAAGCATTAAAATGGCCCAAAACTTACTACAAAAATCTCTAAATAAAATACAAAAATGGGCTGACAAATGGGGCTTCTCCCTAAACTCAGAAAAAAACCACAGGAATAGTATTTAAACACAAAAATATGCAACCCGCCACCCTAAACCTCCAACTAAACAACAAACCAATCAAATTCCAAAAAACAAACCAAATTCTTAGGATTAATCTTCGATGAACATCTCACCTGGGATGCTCACATTAAAAACCTTGTAACCAGATGCAGCAAAGACCTAAACACGTTAAGATGCCTAACCGGCTCCAACTGGGGGGCCTCTAAAAACACCCTCCTCTCACTCTATATATCACTAATTAGGTCCAAACTAGACTATGGCAGTGCCATTTACGACACCTTAAACAACTCTCTCATTACAAAACTAGACTCAATCCAGTATCAGGCCCTAAAACTAATCACACGAACTCAACATGGCACCTCTTCCACCTCACTCCAGGCCTTAACAGGAGAAATGCCACTTAAACTACGTAGGGAACAACTTACCCTAAACTTCTGGGCCGCGTCCCAATCAAACCCACTAATCGAAAACTTAATAAAACAAAATATTAGCCCTAGAAACCAAGCCCTAGCCCGGAAACATCCACTACTTACTCCAATTTCCCAAAGAATAACCAATTACCTAAACGAACACAAAATAAATAATCTTAAACAAAACAATAAATCATCCAATACCTTCACTCCAAAACTTAAAATACCAAAAATAGACACAACACTAGCCGATACACTAAATAAACAGACCGATCCTAACATCGCTAAAACCACCACACTAGCATACATACGTGAAAACTGGCCAAATTGGTGTCACATATACACAGACGGATCCTCAGATCCGATCTCAAAACACACAGCTTTCGGAGTCCACATCGCACAACCAACCAAAGACACACAATCTTACCGACTCCCAAACAACCAATCCATATTCACGGCCGAACTAATGGGCATGGCCTCAGCACTACACAATCAGCAATCTAAAAAACACCAAAAAATCCTCATCGTAACCGACTCCCTCAGTGGACTACAAGCCCTCAAAAATAAAAACACTAAAAACCGCCCCAAACTAATAAATCAAATACTCAATAGCTCAAACAACTTAACTAAGGTAGGTAAACAAATAGAGTTCATTTGGATCCCCGCCCACGTAGGAATCTTTGGAAATGAAAAGGCAGATAAAGCAGCAAAATTATCCCTTAAACTCCCAGAAATAAGCTTAAACTTACCCAGCTCAAAATCAGAAATCAAAAGTGTCACTAAACAAAAAATTAACAGAAAATGGCAAAATATATACCAAAACTCAAATAGCCAAATCAGGAAAGTACTCAAAAAAACCCTAAATAAACCCAAAATACTACACCCATCCAAAAAAATCGACAGAATAATTACCAAACTACAAACAGGCCACACCAAACTAAATAATCACCGTAAAATAGCTAAACTACACACAACAGGAAACTGCCCACATTGCAAACAACAAGAAACACCAGAACACGTACTCATTCACTGCACACACTACCAAACACACCGAACAACACTACAGACCACCCAAAATCTTAAAACCGGACTTACACTAGAATCAGTCCTAAATCCACAAAATAAATTAGAAAAATTCAAAGCCTTAGGCATATACCTAATAAAAACAGGACTAATTAGTCGCATTTAAACCCCAAATAAAATATTAAAACCAAAACTACCTTATTTGATAACCACCCAACACACACAGTTCCCTTAGTTCGTCCCCCACCCACTCTTGGCATTCTTTCCAAATCTCAAAATTTCAAAATTACTATATAAGTAACCCCTAAAGCCCCCTCCTGGGTTGCACAAACTCACTTTTCCCCTTTTTGGAAACACATTAAATGGCCTGGCCGGGCCCGTGTGCGACATACGCTTGCAGTCGGAAAGCGCACGTTAAATCTCCAATATAAGAAAGAAGAAGAAGGTCAGAGGTCAAAGTTCACCTTGATTAGGTATTACGAGAACCCAGGCGATCTGGACAAATTGGAAATATTGTTTAAAATTCAAACCTCAAAATGTGGGAAAGTTCAAACTTCCATTAATATATTCCATTATTTTCTTAATTATATGCAGCCTTTACTAATAAACATATTTAAAATATTAATAACCCTAAGCGAAGCAGCTGATCGCTATTCCCGGGTATTATTTTTTACATGGAACCAGCCTGACCAGTCACCGTCAAGGCTCACGCGCACGTGATCGCGAGAATTTCATGTTGACATAGAATCATCAAACAAAAATAAATATGACTTTTAACGAGTCAAAGTATGTCATTTATGATATATGTATCCATTCTCTGTCCACTAAAATTCTTTTCAAGGCGTCAATAGCTGTATTTTGACCGTGGCTGCTGTTAATAACGGTGAGTTGTGCGATCTTCCGATCGCTTCACACACGATTTCGCCGAAATTAATAAAAACAATATTATAAGGAATTTTGTCATGAATTCCAGTAAGAATTTGGTTTCAGTTATACGGAAATTCGTTTATACGGACGAATTGTGAAATGACGCAAGTGTCCGTATAAACGAGGTATATACCAGAGATGATTTAACCAGTTAAGAATATGTGGAATATAATATTTGACAGTCACTACTATATACTTGAAGTAGTAAATGATGATTATTGTCATATAAAAAATCGTACATGCCATGTGAAATAGTTTTCAGATGCCTTTCTGAGTTGAAGTGAAGTACACAGTGAAAAGCAAACATTTCGAGATTCCTGCTTTTTATGTGTGTTCTTTTATTTCAGATAACTCGTAGCTATTTAAGTCCGTTCCAGTATGCTACTTCCGCTAACTCCGACTCGCGAGTTTACAAGGTATTTTCTCATTAAAAAAAGCCAGAAAACAAAACAGGTTCATGTACTTGGACATGTTTATGTAGGTCCTTAGAGAATACCTAGCGCGAGAATATCCGATGATAAAACGATTAAAGGAAGGAATCGTATTTTGTGCTTGATGTAAACAAACAGTCCACTATGGCGGGTGACGCTCCTTGTCTTTTATGAAGTATAGGGGCGTATAGTTTTACATATAGCAATATCGAGTTCCTGTGGTCTGGCCCTGTGAAACTTCTTTTTGAATGAACTATATTTGGTTTCTGACTTTCGCAGGTATTAATACCAAGATTCGACGATTTGCGTAAACAAGGTAGTTCAAGTGATTTTAGAGGCGACTGAACATACCATACTCGGTGGCTTGTTTTGATGGTATGGCGGGCCAGAGACCGACTGACGGTTGATTGCGTGCCCAACCTGTTGCAATGAGCAATTAGCTTGGAATCAAGCATGGTCGCTAAAATATCTGATGACAACAAAACAGTGGGTGTTTTTGTTTTCAGTTTGAACTATGGATTTTGGCATGTGGACGAAGGGTTCCTCCTCAATGTCTTCAGGGGCAATTAGATTCGAAGCTGCGACATCGTAGCTTTATATTTTGCTGGTTTTACTGTCCGAAGGATCTTCGAATACCTCATTCGGTAACGTTCTTATACAGTCAGATACTGACTGTGCTTGTTTGTTGTTTAACGCCACACTTATCAAAATTCCAGCTAAATCTAAATCTCTGCCAAAAGCAGTGTCGATTGTACGCCTTTTTGTCCTTGTTTTTACATATTGAATTATTTATGGAATATGTTTTCTTCTGCGATGATGTGGCAAACTCAGTGGGAATGAATTATTTTTTGATGTTCGGGTCATTGTTTTCACATATTTACCTCGTCCAGAGTAATTATTTATTACCTGTACCTATTTTTATCGTTCGATTTATTATCATTTATTTTTATCATTATTCATTATTCAGAGTAACAGAGTAACCAATAGCTCGATTTTGTTCAAATTTTGTATGTGTATGAAGACGATGTAGACCATTGAGTACTAGGTCCGCCAACTGAACAACAAGTAATTTTTGAAGCTATATTTTGCCCTATTGCTCCACAACCGCTGATCCGATTACTTTCAAACTTTGCATGTGTCTGCTGCTTTAGTTACTTGACACTTTTTATCCCCCGCCCCAATGGATTTGGCGGGGGATATAGACATGGGTTCCGTGGGTGGGTGAGTGAGTGTGTGTGTGTTTAAAATATTTTATTTTTGACGTTTCCATGGCAACAAGTTGGACTTAGGTTCTATAAGGGTGGTGTTCGTTTCCGGAGCGTAACTCAAAACCCATTCAATACTAACTTTCAGTACTTTCTTACAAAACTTTGCATGTCTACTAGGCACATACTGAACTGGGGCCTTTTGGTATTTAGGTATTTTATAGATATTTACTTTTTACGTTTCCATTGCAACAAGTTGGACTTAGGTTCTATAGGGTAGAGTTTGTTTCCGGAGCATAACTCAAAACCCAGTCAATACTTTCCAACAAAAACTTTGCATGTTTACCAGACACATACTGGACTGGTGCCACTTGCTATTTAGGAATTTTATAATTTTATTTTTCACGTTTCCATGGCAATAAGTTGGACTTAGGTTCTACAGCGGTGGTGTTCGTTTCCAGAGCGTATCTCAAAAACCGTTAAATACTTTCTTACAAAACTTTGCATGTCTACCAGGCACATACTGAACTGGTGTCTTTTGATATAATAGCACTTTTAGATTTTTTTATTGTTTATGTTGGATTTAAGTTTTAATATAGGATTGGTTTACTTGAGGAGTATAACAAATAAACTGTTAAATATTTCCTTGCCAAACATTGCATACTGAACTAGTGCCATTTGATATTAAGGAGTTTTAGAAATGTTTATTTTAGAATTTTCATTGTAGCTATTTTGACACGGGCTAAGAGAAATGATGGGTCAGTTTCCTGGTTTGGGACCATAACGTGTTAAAATGGGCTTTGACTTTGGTGATTGATCACGTTGTTTGGCAACCATATTGGATTCAAGGTTTTCATAGGGTTTTTTGGGTACATGTCTTCAAATCCCTACTCCTCTCAATCCACTGCAAGAAATGCTTCCAATCTTTCTGAGAATTGTCTCCATACACAACACAATAAATTGTAATAGCATATTCGATATATCTTTTTTAGTTGCGGCCCTATGGGATTTTGATTTTGATAAATTGTTTTTCACTGAAATTTCACTTTAAAGATCCTATCTTGTAAGGTTCTTGACAGAAACTATTGAAAGTTTACACGAAGTTAGTGTGTCATATGCATCCTATTGTTTGTTCTTGGTTGAATGATAAAAGTAACACTGCTTGGTGGTAATATTCGATTAATATTTGGGACACCACTGGAACACACCAATTTCGTAGCGTCGATTTCCGGCGACTAAGTTTTGAGTTGATAAATTAAATGCAAACCGTTTGAGGATTCGTACTTGTTCGAGGTCGGAATGGCTTTAGAACATACTTGGACACCCCGGCACACGACTCTTTCGTACCGGTGATATCCTGCAAGTGGTGCCTACATTTAACGGATTTGGTACAAGGAAACCCTTTGAGGATTCGAACATGGACGTTTGTGCACAGTGTTACTTGGTGCCCACCATGACTGCTTGCACCTGTAATTGAATTTGTTTTCTTTCGCCTGGAAAAAATGGAAAAATCAGGGGACGTGAATTGGTAATTTGACCAAGTTCAGTAAAAATATTTTTATATCAAAAATAATAATACTGATAACACTAGTGTGGTCAGAACTTGATACTGACCAATCAAACATCTTTGTTTAATAACAGTAAAAGTGATTATGTGCAGCATTGGTTTGAGTCCAGTAATTTATTTTATATTGATTATGAATGAAATCTAATTATCTATTTCCATTAGCAAACATTTCATGTAGAGTATAAAATAATGACGGATTATCTCTCAGTCATTCAGAAGCTGTGACCTTACCACGAAGAACGAATGATGATGAGAATGCTGACGTGTGGTGGTTGGGTTGAAAGATGTGCACGTGGGAGAAATCTAGGAAAACAGATCAGACATCACTCTGTTTCATACAAAGTGAGTTATTCAAATATGTCCTGATTATATTCACCGTTATTCATATATTCCCCCGTGAAGATTCCGGGGTATATAGGTCTTCAGCAACCCATACTTGCCGTAAAAGGCGACTATACTTGTCGTAAGAGGTGACTAACGGGATCGGGTGGTCAGGCTCGCTGACTTGGTTGATACATGTCATCGATCCCAATTGCGTGGAACGATGCTCATGATGTCAATCACAGGATTTGTTTTAAGGACCGCCGTCATATAGCTGGAATATTTCTGAGTGCGGCGCTATACAACAAACAAACAAACAAATGATATATTTCCGTCCACTTACACTCTCAAAGTTGTCACCGCATGGCAGAAGAATTAACTGACCATAAAAGTCCAGTTTACACCCTTGCCGAACCAGGCTGGTATTATGGACTAACGAGTCTATGCATAATCCAATTAAAATAGCGCACCGAAATTGAAATCCGGTTCGTAAACTGTCGTGCAGATTTCGGTCGATGAGCATCGATCTACGCAATTGGGATACGATGACATACATCAACCAAGTCAGCGAGCCTGACCACCCGATCCCCGTTAGTCGCCTCTTTCGACAGGCATAGGGGGTTTACAATCATAAAAAAACTAATGCAATGCGGCAACAAGAAACAAGCCTTATTATACACTGAACCGCAAAAGAAACGTCACCCCAAGTAACCTTGCATGAAAAGTTGTCATTTAAATATCCCGATAATTTTTGTCAAAGATTCTAAAATTTAACATTACCTTGTCCGGATGAAAAATGAAATTTGATAATAAAAAACAAAGCAGATGACAATAACACCGATCGCCCAAATGCATCACGGCAACGGCCATGGAAACCCGATGCACGTGAGTTCCGTGCAAATAAAAATGCACATGCGCTCCCCCATTTCTTGCCCTATAAAAATCCACCGAGATCGGATAACATTGAATTTCGTTCGTTATTGAATTGCTTCCACATGCCAAGATTGACAAGAAATCAGCGACACCAAGCCCTTGATGGTTGGTTGGTTGGTTGGTTTGTTGCTTAACGCTGCACTCAGCAATATTCCAGTTATATGACGGCGGTCTGTAAATAATCGGGTCTGGACCAGACAATCCAGTGATTGATATCATGAGCATCGATCCACGCATTTGAGATCGATGACATGCATCAACCAAGTCAGCGAGCCTGACCACCCGATCCCATTAGTCATCTATTACGGCAAGCATAGGTTGCTGAAGACCTATTCTACCCCGGAACCTTCACGGGTCACCAAGCCCTTGGACGATTGCAAGCTGGACAAACCAACACTACAGATGACCGATCACGTAGTGGAAGACACAGGGTCAGATTGTGCGACAGCATCTTCAAGATTGCTTTGTTACTGCTGCGGAAACTGTTCGAGAGACCATGGGGACACACCAGCGATACATTAGTGCGGACACCGTGCGTTGACGATTGACGAGCAGACACCTCCACAGTCACAGGCCACAGCGAGGACCCATTCTGACACCACGTCATCGCCGGGACCACGAGTTTCAGCATGTGAACGCCCGTGCCCACACTGCGAGAACAAGAGACTTCCTCCAGCAGAATGGCATCAGAACCATGCAGTGACCTGCCCTCAGTTCCGATTTTTATTCCATTGAGCACCTGTGGAACGAGATTCAAAGACGGCTGAATGACGTCCGACCACAGCCGACAACTGCAGTTGAACTGCGTCAGGCGTTCTGCAGAGTGTGGGCTCAAGTGCCTATTGCCTTCATCAACCGCCTCATCCATTCCATGTATCGACGTTGCACGGTAGTCATCAATGCACATGGCGGAAACACGAGATACTGACTTGTGATGCCATTTTCTCAGAGACTAGTGTTGTGTTTCACTTTAAGAACATTTGACACTTTAATTTCAACCTTGATGATCAGTAATGCCAAGTTTCATCTTTGTAATATGTCTCAAAGTATGTTTACAGTGTTTGGACAAATAAGGTTTCTCATATATCTATCCATAGTGACGTTTCTTTTGCGATTCAGTATATAAGTACACTCCCTCACGAACGTCCACAAATTGTCGCAGTCGAATGTCTTGAATGTGGTACGTGGACCGTTCTTGAATCCAGGTAACAGTTGGACATCCAGGAAACAGCAGGCAGAAAAGTCGGCACTTTCAGCCAGGTTTGTTTGCCGCTCTCAGCTATATGTAGGCGGCCTGTAAATCATCGAGTCTGGGCCAGACAATCATCATGCGCATTGATCCACGCAATTGGAATACGATCACTTGGATCAACCAAGTCAGCGAGCCTGACCACCCGATCCCGTTAGTAGCTCTTTGACAAGCATAGTCGCCTTTTACAGTGGGAATGGGTTGCTGAAGACCTTTTCCACCCGGATCTTCACGGGTATCCTGTCTGCACTGCGAAAGAATATAGATAAGTCGCAAGTCAGGGCGGACAAGACTCGTCTTGCTTTATATAGGAACAGCCAGCCTTTTGTAAACTGTTACCTGGCGAACAATCACGAATTACGTAGTTTCGGAGTGAATCGATAACTGTAAACAAGCTCCTCACAGCGGACTGTAAACAAATAACGTTGGTCACTCTAACTTACGAGCCGCCGTGGGAGAATCACCAAAAAAAACCCACCGAAAACTCAACAATTTATGAGCGTTTCAAGCAGCTGGCACCAATAATGATCAAACATAAACTTACAATATATACCGTCTCAAAACAATATCTATACGTCACAACAAAAGTTCCTGTGACATTGAATAAGAATTATCACAGTGACTGTGACCTTATACGTATGACAAGTGAAGTCAGTACTAAGTGAGACATGCGTTGAGTATTTAATCACCTGTACGAGTTCGCTCTGGCAGAACCACAGCTGTCTTTATTATTTGAGTATATGGACAGTAATAACGCTTCACATGGGAGGATAAATCAGCAATCATACATATTATTCATTTTGTTGACGAGCTATTTGTTGGATAAAGAGGTTGATGCTAAACTCGCTTCTATGATTTATGTGATTATAAACAATTAGACCAACCTGGTGCGCTTCGGTTTATGAGGCGTGTAATATTTGACGTCAGTTTTGGTTGGAGGATGTGGGGAAATATACAAATAATTAGTAAGATTGTCTATTTTCGAACTAATTTTCTCTTGTTGACTTAATAGATAAACTAATGTATTATTTTCCACGCTGTAACAACTTCAAAGACATACAGTCACAACGTTATGGGCGTTAGCATCATCTGGCCCTGCATGTTGTGAACGCTGGGTGGTCCAGATAGCTCGAATATTATGCTTTTATCCGACTTGTTATCCAAATAAATACTTTAGAACACATCAGATTCTGGTCTTAATGGGTAATATGTAATGAATGTTGTTAGGCTGATATATGATTTAACTAATTTTATGACATATGCTTTAAGTAATAATATTTCGTAATAATTTTACCCGTTAAAAATCCCAAAAATATTCATGCAATCATGTCTTCAAGCAGGGAACTCGCCCCGACATTTGCAAGTATTTTCTCTCGTATATCAGTAAAGCATTCAGCAACTACATAAAGTAAGGTTGGGTGCAGTGACTAGTTTTGTGATTTCCCTACAAAGTGCCTCAGTTACAATGGATATGTGTATCCAGCCCCTGTTCCACATTAAAAGATTTCAGTCATGTATTCCGTGACTTAGGGATATTCAAATGTAGCTCATCTTCCCTAGGCAAGAGAGTTAACTGACTTTAAAAGTCCAGTTTTTCCCTTGCCGAACTTGGCTGTTATTCCTGGGCTCGATCGTGGCGCCACCAGTGGTTATTCCGAGTTATGTCCCTTTTAAGCCTCTCCTGTGTTTGTTTGTTGTTTAACGCCGCACTCAGCAATATTCCAGCTATGACGGCGGGTCTGTAAATAATCGTGCTGAAGACATACTTACCCCGGAATCTTCACGGGTCCCATCACTTGCATTTGTTTCAAACAAAACGGTGGCACCCAGTCAAGACGATCTGATCGATAATCAAGATCTATGTTGTGATAAAACGGGTCTTACATGTGCATCAAATCACGCGTGCACCTTGATTAAAAACATAAAAATGTTTGGAAATTATCAGTTGATAACGAGTTTGCGCTGCACATGCTTTGCAAATCCAGCAATCGACCGAAATCTGCGCAACAGTTTGCGAACCAGATTTCGATTTCGTTGTGCGATTTTGATTGGACTTTGCATAGACTCGTTAGTCCAGCCAAAATCTAACTCCATAATACCAGCCTTGTTCTGCAAGGGTGGAAACTGGACTTTTATAGTGAGTTAACTCTCTTGCCTCGGGTAGATGAATGTAGCTACGTGAATATCTTAGGCGATGTTATTTCGTTCAAGTGTCTTTTGAGCGAAGCATTCATTCAGATGAGCACATCTGATTTCTGCATCTCGAAAACGAACTTCAACGGCAAGTCCCGAATGTCGTTTCTAAACGTCATGAAATCACACATGAAACACTGCGCCATCGAAGGAGTTTTTGTTTTCTGTGTGGGTACTTTTTTGTCATGCTTAAAATTTCCGAATTGAGGGGGTAAAAGAAATAAAAGCGAAAGCTGATATTTGATTGGTTTAAGAGCCCACGCATCCTTGATGAGATGGCTGCCTTTGGCCCTTAAGGCCCCATTACACAGGGTTGCGACAGTTGTGCCACCTTCGAGCGATCACAAACTGGCCAGGACGCTCAATGGTCGCCTAAACCCAGAAAATCATTTTTCCATGTAACTGCATCAGCAGTTGTTCAGCAGTAACTGCTCGAGTTGTTCAGCAGTAACTGCTCGAGTTGTTCAACGTCTGCAACCACAATGAAACACTGCAGGTACAAGCCCTCTATTTATAGACAGGCTGAGGAGGCACTACAGGTAGCTCAAAGGAGGCAGAAAAGAGGCAGAAGCATTGCCATGGTGTTTCAAGTGTTGCCGTGGTCGCCGAATGGAGGCACGGCGGTCGCCATACTTATCGTTCAATGCACACTGTTGGTCGCCCAAAGAAGGCACAAGGGAGGCAGAAGCATCGCCCAGATTTACGGGACAATATTTCAGCAGTGCGCATCTGTTACCTGACGACCATTGGGCGGCCACTGGGCCTTCATTCGGAGACAACGGCAAAGCTTGTGCCTTCCTTTTGCCTCCTTTGAGCCACCTTTTAGCAACCAACCTCCTCGGCGACCTTTGTGCGACTGTTTTGAACATGTTCACGGCAACCATTTTTGTCCATGGCGATGTCTGAACCTCCTGTGAACCATCTTGGAACGACCTAGGCAACCATTCTGCCTCTTTTGAGCCTCCATCGACGACCTGGCAAATTCTATGGTCGCACACGGGAGGCACAAAGTGTAAAAGCCTCATTATTAATTGCAATCTTTCAGACCAGTATAATTGTTTCATCTTCTCACAAAATCGTTGGAAGATCATTAAAGCTCAGTACTTAAACAACAACAATCCAGTAACTTTACCAGTTCGAAGCTTTGATTAATGCAACATCATCTTGTCAAGGACTCACTTAGAAGCTCAACAATAAGTTGTAAAAAGTCCCAGCAGGTCATGTTGTCCGCCGCTCGTCAAACGTATGCATCTATACGTGTGGTGCGCTGTATTAAGAGAACAACACACGGACTGGTCAACCCCGGGTCACTATACTGTGTCAGGGAGAGAGGTACAAGCAGACGCTGACACTCTAAATTATACTCTTGTGAGACGTCCAATGTACACTTGATTGATAAGTAGCATGTAAACTTAAATTTTTTTTTTATAATCATAATACCTTACTCTTTTAAACCGCAGATGAGGAATGAGCATTGAATGGGGATTACACTAATGATAATCAAATAATGCTGCTGAAATATAATTGATAAAAATGTCGGAATGCATAAGAAACGTTCAAATCCCTGACAAAACACATCCTTACATGACTTTTTGATATTTCAGGAAACCATGGAAAGCTGGCATAGTTTGCATAATCCAAACTTCAACTACCTCGCAAACATCCGTCACATGAAGCACTGGATGAAGCGGATTGGACATAATGTAAGAAATCTATTTTATCAATTGATCCACATATAATCGAGTCAATTTTGATATGCATTTGTAATCGTGTCTTGTCATTTGTGTGTTCACATGGACATAAAAGTCCATATGAAGAGTGAGTGAGTGAGTGAGTTAGGTTTTAGTCTCCTCTTGGCAATATTCCAGCAATATCATGGCGGGGGACATCGGGAATGGGCTTCACACATTCCATCTATGTGGGCCTTCGGCGTGACGAGCGAATGCTTTTAACACGAGGCTACGCTACCTTCCCTCGTATAATGAGAGATGAATTCCAGGCTCCAGCCTTGTTAAGATTCAAAGTAAGACATACCCCATTATGTAAGTTTTTTTCAAAACTTTTGTTTTGTTCATAGAGTTGGTTATAACAGTTTTCCGTCAAAAATCATATTTCGGATAGCATAGAATGGCAAAATACAATCTTTAAAAAACCAAAGGGTTGGAAACAAACATTGTCCTATTTCAAACCAAAACGGTTGCAACACACAATCAAACTCAAACATGGCCTGTATCAACAGAGAGCTAAGAATCAAATGCTGAGAATAAAGGGGACCATTTGTTGTTAAAGTTATTTTTGTCATCCTTTTTATAGCAATAAAATTCTCGATTGGATATGTTTTAAAATAGTTTTAAAAGTATATCTAATTGCGGTTTGGTTCCTTTAATTCCACTTACATGAATATGCCTTTTCCCAAATAAATTTATATGATTGATTGAAGTATTAGAGTAGTAAGAACCAAACCAAATAAGATATTTTGTCAATTTAATTTTGTGTGAAAGATGATTATTAAGCCAAAGTTCAAGATGATTCAAAACTTGTTTTCTTTCATTACATTCCCAAAAGACATGGCTGATGTCCTCATTGACAGCATTTCAAACGCTACAAACACTGTTGTCCACATGATTCATTGTTAAAAGTTCGCTCTTTGTGTAGATAATTCCATGTAGAAATCTGTACTGAAAATCTAAAATGTTTTACATCCTTCAGTTTACATTTATAAACAGTAAATATCGTTTTTCAATTAAAATCACAGTGAAAAATTGATTGCCAATTGATTTGAGAATATTTTCGTTTGATATTTATTTTTCTAGCACCTTTAACACGCTTCACCAGATCACTTAAGCAACTGTTTATATACAAATTCTGTAAAATTACTTTTTAGTTTTCTGGATTGTTGTTTTCCATGATTCTGGTATATTGAAATTACATGTCTATAGTCTAATATTGTACCTTTTATCGGGTATTTTAGTTTGAGTTCTTCAAATGACATCTATCCGTTTTCATTGCATATATCTTTAATTGAGTAAATTTCAATATTAGCCAATTGCTTTATGTAATATGTTGCTTGTTTGAAATTGTGATTAAGCCATAAATTGTTGGGACAAAATTTCTTCTATATTATCAACATTTATAATATTATTTTTACAAAAGTTGTTCCAAGCTTTTAATACATCTTTCCAGGAGGGGTTTTTATCAAAAGATTTCTTTTCAACATTAGCATCAAAAGAGAGTTTATCTTTAATTGGGTTATTACAAGGGAAACTATATGTTGATTTTTTTATAATCTGAGCGAAGAGAGTTTTGGTGCGTCAATAAAGGCATTAATGTTAACCATGTGTAATCCACCTTCCACATATTTTCTTGTCAAAGTGGTCCTTTTGATGTTGTCATTTTTTATTATTCCAGATAAAATTGTGAAAAGACCAAGTCCTCAGGAGGGTTAGGTAGTGCCGAAAATATATGAACTAGTTTTGAAAATGCTTAAGTTTTATGACTGTAATTTTTTCCTATTAGCGTTAGATTTATTTTTCTCCAATTTACAAGCAATCTATTTATTTCATCTAGCTTTCTTTTTGTATTTATTACCCAGAGTTCACTTAAGTTTGGATTAAACATATTTCCTGATACTTCAAATTCCTTATTGTGCCATTCTATTTGTTAGTCTTGACATAAACGATCATTGCTACCTGCTTTTGAGCCTATCCATATCGCTTTTGTCTTGTCTACATTAATTTTTAAGACAAACATTTTATGGAATTTATTTAGTGTTTCTATAGCTGCTTACAAGCTTTCATCTTTGCCATTTAGAAATATATCAGTATCATAAGCATACTGCTCAAGCTTGTATTCTTTGTCATTGACTGTCATTCCTTCAATTTAATTACAATTTCTAATCATTCATCCAAGGATTTCAGTTCCTAGAAGGAAAATATACGGCGACAATGGGTCTCCTTGTCGGCAGCCTCTTTCATTTGGATTTTTTAAATATATGCCCATCTTTTATTAAGCTTGATGTTGTATTGTAAGTTAGTATATTTATCCACCTTATTATTTCTGTTGATGCATGTCATCGATCCCAGTTGTGTGGATCGATGCTCATGATATCAATCACTGGAGTGTCTGGTCCAGACTCGATTATTTACAGACAGCCGTCATATAGCTGGAATATTGCTGAGTGCGGCGTTAAACAGCAAACCAAACCAAAAAAGAACATTTCAATTATATCATTACATGGCAGTTTTATGAGAATGTCCAATTACAGGATTCGAACCCACGACAAGCCAATGTTGACAAGGACGGGACACAAATCAGGTGCTCCTGGCCTGGTTTCTAGGTCCCTCTTATAATTCATATCAATTATTTTATCGATGTAAAAGGTATACTTTGAATCTCGCACAAGTTGACTGTAATGAGACAAAAAGTGGTAAAGGTGTCCTCCCACCAGTCTATCCAACCCGAAGACAACTGCACTGTATATATTTTAGTCCAGTAATCAAAAGGTCCAGGTTCAACAAAATTGACGGAAAAAGTTTATTGCTGGATTTTGGTGCCTTGACACATATGCATTAAAATAAAAAATAGTTTATCAAAATCGGACATACGTAACCTTCCGAAAATAGGTCAAATCCAAAATGGCCGCCAACAAAAGTAATAATAGTCATAAACGTAGAACCAATAACAATAAAAACATTTCTGATGAATCTATCTATATTAGCTTGCCAGGATTTTGAAAATTCACAAATTTAAAATAATGCTTCAAAATGACGAAAAAGTACATAAATTTGTTAATCAATAATTCTTGCAGAACATGAACTGATTTATAATAATGTTGACGTTTTACATATATAATCATACAATTTATGGTATTCACATAAATAATCAATTTAGAAACAAATATAATTGAAAAAACCCAAAGTATTCCCTCCTTCAAAATGGCGGCCGAGCATACAATGTTTTAAAGATAGACCTCAAGAACATAAAGGTATGTATAAACTATTTTTCTTTTATAGCTAAAATGAAAACTTGTATAATATATAGTTGATTGGCTCTCGAGAGTGATAACTGATGAAAATATATATGAACAATTATAAATATAAACTTTGAAACAGAGCCATTAACATCAACATTTGTTTCAAGGAAAATCAAGGGAGATAATGCAAAATCCGGGAAGCATTTATTCTCTAAAATGGTATTAGCTTCTCAGAAACTTTTATTAAATGTTAATTCAGTAGATATAATCAAGACATTTAGCACAAAAAACATTTGCTATAATCGGATAAGTAACATTTGTATCTGTACACATGTCTACCATATTTATATCAACTGTTACTATTCGCAGGTGACTATTCTCAACTGAAGGTTTCCTATGTAGATCACAGATGGCTACTTGTTTGCTATGTATGGAACCAGTTAACCTGAACAAATCCCAGGATTATGTGAAATTGACAGCAAAATGCTGCTGTAGCATTAATAACGAAAAAAAGACTGCGCAAATTAGATGCACCAGACATCATATACAACTGTAGCCCGTTGGTACACAGACAGTGTCGTAGTATGCATATAAATCCAAAGGCAATCAAAGTAGCTGAAAACTCTTCGATTATATGTTTAAGCCTTAGATTTTAAAACTCAATGTTTTCTACGTGGTACTTGTATTGACCAGGATGTTGCATACAAACATCCATAAAGAAGTGTACTTCAGCCGTGCGATGGCTCTTGAGTTCCAGGAAGTTACTCAACATATGTCTGCAACATACTGTGTCAACAAGCAAGATGATTGGGCCAAGATGGTACAGTCAAGTATCGTGCCCATGTACGATCTACCAGCTGAAGAAGCTATCCATCACCATGCTTGTGATAAGAATTTTCAGAGGGGGGCAAGTATACCTGCAGCTTATATTAAACATGAGGAGGCTCCACCAAAGAAACGGAGACTTGGTCGACTGAAGTGTATGTCCTAGATGACAGCATTTGAGATTGCCATTGACTACTTAGAAGAGAATGATGATGAAACGATTCCTTAGGACAAACACTCAGTGTTTTCAGATAAAACACTCATCCGGAGATGCTGACTATGACATTGCAATGTCTGCCTGTACATTGGCTCAAACACAGTAGTGGTAGTGGAAGGGAATGAGACCAACCTTCGCATCCTGTTGCAATATCACTTCAGACCCGATACCATGAGGCCATCTATCTTCAGACAAGTACAAAGATCATTGACATGTTCATCCTACAGATGATCCTTGATCCTAATCTCAGCCATTCTTTGCTCTTTGTACATGCGTTGTCAGGGAGTGACACAACATCGAGGCCATATGGCATAGGGATGGTCTCAGGAATATTCAAAGGTTTTCATGGTGGAAAACATGCAGAAATCGAACAGGCTCGTAATCGGACACTTGCAATCCTCTACGGCTGTATGCCTGGCTTGGATTTGAATTTTGAACGTGTGACAAAATTCACTGAGAAGGTATGTCTCAAACTCAAATTACTTACCCCTTCGACACCTTCCACCAACATCAGATGCTGCCAGATTTTCCAGCCAACGAGTCTGAATCCAAGTGCAGATCTGGCTAGGCAACATTATGGATGCGACAGAATGGGGCTGGACGCATCACAAGAGCAACAAGTGCACTATATTGAAACCAATCACAAGGCCCCAAGCTGTCACTCTTAAATTTCTGTTGAAAATAATCAGATACAATTGCACTGGAAAGTGTGATGAAAACACATGCTCATGCAGAACAAAATTGTCTACAATGTACCTCAGCATGTAGACAATGCAGAGGGATGACATGTTCAAATGGACCAAGTCATGACTTTTCTGACATAACTGAATAATCGTCTCTTCATGTCCAGTATATGAGTGTAAATATAAAGACTATCTTGAACATTAGACATTTAAATTGATATGGAAAAATTGCATTTATTTCACTTTTCGGGCAGCCGGAATATATTTCTGTGTAAGATATCTCTTCAAAATTGTTAAAATTATATTCCCCTGTCTTGATCCTATGAAGTTGATTATAAATAGACTCATCATCCATGTTTAGATTTTGATTGATTCAATTTTTTTTACTTTTTCGATTTTCGTTTGTATTGATGGCAGCCATCTTGGATTTGATGCATTTTGGGTGTTTCCCCAAGTCAAATTTTGGTAAATTATTTTTTTTAAAGTGGACATATCAAGGAATGTAATGCGTTAAAAAATCTTTTTCGTCAATTTTGTTGAACCTTCGTGAAATATAAACCTTTAATTACCGGACTATTTCTGATATGATAGAAGCTGTTGATGTTTAGAGGTCTATTCTTGCTTCCTACAGGTATCAGACCTTTCCAAATTGAACGTTCTGCACATCACTGGAACAAAAGGCAAAGGCTCAACCAGTGCTTTTTGTGAAAACATTCTTCGTCACCATGGCTACAAAACTGGCGTATACAGGTGAGGTCAACTCAAAGCATGACACCAACGTATAATGTTTTAATCTTACGTTTTTATACCTCAATGAACCGATGTGCAAACTATGAATTCTTACAAAAGTTTACATATCGTTTTTTTTATTCATACCTCAATAAACCAAATCAAATACACAGTCAGTCCTTAAGTGAACGACAAATTCCTCTAGTTATATTTTAATAACAGGCACATAGTCACATTTTAGGTATAACCCCTGCGAAAATTGAGACCATGCCTTGTTTCAAATATGAAGTTTTCACACGATACTGATAAACAATAACATAAAACCACAGAAATTTCTTGTGTACCCATATTGCAGTAAACGTTGTACATTCAAAACTCGCGGATATTTCTAAAATTCTTTCTTTGTGTATTACAAATGTCAACACCTGAGAATAATCACTCTCGATCATTTGCTGAGACAGATTCCATTGGACAAAATAGTAATAAAAGTTATATGAATGTAACACTGAAAATAACCACATATTCACTAAAAGGGTAAACATGTCCTGTTCTATATAATTATTGCGAACCAACAAAATCTTCAGATTTTCAACAGAAGTCTTTGCTTCACTGTCAACAAAACACAACCAGTTGTTCCCGTAATAACACCAACAGCCTACACCTATTTTCTTGCATCGGTGGCAAAGCTCAAATGTTAAAAAACACTTTGAGTAGCCTCCTTATATAGTGCTACCTTTTAACCAGTGTGAGTGAGTGGGTTGGGTTTTACCCCGCTTTTAACAGTATTCACAGTATTTAACAGTTATATCACGACATGTCAGCTTAATGTGGGAGGAAAGCCCGAAGTGATGCAGGTCTCAGACGTTTACCACTTCGGTGAAACCCATGAGCACTGGTATGGTGCTGATAAACCTAGAAACATAATCGGGGTGAACCGGGATTCGAACCCACAATCATAGGTTTCTGGCGTGCCCAAGGGACGCAACTCTGCACAGCGAATCGCGGCGCCTTAGACGACTGGGCCACCCGTCCCCCCCCCCCCGCCTTTTAACCAGAAATGTGTTTGCAAGTATGTAAAAATCAGAAGCATTCCCCATCACCAGAAGTCCGAGGACCAATTGTGTACCACCACTCTTGTGCGGAACGAGTGTGATTTGAACTTACATGGGCCTAGTACCATATATCTGATGCGTTTGGAAACAATAGCTGCAAACTGGTATCATGTTAAAGGTTGACTGTTCCTATGGAAAAAAAAACCCCAAAACAACAAAACAAAAAACAGGTAGACGAAGGGCAAGGTATTACTTCCTTGCTTTTAGTAGGCATATTTCACTTGCATTACTGTGGATGTGGAGTGTGCAATCCCTTCCTAACTGATCTGTCTTTGACGATATCAGGGTTACTTCTAAATATGTCCTCTGGACTGTGACATCTGAAATCCTCAGAGGTCCTTCCAAATGAAGATGGTCAGTGTAAACCATCTCGTAACTCTCATGTAACCGAAAAAGGCAAACAAATGCAGTTGTAAACATAATAGCTTCATATGGAGAACTGCAAGCATCCTAATCAATATGGACTAGGTATTTGGAGACCTGCTGTCCCTATGACCCTTGACTCGTTTGGAGCCTCCAACATCCTTTGGACGATAAAATTTCTTGTGCTATCATGCAATTCCATTAGTTCATGTTGGTAGTTTATCGCTGCTATTTGCTGACACCGTGTCCAGTGAGCCAAACCTTTCAGGGACATAAATGCAATATATGTTCTTAGTTGTCCTAACAGTGCAGGCCAAAGATAAGGAAAGTTGAACTGCTGTGGAAAGCGTTAAAAATTGGTCAATGCTCCCTGGTAAGCCTTCTGTGTGATAAGCCATCACTAGTAATGTTTACTTCCCTTTCACAATCTTTCAAACTGTGTCTTGTATAAGAGTTGTCGCAAATTTCTGCATCTGGAGTCAGTTGCCGGAAATTCTCCAACTCCAAAACGTGAAAGTGCATCAGCAAGATCATTCTTTTCCCCCTCAATGTACTCGCCTCTAAATATTATATTCGACTCCAAACAACACAAGACAAGATGCCTAACCAAAGACATGGCTGGATCTGATCTTGAGGTCATCCTGTTAATAATCTCGACTACTGCCTGGTTGTCAGAATGGAAAGTGACCGCTTTCCCCGACTTACTCAGGACCCCGTATCGCAACTGCAACTGCAACTACAATGGGACAATACTCAGTGAAGGTAATATTAGTCATCAAGCCCTGCTGTACCCAATGATTCGGCCAAGCTCCACAGGTCCATCGTCCGGCAAAATAATTTCCAAAACTTTTGCCTTGTCCACCAGCAACTTTGGTATAAAACTCCAGATCAGCATTTGATGACCAAACACAAATGAATGAAATGAATGAAACCAGAGCGATTTGGCAGTGGTTTGTAGCTTTTTTACCCCCCAAAAGGAAGTTGTCAAGGAAATGCATGCTGAACCTTTGTGCTGCAGCCCATTCAATAAAAGCTGAAAATCTTTCAAACAAAGAGCAACCTGATGGACAACCTATTGGTAAACATTTGTAAAAGTAAATTTTTTTTCCAGTGTAAATCCTCAAACCCTTTAAGTCTCCTGGCCAGATAGACATAAAGTAAAAAGCATTCTCTATGTCAGCTTTAGCCAGCAAAGCTCTCTGACCTAGCTGCTGCACCATTTTAATTGCCTGGTCAAACGTAGTGTACTGAACTGAAGACAAACTTTTATCAATAAAATCATCTATGCTCTGACCTTCTGGAAAAGAAAGGTGGTGTAATAATCTACAATCTCCTGGAACGCTCTTTGGGACCAAGTGAAACCTTAAAATGTGGTAGAGGAGGGTAGACGAATGGGCTAGCTATTACACCTCTCTTTTTGAATTCGTAAGTGTGACATAAGTTGATTATTTTTAACTGATTTGAGATTTCCTGCCATAAAACCTACCACTGGACCATAATGTCCTAGCTAGGAGTCATATTTGAACCATTAACGAGAATTTGTGTCTTGACCGAGTTCTCAGGAAGGAGTGCTGGCTGATGAACATCTTCAGGTTGGATGGACATCGCTTCCACATGCCGGACAGCTGTGTCAGTACTTGCAATTTTGTCTAAAACACCTGCTCTGATGGAAGTTATTACATGTGTTGCTTGTCGGTCGATGTAATTTGCCCTGAAATGTGCTGACGTGGCGTTGATGGTAAGGTGTCTGTAAAAACCTCCGCAATTACACATTCAATTTTTTAGACTGGTCACGCACCTGGCGAAGACGATATTGTTCATCATAGCTTCTCCATTCCAAACCAGTATGACGAGACGCTGCTAAACGGACAGTATTCATATGTTTCTGTAAACCTTGTACCATGTCCATCCTGGGGGTCAGGTAGGGCAGATAGCCCGCGGTCTAAATGTCCTACCTGAAACGTTTGGCGTCATCGGGTCATGGACCAGGAAACAAAGATCCCTCCCAACCAATCACTGTAGAAGAAGAAAACAAGCTGTGGGAGAAGGGTACATTGGGGGAGAATAATCCGACCCAACTTCTCCACACGATGGTCTATCTCACTGGTCTTCACTTCGCCTTACGTGGGTGACAGAAATCTTCGTCTTTGGGTGAGACCACAGATCAAAGGGCCATTTACTGACCCATCTTCCGAACGACGATTCTTAGTATATCATGAAGATGTGTCCCAAGACAAACTCAGGAGGCTTACTCAGGTAAGTTGTCTTATAAATAAATTTCAATCGTGGTTGTATTAAACGGACTAGATTTTTTCTTTTCGCCACATAGATGTCGAATTTATGCTTGAAAAAACAATATCAAATCGAGTATATTTTATTTCCTTGTTGAAGGATTAACAGATACATGTATATATTATTTCAAAAATCTGTACAATTATCAATGTTAATAAACTGTTAATACTGTCTGCTTCCATAATTGAAAGTCCCATTTTAAAAAAAAGAAATTATTTGAAAACCTGTTTGTTTCAGTCCCAATACCAGTAAGATTGACGCCTTCTACTTGAAGCCATTGAAGAAACCAAAGCCAGATTGGCGATGTAGGACACAACACCTTGAAGACAACCTTGAAGAAAACTATGTGAAGCAGGCGGACTGAGTGGGAAGCGAACCAACCATTCCTTGAGGGCGTCAAGTGCCACTAGATTCTATGATGCCTGAATTGACGAACAACAGATCTGTGAGTGAGTGAGTTGGGTTTAACACCGCTTTTAACAGTATCCCAGTTATATCGCGGCGTCAGCTTAATGTGGGAGGAAAGCCCGAAGTGATGCAGGTCTCAGACGTTTACCACTTCAGTGGATTTAATATTTATGAAATTTAAAAATCTTGTAATATTGTCCTTGCCATTAATGAGATAAGAAGATAATGAATCAATTTTAGAACAGATTTCGATATGTATCGGTCTATGCGAAATACCTTTTTATAACCATATTTAATTCATATCATGCTGTCTACAGGGCATCGTAGTTCTGCAGTGAGACTTACAAGAGGACAAATTCTGCGATGCAAGCGGAGGTTTCAGACATCTTATACGGCAATTCGAAGAGGGATGAGAGTGCGACAGAGGCGTCCCCAAAGTTCGTGGAATCGGTAGTTGTAGAAGGGAAACCCAGCACAGTAATTACACCCACTATCGCTGTGCCAAGCTCGAGCAAGGACGAGGGAACCCAGAAACGTCCAGTCACCCTTGTTGTCAATGTAAACATGTAAATTGATGATATTAAACTGATTAAAAAAACGTTGTTGATTGTATTTAAAAAAGCAGTCATGCTCAGGTCAGTAAGTCAGTTTAATTTTCAAAAGTAGATCAATTTGCTTCATATATTATTTCTACATGCTTTCTCTACTGAAAGCAAGACTGCTGACAGAAATCTAGTCGAGCAGACCTGGACGTCACCAAGGTAGGTCTATCTTTGATTTAGGAGACCACATATGAAGTCTTTAAATCACAGATCGAGCTCGAAAGAAGTCTCTAAGTTACAGATATACCTACCTTGGTGTCGTCCAGGTTATGTCACGGTGCTTAACAATGGGATGACGACACCAAAGTTTTATAATTGGTTTTTAAAGCTGACAGTAACATTACATCCCAGGTTATCATCCATTTTTGTAGGTGGTGGCATATTTTACATGTCAACATTTGGAAACATGGGAATGCCTTGTGAATTATGAGAGGCATTTGGGTTACTAACCATGCTAGGATCAATGTTTTGATACTGGGATTGAGGGGCATGATTTGATTCCGGGAGGATACATTTGTGATAGGGTTTATGCATTATTAGGATGAAAACCAATTTGCACCGACTCACCTCCTGAAGGAGTGGTAACAGGCGTTATCTCGTCATTAGCCTTTGGGACCACGTGGACCCCTGCTTTGGCCACGCCGCTGCCGCCATTTTCCCTGTCTCTATGAACAGCACTCTCAGACGTCGCATCGTTTGGGGCAATTTCTACGACCCTCGACGCCTCTCAGCAGAGACCATTGTTTGCGACGACTCCCTTGGTGCACTTAACTTACGCTTACCTTTCCTACGACCCGACATCTCTCCTCCCCGCAAAATTGACAAAATTATGTTGCCTAACTGAATAAAAACGTGTTACTGGTGTGGTTGTGTGGCTAAAAAGAGGATGCAGCAATTAAAGTCAGCTGCAACATTGGCTACGTCCCTTTGTTTCGTGCATGTGAAGAACAATGCCTGAATAAATACCCCGATAAGGTGCCTTGCACTATTTTGACTAGGAGAATAAGCTTCCCTTTGACCTAGGAACACAAATGCAGGGGGAAAAGCCCCTTGCATTGAAATAATGTAAGATTACCAAAATAATGCATTTTATTAAGTAATAAAATTAATTATTTACAGACAGCCCTCATATAGCTGGAATATTGCTGAGTGCGGCGTTAAGCAACAAATAAACTTACAAACATATGTATTCAAAGAATATAAACACATTCATACGACTTTTATAGACAACTGTTGAAACGGTAGTTTTTTTTAAAGTGGCAAGCATACAAACAAACTAAATATCATTCACTTGACCATATGAACATATATTTTGTCTTCTGTCATTCATAGCTCTCCTCATCTGGTGAGCATAACCGAGAGATTTCTTTTTGACGGCAAGCCAGTCGAGACGAACGTGTTCATTGACCACTACTGGGACATCTATAATAGACTCTTAAACTCAAGGGTACTAATATTTACAATCTGAGAAAATTGTTATTTTATCAACCAATATGGGTTATCATGAATCGGTTAGAATTTTTAGACAAGAACTTGTCACCAAGTGTGTTCCCCTCCTACCGGATCTGTTTCTTTATGCATACGAGTCATAATGCTGATCAAAACAAGATCAACTTAAGTTTCGGGTATAGGATGATACCAACGCATGCTTTGAAACTGTTGGAACCATACAATGGACTAATTGTCATGATTATGGAAAGGGTACTGTTTTCATTTAATTGCATTCAACGTTTTGGTTCGCACTTCGCTGGGTATAAGCCAATGAATGAG
Organism: Haliotis cracherodii; assembly: GCF_022045235.1. Lineage (NCBI taxonomy): Eukaryota > Metazoa > Mollusca > Gastropoda > Lepetellida > Haliotidae > Haliotis > Haliotis cracherodii. The sequence continues at coordinate 11,285,282 of NW_027266268.1, forward strand.
TGACTTTAAAAAGAACGATGTCAGATTAATGCTAAAAATAATCAATCTCTAAGTTCAATAAATACATCCCGAGGAAAATATCACAAACATCAGGAACAGAAATAAATACATCCCGAGGAAAATATCACAAACATCAGGAACAGAAATGGATAATGAAAATCAATTCACTATTTACAGGAATCTGAAGACGATATGCCCCATGCATTTGCCTTTCTGACACTTCTGGCTTTCAAACTCTTTCTTGCACAAGGAGTTGATGCTCTGATTCTTGAAGTGGGAATTGGAGGCCAGTACGACTGCACGAACATTGTTGCAACACCAACTGTGTGTGGCGTTACCTCGCTGCATGTGGATCATATAAGTCTGTTGGGAAACACTATAGAATCAGTGGCCTGGCACAAGGGAGGGATCTTTAAAGTAGGTTTCTGCATGGTATAATACATTGAAATGATATTGTTTAATGCGAATAATCAATAATCTTTTGAGATGTCTCTGTTAGTGAAAATCACGAATTTGAACTGCTCGTTATGAAGATTGTCTGTAAAAAATAATGTAGCTGGGACATGTGACATCCGATCCTCATTTCCGTCTACTCGCATGCAATCCATATCAGCTGTAACATGTGCCATAGTTGTCGAATACATTGTACATTCTGTAAAAGTAACAATACATATGGTTTGTTGAAACTATTAAAATCGTTAGTATAAGTCGAGCTCACGATTCGGTATATTTCAGCCAGGAACACCAGCAGTGACAGTGCCTCAAGACCCACGTGCGATGAAAGTCCTAGAAGACCGAGCTGAGGAAATAGGGGTAAAACATGCTTAGTTACTCAGACACGATTACTCAGGGTATTATGACCCATTCTCCCCTTTGTCTGGTGGAACGAGTGGGTCCCTGGAGAGCGTAAGGTCAGTGGTTCGATCACCTGGCCATGTCTTAAAAGACGACGAGAGATTGTATGTGTTGTAAGCCTTCCTGGCGTACGGCAATAATGGGACACAGCATAGACTGTTCAGCTTGGCATGAGTGCAGTGTGTCTGAATGTTGTATCCATTTTTAACCGCGGCATAATATTTCATTGGGTTAGCAATGTAAAACCAGTATTGGTATCGGCTGAAACAAACAGCTTAACACTATTCTGTCGCTTTTTATTAGGGCGATTATCTTGAACGCGACGTTAAACACCATGTCACCACACCATGTCACCACACCTTACCTGACCTTCGTTTTTCCGCCCATGTAGACGGAACACAAAACGTGTTTTTCTTCATTTGAGTTTTTCGATCAGTGAGAAGGTTTATATAGTAGTGATAACCTCAAACATTTTTGACACATACCTTATTTTATGATTTGATTTTATAGACATGATTTAAGCAAAAACATTCAATGTCTCCTGAATTGTACTGGCATTATTCCATCTATTTGTTTCTTATACTAGACAACCTTATATGAAACCCCGTCACTGGCTTCCTATGACAATGGACCTGAGCCAATCAGATTGGGTATTCCAGGCCACGTGCAGAATGTCAATGCTTCTCTTGCACTACAGATGTGTAAGATTTGGCTGAAGACTGGAGGAAATGGTAATAACAAACGTTTACAGGAACCTGCTCCATAGATTTATCTCAATGCAAAGGGTAGAATCATTTAATACTCGGTTTTTGGAGAATGAACGGGGGGATTATGTGCGTCACATAAAGCCATACAATTTTATACCATGTAATCAATAATTACTTGGACCCAAAACACTTTTAGGCTTTTTTTATAAAACCCAGAGACTGGTGTTGAAAAATGTCACTTACTCAAACATTATATAATAGACATACTTTTCAGAAAGAAACCACACAACGTGTAATGTAACACAATTTTTTTCATAAATCTAATTCAATAGTAGTGCCATATTTATTTTAATATGAATTGTTACTTGGTTAATATTGGTATATAATTCAGGGTTCCGCAAGACTTCAGCTGATGAAACCATCTCCTCGACCATCATGAAAAGAAGCGAAAAGGCACAAGGATTCGAACTCACTGACAGCATCAAGAATGATAAGAATATTTATTGATTATACATACAAAAACGCAAACAAATCTCGAAGTCAATTCTATAAAGAAACAAGTCAGCAATAATAACTTCACAGACTGCTTATTTGATCATTAACATAATAAACTGTGGAAAACAATTCGAAATCAGCGACATCTAGATCTTTTGGAGCAACAATGTCTGCTTACCCTAGTATCAGCCAGTAAGGAAACAGTGGGCATGGCACATTTTCTTTTATTTTAGGTCTGCAAAACGTCAACGCAAGATATTTTTGCTTGGTTAGCCATAGTTTTAGCTTATGGGTGGTATTTCGAATATTTAGACTCCAATCAAACCTCTTTATATTAATAGGACATTGGTTTTCCTTTCTAAGTTTGGCCCAAACAAATCTCCCGGGAAGGGCCCATGTGATCTCCCGGCCTGGAGTGACCTACTACCTGGACACGGCCCACACTGACCTCAGCATCCAGGTATTCATGTAGCCTCTGTAATTTATTTGTTCTTCAAATCAGAGGACAACGCTAAATATACTTTGTGGTTACTTTGACAATGAATTGGTTATGACAGACCCTTTGGTGATTCCGGGTGAACAAGCTTGTCGTAAGAGCTGATTTGGATCAGGTTTCAGGCTCGCTTACTTGGCTGATTGCTTGTTATCGTACCCAGAAGGCGCGAATCGTTCCTCATAACATCCATCTACACTCGATTATTGAAGGACCGTCGTCATAGTGGTGGAATAATGCTCCGTGGTGTTAACCAATAAACAAAAAAAAGCTTTTGTGTGTAAACCTGTTGGTAAATGTTGCTTTCAGTCAGTGTGCAGAATATCATCTTTGTCACTGTGGTCTGTAAATGATCAAGTTCGGGAAAGGCTATCCTAAGCAACGGTCTAGGAGTACGATGACTCAAAATCAGCCTGGCCACACATTGTAGCTACCCAAACCTCATACCAATAGTGATTATATCATTCCAAAGGATATTTATGTCCCATTAGTAGCTGTGGGAAGTAGGATATTTATTTATTTCAATTTTACAAATAAATTTCCTGAAAGTGGTGTGATAGGACATGATTAGTTTCAAACCAAATGTGTGTGTATATTCAACAGAATCGAGGTGGCTTGACTGATACTTAAAACAAATTGTCTGCTTAACCTGCTTAGCGAATGAGTGTTTAATACAGAAATTTACTTTATATCAATTGTACTTAATACGAACGTTATTTCAACTCGTTTTAAAGCACTGTGCAGAGTGGTTCGACCAAAAAGCTGACGAAGAACGGTCAAAACTGAAGTAAGTTACCTGTCAGAAGATATGACTATATAAAGGTAGCAGTCTGGCATTTCTTTGAGAGGAAAGTGACGCAGGCTGTTTGTTCATTATCATCGTGTTTGTACGGGTTCGTTAGGAAATTCTCCTCAAATTCGATCTTGGAATTGTGAGGACGTACATACTGTCACAAACTTAAAACTTTGAATATTACCGCAGCCATGAGTATATTTTGTGTTTTGCTAATCCCTTCTTAGCAAACACTGTTAACGTTTGTTATATTGACGCTATGATGAAAGATTTTTCTCATAACTATGAATGAAACACCATCCAGCGTGTTTTTATTACTAAGTCTTTTCACAGTTCATTCTTCTAACAACCATGAATGAAGTAGTTTCATGGAATATGTCTAAAAAGTTGTTAAATTTCATGGAGTAAACATATTCCCTGTAACAAACACGCACATCAGGTGTTCACTGAACTTATGACTTTTACTATTTAGGAATTTTCACCTTCTAATATGTTGTGGTTCTAAGGCAACTTTTTAAGTATAACAGGTATAATGAAAGATATGAAATATACTCTATTTTGTGATTTGATAAACATATCTAAAAGAGCGGGGGTATCTATATATTGTTCCTACACGTGTATATTGCCTGTTTTTTTAACTAGGGGAAAATAGGTATCATCCGTATATCCATGGCATATGCGTATCGAAATATGCACACAGATGTTACTGTCGACGTCACATATCACAGATTACAAAACACGTTATTCATTACAGAGGACGTGTTGCTCGAATCATGCTTTTCTACGGAGCTGAAGGAAGGGATCAACTCAAACATTTATCAATATTACAGGTAAGCATGCACATTACAGCATGTAACAGGTAGGCAACATTCACACGTGCTGTCATTAAGTATTGGAGGGTCTTACCTAGTTATGTCAACAGATAAAGGGGAGATAACCATGCGACTGGTGCTTGGAGTATCAATAACAGGATTGCTTGTGATAGTTTGTTTGTTTCCTTGTTTGTTAAATGCCGCGTTTAGCAATAATCCAACTATACTAACGGAAAAAGTAAATGTACTTCCTATACAGATAAACAAAAATAAATTTATTAACTTGAACAAAAAAAACTTTCAATACACATTCATAAAGACATTCCTCAAAATCACTAAAGAACGGACTAATGCAAGTGTTTGTGGGCGCTTTACATATTGTTGTGCATTATTATACAGATATGCTACTACAACTGCGACAGTGAGTTGCATGACAATACATATTTACACTTCAAAGTGGCCGTATCGCTAGTTCTCCTTTGGGCTTCGTTGACAGCACGCGGAGCCATGCAAACCAATGTAAACAAAGGATAACTAAGCACAAACAAGTAGATTTTCACCTTTTAGGATACTTTCTTAATGAACCGTAACCATTCTTTGACATTTGTTTATAAAAAAGTGAAAACTTGTCAAAAATATAACGGATGAAAAGCATATGCAATATCTAGAATGGACTGTGAAAGATGTGACGAATCATCAAATGGTGCTGGCCTGTGTCAGAGGTACTGTGTAGGACAGTGGTTCCCACAATGAAGTGATATAATATCCGTGAGTCTGTGGTGCCTTGGTCACTTAAGCAGAAGAAAGAACGCTTGATATAATATTCCAATGATTACCGTAGGTTCGGATTTTAAGTTCCATAACAGTGTTCTCTGGTTTAATCAGATGGGTAAATACCTTCGACCTGTGCCACACTAACCTGACATTCCGTGATTTAAATGAACTACTTTTCAAAGTAGTTTGAAACCAAACATACTGAGGAATGTCGGTTCTTGTTTTCCAGCAAAGACTTCCACTGGATGCTGTTATCTTTACGCCGTACGCTAGCCTCACTGAAGACTGTTCTATAGGTAAGATTAATTTTCAAAGCTTCGCAATCACTATGTAATTGTTGAGTTTATCAATAGGGGTATATACGTTACACCCAGACTGTGAATTTAGTCATTTCGTAAAATGACTAAGTCTTCCAGTCATTTCGTAAAATGACCTGTAGGGTTAGTCATTTGCCAGCTTTGGTCCGAATTTGACAATCACATATTCCATAGGTTGTGTGCGAACCAGACGCACTTCCCCATAAAAGTCTGCTTCAGTGTGGTTGACTGACCTTTAAGGCCTAGGTCACCTATTATGAACCATGTCTTACATCATCGCTTTTTGAACTGGTTACGATGAGTTACGCGTGTAAACATTAAAGCTTGTTAAGCTAATCACCTTCAAGATCGTTTACTCGTTCAGGATCACTATAGGCTACCGAAGGCGCACATGGCATACATGTAACACCACTGCTGTCATAATTTTGCATGAAATAAAAGTCAATACCAAGGTCACAGTAGACTTGAACGATTCAGCTGTCGACGTAGGATTCAATTTTGGCACATGTCGATTAATGTCAAGGCCAAGGTCACCAGATGTCACCTGTAAGATGTTTTGACAAAACAGTTTCATAATCTGTGGTAATGTTAAGTCAGTAATCATATAAAACTCAATAGTAAATCTGGGTAAATATGAAACTGACACAGTATAAGTCAGCCTTTTATGTGTGCAATTAGGCAAAATGTCCAATCGATTTTTGATCCGTGAAGATCCGGATCTATTCTTGCCGTGAGAGGCGACTACGCTTGTCTTAAGTAGTGACAAATGAGATCGGTGGTCAGACTCATTGACTAGGATGATGCATGATGTCTGCGTATCGCAATTGTGTATCGATGAGCACGATGTCATTTTCTGGATCTTCAAGTGCACACACGATTATTTACAGACCGCCATGAAAATGCTGCAATGTTGCTGAGTGCGGCGTCAAACACCAATTAATCTATCAATCATTTTCTGATTTCAGATTACATCTATGATAATACCACCAAAGAGGAACAATTCACGAATGTTCTATCTTTCAAGGAATTCTGGGACGACATGATATCCACAACAAACCCAATTCCAACAGAAGGTAAACCTTCTGGCCAGCCATGTGCATCATATACAGCGCGAAGTTTTCCAGAGGCTCTCATAGCAGCGACCGGTGGGCGTGACCTCAGCATACGTGGTATAGATGATTTCATCTCTGAGAACAAATATCACACGACATCTTCAGGCGGTCTCTTCAGAGATCCGAGTGTTACTCAGGCAACAACAAAAGATGGAATACGTCTCGATTATCCACAATTGCCAGAACAGGTTCAGAACGCTGATCATGTTCAAATTCTGTTTGCTGGAGGATTCAAGATAATTGGCCATGGTCTATGGTATCTTCATGAGAAACTATTCTGAAAGAAAATGATAATAAGTGATGGAAGGGTACTTGTTGGATAAAAATGGTCAGCCACTGTTATTAAATGTTGCGATGTCTTGTTCCAGAATACCAAATATCTACCTATATTGAGAGCCGGACTGGGGAAAGGGACAATGTTTAGATACCTTAGCACTACCTCAGCTATATTCTATACGGGTTCATGGCAAATACACATATTCAAGTTGACATGTCTTCTTGGTTTTAAATACACCATTCCATTTTCTCGCTATCCTTGTTGCGTGTCATATTTAAAGAACTAACAATCTTGTTGCGCATAAGAAACATGTGGAGATTCCTGTCACCGGTAACGCATGATGGTTGTAACAGCCGCTTGCTTAATTTAACATAGAGATCGGGAGTCGTATGTGACAGCATGTGAGGCTGGTCAAACTATAAACCACTGGTTCGCATGACCCAGCTAAAAAAATTGTTACTCATTACAAATGTAACTCATAAGCTGATATTATTCAAATTGGCGGCATACGTATGACAAATCCAGATCTACGTCCTAACACTCCACAGTCTCAGTTGCCTTACATCACAAAAATCAAGCAAGTTAACCAAACAACTTGTTGAAACGACAAAAGTTGTAATGGTGATTTCCAACTGTCATTTTATTGCCGCTGATGATTGTCGACGTAATTCCATCCAAGAAAAATATGCAGTTTTGGTTACAATAACATAATCTGCTCTGAGATTGCATGCTCGAGTTTTGCCTGCTGCAAAACATTTAAAATTGACTTTCGCTCTTCAACCATATTTGGCCATACTTTTCATATCTTATCCATTTTGTAGGAGGCAAAAATACGGTAAGTGAAACAAACGGCTTTGGTTTCTTGTGTAAATAGAGAGTAAATATTAGTACAGCGCCAACAATTATGATTTATGACACATATGCGTGAATGAAGGAAATGAAATTATTCTTGACTCTCCGAACAATCCATTCCTTATTGCCGAGGCACTTCATAACCAAATGTCAGTGATCCAGTCATATAGTTTTTGCTAATAGTTTTGCCGTTAAAGCCCAATGACGTCTGTTTCAGCAGAGGATCGAGAATGGTTGTGCTCTGGTGTTGACGTTTTATATTTATAAATAATCTCCAAGTATAATTTTTATGATCGGTTGCTAGAAGATAGATCAACTTTGAAAAATGACTGCCAGATTTAGATCGGTTTCGGAACTAAACCAACACAACCACAGCGTTGCACGTGGACCATGCAATTCCTTCCTGAACGTGGGCAGGGGGGTACATCCTTATTTTGGCACTCAAGTGGAAGTTCGTCAGATCGCTCAGAGTCATTAGTGTTGTTGATTTTCATCATTCACAGTAACACTAAAGTAATGCAGTATTTGTGATCAGATTTGGAATGTGTTGTCCACAACGGGATGAACGCCGAGGGGCTATTTTCTTTTCATGCTTCAAAATAGGCAAGACTCAGCTAGAGGTAGCTAATATGTTAATTGTGCTCCAGTCTGTGTTCAGCAGACTTTGGAACAGGTTTCTGCAGACAAATGATGCTTATCTTTGACATGAAAGCTAATCTTCTCGGCGACCACGTGTGGTAACACGGTAAACAAATCGACACATGCTCACCAGACGCCAATGCTGTTTAGAGCATTGGGGGAATTTGTCGATGGTATTGTGTAATGTTTTCAGATGAGTGCAGATTCACTCCTGACTTTCTGTAGAGGCGTGAACGTGTCTGAACGATCAGGTAATCGTCAACGAAAGGCAACAAGATGATTTGGGGGTTTGTCTCCAATGATATGTTTACACTTTTGTGGCTTCTCCACACCAGTGTACTACAACTTAAATCTACTCTGCTGTAAATACACTGCCTGCTACCTGTGTATAAACTTGTCAACCATAATCTGTACATCACTTCCTTGATAACAGTGTTAGAACCAACACCGAAACGTCGCTCCCAATTGTAATATAAAAGTTGCCCATCCATATATCTTATCCTTACATAAAATTACACGCAGATAATTGCAGGGACAACATTCACCTACTCGCTTGCTAGGCACCACGCCACTGGTTTGCATTGTCCTTACGTCAGTTTACAGACCATCGTACTGACTGCTCGACAATGTTCACCTGTTCGCTTGCTAGACACCATACAACGGTTTACATTGTCCTAACGTCAATTTAAAGACTATCGTACTGACTGCTGGACAATATTCATCTACTTGCTTGCTAGACACCAAATTTCTGGTTTGCATTGTCCGAACGTCAATTTACAGACCATCGTACTGACTGCTGGACAATATTCACCTACTGGCTTACTAAACACCACACCACTGGTGTGCATTGTCTTTACGTCAATTTACGGACCATCGTACTGACTGCTGGACATTATTCATCTACTCGCTTGCTAGACACCACGTCACCGGTTTGCATTGTCCTTACGTCAATTTACAGACCACCGTACTGACTGCTGGACAATATTCACCTACTGGCTTGCTAAACACCACACCACTGGTGTGCATTGTCTTTACGTCAATTTACGGACCATCGTACTGACTGCTGGACATTATTCATCTACTCGCTTGCTAGACACCACGTCACCGGTTTGCATTGTCCTTACGTCAATTTACAGACCACCGTACTGACTGCTGGACAATATTCACCTACTTGCTTGCTAGGCACCACACCACTGGTGTGCATTGACGTACACCAAAAAGCAGCATACGAAATGCAAACTTTTTTTATTTTTTATTAATTAAAATAACATTGAAAGTGTGGGCTTTCCCGAACCAACGTGCAAACCTTTTATCCTAGTGTGAGCAAATTACAGCTGAGTGCGAAGAAGACATCGTGTGGAATAACATCAGAAAAACAGCATTGGCGTCAAAAGGTCTATGTGCAGTACATTTGACATGAGATGTCCAAGCAAACAATGGCATATGTCAAAGAAGTGGACAGAGTGATATGTAACCAACACGTACATAGCAGGTTGTAAACTAGTTTTAAGTCTGTAATGTGGTCAAACATACAGTATAATTGTGTCTGAATAGACGAATCGTTATATATTACTCCAAAATTCGACAAGCTAAGATATAAGTTGAATACACGCGTCTTACCACCTTCAATATGATTCATTTTTAGTATATCAATACATTAACATGAAGACTTGGTAGCAAACAGCAAAGTGGTGGTTCTCCGTTTACCTTCCATCTTCTCAAGGCAAGCGAGTTAACTGACTATAAAAGTCCAATTTCCACCCTTGCCGAACAAGGCTGGTATTATGGAGTTACATTTTGGCTGGACTAGCAAGTTTATGCATAGTCCAATCAAAATCGCGCACCGAAATCGAAATCCGGTTCGTAAAGTGTCATGCAGATTTGCAAAGCATGTGCACCGCTTACTCGTTGTAAACAGATATTTTCCAAGTATTTTCATGTTTTTAATCAAGGTGCTCACGTGATTTGATGCACTTCGCGATTGTAAGACTCGTTTTATCACAATGTAGATCTTGATTATCGATCAAATCGTCTTGACTGGGCGCCACTGTTTAGTTTAAAGCAAATGCATGTGATACGAGAGTTTGAATCTGATCGGTCGATAGGAGAGGCATAGAAAGGACATGACTCTTAATAGCCACTGCTGGCGCTACGATCGAGCCCAGGAATTCCAGTCTAGTTCGGCAAGGGTGGAAACTGGACTTTTAGAGTCGGTTAACTCTCTAGCCTCGGGAAGATGTCTTACCTTCACGTAATGACAGCTTGATAATTTGTTCAGCGCCATTCACTGGGGTCCGGCGCTTGCCTCACGAGACAACAGAACGAGTGATCCCGGGAACCAGCTCAAATACCACAATCATAGCCTAGGGTATCACATGTCTCCAAAGCTCTCTCTGATACATATAGGCAATCATGGAAAGCGGATATTTCAATTTCTAGTAAATGCTCCACAAATCGTATTTATAAACTGGCAAAATAAACATTCCACCCCCTTATCCTTTAACTTGCTTTTTTTTAGAACATCTTGTCACCGCTTGCCAATAGAAACCGGAAGAATGAACGTTTATGCAAGTTGTGTGATAGTTTTGACATTAGACATTAGAGATTCAGTAAAACAGTTTTCATACACTATTTTGCCGTTTACACCAAATGATGTATGTTTCGGCTGAGGATGAAGACTGGTTGTTCTCTGACGTTTTATGATCATATATAACTGTCGAAATAAAGAAATGGATCATGAACTATAAATGTTATGATCGGTCGTCAGAAGAAAGATCAGATTTGAAAATGACTATTTGAAATAGAACTGTTTCAGAATTAACACCAACACGCCAACACAACCAAAAACATGCACGTGGACCATGTAATTCTCCTGGGTATGGGATTATTGCTGATTTTGACACCTCCGTGAAAGTCAAATTTATCGGAGTTATTAGTATTGGAGATTTTCAATATCAACAATAACACGAAAATCTCTCTACTCTTGCATTAATACAGTATATGTGATCAGGTTTGGAATTTATGCCTTGTCCACAACGTGATAAACGCCTAAGCGCTATCTGCATGCTTCAAATAGGTAGAAACCAACGACAGGTCGCCAATATGCTAAAACAAATAATGTGTAAATAATACATAATTTCAGATTTTAAAAACCCGTCGAGAAAGGACAGCAACCATATAAAGATGACTATTCACAACAATACATTATAAAAATGATCTATTGATCATTAGCAACCAAACTTTTGCCACGATACACGGCCCATAGGTACTTTTGCAAAAGCCATTCGCCTACACATAGTGTCAATGATCACCTTTCACGGCAATCAATCGGACCGGCGGCTGGAGTTGTTGCCCTTTAACAAACTGACGCAAACAGAACAGAACAGCCCGAGTGCTTGGGCATATGAGGTACAAACAGTATTTAACATGAGGGCGGACAGAGGTTAACCGGGAGTTTTTTCACAATTTTCATTATAATGTTAACAATTTTACATAGTTTCAGATACCTTATGACAGTTAAATAATTGCTGGAGTTGGAAGATATTTGGTCTTCTTGAATAGAGTTTTGGGATGTACATTTCCCTTTGTTCATTGAAATATTAACATTTGAAAATATAGTGGAATTCATCTCCAATGTCAAAACTATCACACAACTTGCATAAACGTTCATTCAACGGAGTTGTATTCCATCTTCCGGTTTCTACTGGCAGGGAGTGACAAGATGTTCTAAAAAATAGCAAGTTAAAGGATGAGGGGGTGTAATGTTTATTTTGCCAGTTTACAAATACGATTTGTGGAGCATTTACTAGAAATTGAAATATCCGCTTTCCATGATTGCTAATATGTATCAGAGAGAGCTTTGGAGACATATGATACCCCAGTCTATAATGATGGCATTTGAGCTGGTTCCCGCGATTACTCGTTCTGTTGTCTATAATTTGTTGTTTATAATTTATTAACTTATTTTGTGTATGTGCGTGCGTGTGTGTGCATGCATATGTGTGCATCAACAGGGTCAACACATTGCTTCCTTGGTTTCATGATTTAGAATAAAAATGGTTTTAAAATAAGAAAAGGGCATTCTGCACAAATGTTGGTTATGAAGGCACTAAATACAACGCAACCACATGCATGTTCTTTGTGCTGACTATAAACTTATGTCCTGAATGGTTGCATAATTAGAGTGTGTATTTGACATCATTTGAACATACGGTGAGATGTATTCAATTAACTGACCGCTGTATTGTTCCTTTTAATGATGCTATTTAGTAGGCCGTTTTGATAAGTAAAAAGTAAAAATACTACTGTATTGTGATGTTGAATTTGAATCATAACAGTTTACTCGAAAAAAAGTTACGTATTATAAATAATTTAGAGAGTGACATTCGCAGTAATTGTAGAACTGGTTCAATCATATTTTCTGAAACCTTATATACATGAAATGTAGATTACATTCCTAACGTTTTATCTTACATGCACAGACGTACGGTTAAATATGCAAATAGCACATGATCATCTCAATTCTCGGATATGTATCTAATGTACAGGTGATGTATAACTTATCATAGAAAATACACATAATTAACTCAAGCTTATATGTCAAGCTCATATAAGCATTCCTGGCAATGTCTTGATATTATGTTGACGGTGAGGTGTTGAGTCATATGTTAATGTTGTGACAGGAAACGGACTGATCGTCGCAGTGGACAACAAGACAGAGAAGATAGTGACAGCGCTACGTGGACGTTGACACAACCGTATCTTTAATTACCATGTTCAGATCTATTCATGATGATGTTAATATATACCATTAATGCGATAGCCCGAGATTTAAAATTTCCATGTATGCATTTCCAATTGTAGCCACGTTTAGACCGAATGGCATTATATGTGACAACAAATGTCGGATGCGGTACAGTAATCAGATGACAGAGCTATCCTGCTGTAAATGTCCACCTTCACGATCACAATGTTTCCATTTCGCACAGTATTGTAATAGTCTGCTGTTATGTTCGTGGTAAAATCCGAATGATGTATCCCTACACCAAGTTCGTTATAAGATAAGATTGTTTGGTGACTAGTTGCCGAGTTAATTCAGATGGTGATGAAAAAAGTATCAAGCTTTTATAATGTAAAGGTAAACGGAGAACCACGACTTTGCTGTTTGGTAACTCTCCCTGCGTCTTAAGTTAAGTCTTTTATGTTAATGTATTTATATTGCTCTCTTATATGAGTTTTCATATTGCTCCATACTGCTTCATCATTAAGGTAGTTGATGGAATTTAATGATTCTTAAAGATAAGTACCCGTAGATTGGAACCTAATTTGTGCATTCACCTTTTTTGAATATGCAGGAGATGTGCTTGCAATACATATTTCATTATGACGTTGAATCTAAGACGTGTGATGTTTATTGAACAAACTGAATCGGTTATTCTTTACAGCCATGTCCAGTTCGTGATTGTATATAACAATGCATTGACGGCCTTCATGGGAAGAATAATGAACTGGCTGACATAGTGTTTTTTTCTTGGCAAACGCTTGAAGACCTCAGTCGCTGTTTTAAAGTGGATCTGAAAGTAAGTTGTTGAAATAGCCACTTAATAACTTTGTAGTTGACATCAATGCTGTCTTTTCTGAAGTTATTCCACCCAATGTCTTCGTCACGTTCAGCTGTAATTTGCCACAGTGATAAAAGGTTTGCATGTTGGCCTTGCTATGTTATTTTAATATATCAAAGATATATCAAATTTACATTTCTTATGGCGTTTTTTAGGTACGTCAATGCAAACCGTTGTGTGGTGTCTAGCAAGCGAGTAGGTGAATATTGTCCCTGCAGTCAGTACATTGGTCTGTAAATTGACATAAGGACAATGCAATCCAGTGGTGTAGTGTTTAGCAAGCGAGTAGGTGAAAATTGTTGTCCCTTCAGTCAGTACGATGGTCTGTAAATTGACGTAAGGACAATGTAACTCTCTCAATGTACTCACACAGTTGAATAATTATCTGCGTGTAATATTATGAAAGGATAAAATATATGTACAACTTCTAAATTACAATTAGGAGATACGTTTCGGTGTAGATTCTAACACCGTTATCAAGCAGTGATGTACAGAGTATGGTTGACAAGTTATTATACAGGTAAGAGGCAGTGTTTATACAGTAGGGTAGATTTAAGGTTTAGTACACAAGAGTGGAGAAGCGTGCTATGTATACAGAAGAGTAAACGTTTAGTATTGACCAGTGACATATCTGATGGCGTACAATCAACACATCAGAGACCCCAATCAGTCATTATCAGTTTATATTACTGGATTCACTGGTCAATATGTTTACCCTTTTGTGCTGACCATTGACAGTTGCATTCTGGGGACATTTTGCTGATGTAGATCGTACGAGCGTTATCGTCTTGAAAAAGATCGTGGACCAAGATCACGCGCTGACGGCACAAATATTTTGAGCGTGTATGTTGTCTCGGTAGTACTGTTCAGTGACCCTTCCATCGGCAATAAGCAGTGGTGTACTGGCAGTCACGCTGACCATATAATTACAGACCAACCCCCAAATCTGCCATGTTGCCTCACGTTGACGATTGCCCGACGTTCGTTAGGACGCCGGCAGACACGTCCACGCGTATACAAAAAATCAGGAGTGAATCTGTACTCATCTGAAAACATTACACGGAACCGCACTGAACAGCGAGATATGCCTAAAGTCTGGTTTCTGAATAATCAATGTTGGACTTTTGTTGAGGAATAATGGAACCATGTGCGGGGCCGACGATTAGCATTGTATGTCTGCAGGAACCTGTTCCAAAGTCTGCTGACCACAGACTGAGACACACTAAACATATGAGCTATGACAAACTGAGCCTCCTTTGAAGCATGAAAATAGCCCCTCGGCGTTTATCGCGCTGTGGACAACACATCCCAAATCTGATCACACATACTTCATTAAAGCAAGAGTAGAGAGCCTTTGTGTTACTGTGGATAAAGAAAATCAACAATACTAATGGCTCTGAGCGATTTGACGATGTTTGACTTCAGTGTCAAAATAAAGAATAACCCCCTCCTTACCCACGTTCCCGAAGGAATTGCATGGTCAACGTGCAAGGTTGTGGTTGTGTTGGTTTAGTTCCGAAACCGATCTAAATCTGGCAGTCATTTTTCAATGTTGATCTATCTTCTAGCGACCGATCATAACAATTATACTTGGAAATTATATATCAATATAAAACGTCAACACCAGAGAAGAACTGCCGAAAACATACGTCATTGGGCATAATTTGCAAAAATAGTGGCGAAACCTATATGACTGGATCACAGACATTTGCTTATGAAGTGCCTGAACAAAAAAAACCAAAGCCGTTTCACTAACTGTATTATTGCTTCCTACAAAATGGCTAAGATATGAAAAGTATGCCGACGTATGGTTGAAGAGTATATGTGAGCCTTAAATGTTTTGTAAATCTTGAGTACACCTTGTTTGTTGTTTAACGCCGCACTCAGCAATATTCCAGCTATATGACGGCGATAATCGAGTCTGGACCAGACAATCCAGTGATTGACATCATCAACATCGATCCACGTTATTGAGATACGATGACATGTATCAACCAAGTCAGCGAGCCTGACCACACGCCTCTTACGACACGTGAAGTCACCTTTTACGGCAAGCATGGGTTGCTGAAGACCTTTTCTACGCCGAATCTTTACGGGGCCTTGAGTATGCCATCTTCGAGCAGATTATGTTATTTTAACCAGAACTGCATATATTTCTTGGATGAAATTACGTCGACAATCATCATCAGCAATAAAAATGACAGTTGGAAATCACCATTACAACTTTTGTCGTTTCAACAGGTTGTTTGGTTAACATGCTTGTTTTTGGTGATTTAAGGCAACTGAGACTGTGGAGTGTTAGGATGTAGATCTGGATGTGTCATACGTATGCCGCCAATTTGAATAATATCAGGTTACGAGTTACATTTGTAATGAGAAACAATTGTTTTCAGCTTGGTCATGCGAACCAGTGGTTGATAGTTAGATCAACCTCAGACTCCGTCACATACGACTCCCGATCTCTATGTTATATTAAGCAAGCGGCTGTTACAACCAGCATGCGCTACCGGTGACAGGAATCCCCACGTTTGTTACTCGTAACAAGATCGTTATTTCTTAAAACACGACACGCAACAAGGATAGCGAGAAAAAGGAATGGTGTATTTAAAACCAAGAAGACATGTCAGCTTGAATAGGTGTATTAACCATGAGCCCGTATATAATATAGCTGAGGTAATGCTAAGGTATTCAAACATTGTCCCTTTTCCATGTCTTGCTCTCAATATAGGTAGATATTTGGTATTCTGGAACCATGGAGTTCGCAACATTTAATAATATTGACCATGTTTATCCAACAAGTAAGCTTCCATCACTTATTATCATTTTCTTTCAGAATAGTTTTCCACGAAGATACCATAGACCATGGCCAATTATCTTGAATCCTCCAGCAAGCAGAATTTGAACATGATCAGCGTTCTGAACCTGTTCTGGCAATTGTGGATAATCAAGACATATTCCATCTTTTGTTGTTGCATGAGTAACACTCGGATCTCTGTAGAGATCGCCTGAAGATGTCATGCGATATTTTCCCTCAGAGATGAAATCACCTATGCCACGTATGCTGAGGTCACGCCCACCGGTCGCTGCTATGAGAGCCTCTGGAAAACTTCGCGCTGTAAATGACGCACATGGCTTGCCGGAACGTTTACCTTCTGTTGGAATTGGGTTTGTTGTGGATGTATTGTCGTCCCAGAATTCCTTGAAAGACAGAACGTTCGCGAACTGTTCCTCTTTGGTGGTTTTATCATAGATGTAATCTGAAATGACACGAACCATATTTTGATGTGATAGGTTAATATGAACATGCAAGTTTCTTTTTCCTGTTAAAGAAAATGATTGATAGATTAATTGGTGTTCAACGCCGCACTCAGCAATAGTCAAGCTTTTTCACGGCGATCTGTAAATAAACGTGTGTGCACTTGACGATCGAGTAAATGACATCTATCGCATCGATATACGCAATTGAGGTACGAGGACATGCATCATCTTCACGGATCTTCACGGATCACAAAACGTCAGGATAACTTGCCTAAGTGCACACATTTACCCAGATTTGAATGTACTGCTGAGATTTATATGATTACTGACTTAACATTACTACAGATTATAAAATTGTTTCGTCAAAACATTTTACAGGTGACATCTGGTGACCTTGACCTTAATAGACATGTGCCAAAATAGAATCACACATCGATAGCTGAATCGTTCAAGTCTACTTTGATCTTGGTGTTGACTTTTATTTCATGCCCAATTATGACAGCAGTGCCCCTATGACATGTGCGCGTTCGAAAGCCTGAACGAGTAAACGATCTTGAAGGTAATTATGCCATTGGCTTAACAAGCTTTAATATGCACACACGTAACTCATCGTAACTGGTTCAAACAGCCATGGTTCATAATAAGAGTCCTAGACCTTAAAGGTCAGTCAACCACATTGTAGCAGAATTTTATAGGTAAGTACGTCTGGTCCGCACACAACCTGTTGAATATGTGATTGTCAAATTCGGACCAACTCATTGATTTCCCTAATTAAATAGATAGATCCTCGGTTTCAAATATACACTTGGAAAAAGGTTTCAAATATACACTTGGAAAAGGGTTAAGTATCTCTTAAGAAATATGTTCGTTTGGCAACTCAGTACGGATCTTTGTGGTGGGGTGTGGGGACAGTAGTAATGTCTTGGCCAAAACGGTGTTTTTACAGTTGGCTCATCATTATTGATTAATTGAAGAATGCTTCTGAGCCTATGGTGAAAGAGATCGTCATCCTTTCATCAAGACATTGCTCATGATCATGTTATCCTCAGAATGTATCTGTGTCAGTCAACTTCAACTTCGATACCATCAATCTGTAACCATCTGGTAACATTTAATAGCAATTTGGTAACACTGCTAAAAACGTTGTTACCAACATCATCAGGATCAAAGGAATCTATGTTGAGCTGTTGTTTGTACAAACACCATTTCACGTGCAACAGTGATTTTTTTTTTCCGGTTATCTTATGTGCATAGGTTTTATAGGGAGCACGGGTGGCCCAGTCGTCTAAGGCGTCGCGATTCGCGGTGCAGAGTTGCGTCCCTTTGGCACTCCAGAAGCCTATGATTGTGGGTTCGAATCCCGGTTCGCCCCCATTTTGTTTCTAGGTTTGTCAGCACCATACCCGTGCTCGTGTGTTTCACCAAAGTGGTAAACGTTTGAGACCTGCATCACTTCGGAATTTCCTCCCACATTAAGCTGACACGCCGTGATATAACTGGAATAATGTTAAAAGCGGCGTTAAACCCAACTCACTCACTCACTCTGGTTTTCTAACATAGGTTTATGTCATGGATACATGTTCTGGTTAAATGGTACTTATACCTGTACTTGGAAATCGAATGGGCCTTGTTTAAGCTATACTAATTTAGCATTGATGAAATGACTAACCCTACAAGTCATTTAACGAAATGACTGAAAGACCTAGTTATTTCACGAAATGACTAAATTCACAGTCTGGGTGTAACATGTATACCCCTATTGATAAACTCAACAATTGCATAGTGATTATGATTAAATTAATCTTACCTATAGAACAGTCTTCAGTAGGGCTAGCGTACGGCGTAAAGATAACAGCATCCAGTGGAAGTCTATGCAGTGACATATCTGATGGCGTACAATCAACACATCAGAGACCCCAATCAGTCATTATCAGTTTATATTACTGGATTCACTGGTCAATATGTTTACCCTTTTGTGCTGACCATTGACAGTTGCATTCTGGGGACATTTTGCTGATGTAGATCGTACGAGCGTTATCGTCTTGAAAAAGATCGTGGACCAAGATCACGCGCTAACGGCACAAATATTTTGAGCGTGTATGTTGTCTCGGTAGTACTGTTCAGTGACCCTTCCATCGGCAATAAGCAGTGGTGTACTGGCAGTCACGCTGACCATATAATTACAGACCAACCCCCAAATCTGCCATGTTGCCTCACGTTGACGATTGCCCGACGTTCGTTAGGACGCCGGCAGACACGTCCACGCGTATACAAAAAATCAGGAGTGAATCTGTACTCATCTGAAAACATTACACGGAACCGCACTGAACAGCGAGATATGCCTAAAGTCTGGTTTCTGAATAATCAATGTTGGACTTTTGTTGAGGAATAATGGAACCATGTGCGGGGCCGACGATTAGCATTGTATGTCTGCAGGAACCTGTTCCAAAGTCTGCTGACCACAGACTGAGACACACTAAACATATGAGCTATGACAAACTGAGCCTCCTTTGAAGCATGAAAATAGCCCCTCGGCGTTTATCGCGCTGTGGACAACACATCCCAAATCTGATCACACATACTTCATTAAAGCAAGAGTAGAGAGCCTTTGTGTTACTGTGGATAAAGAAAATCAACAATACTAATGGCTCTGAGCGATTTGACGATGTTTGACTTCAGTGTCAAAATAAAGAATAACCCCCTCCTTACCCACGTTCCCGAAGGAATTGCATGGTCAACGTGCAAGGTTGTGGTTGTGTTGGTTTAGTTCCGAAACCGATCTAAATCTGGCAGTCATTTTTCAATGTTGATCTATCTTCTAGCGACCGATCATAACAATTATACTTGGAAATTATATATCAATATAAAACGTCAACACCAGAGAAGAACTGCCGAAAACATACGTCATTGGGCATAATTTGCAAAAATAGTGGCGAAACCTATATGACTGGATCACAGACATTTGCTTATGAAGTGCCTGAACAAAAAAAACCAAAGCCGTTTCACTAACTGTATTATTGCTTCCTACAAAATGGCTAAGATATGAAAAGTATGCCGACGTATGGTTGAAGAGTATATGTGAGCCTTAAATGTTTTGTAAATCTTGAGTACACCTTGTTTGTTGTTTAACGCCGCACTCAGCAATATTCCAGCTATATGACGGCGATAATCGAGTCTGGACCAGACAATCCAGTGATTGACATCATCAACATCGATCCACGTTATTGAGATACGATGACATGTATCAACCAAGTCAGCGAGCCTGACCACACGCCTCTTACGACACGTGAAGTCACCTTTTACGGCAAGCATGGGTTGCTGAAGACCTTTTCTACGCCGAATCTTTACGGGGCCTTGAGTATGCCATCTTCGAGCAGATTATGTTATTTTAACCAGAACTGCATATATTTCTTGGATGAAATTACGTCGACAATCATCATCAGCAATAAAAATGACAGTTGGAAATCACCATTACAACTTTTGTCGTTTCAACAGGTTGTTTGGTTAACATGCTTGTTTTTGGTGATTTAAGGCAACTGAGA
Organism: Haliotis cracherodii; assembly: GCF_022045235.1. Classification (NCBI taxonomy): domain Eukaryota; kingdom Metazoa; phylum Mollusca; class Gastropoda; order Lepetellida; family Haliotidae; genus Haliotis; species Haliotis cracherodii. Next base: position 11,305,829 of record NW_027266268.1, read on the forward strand.
CTGTGGAGTGTTAGGATGTAGATCTGGATGTGTCATACGTATGCCGCCAATTTGAATAATATCAGGTTACGAGTTACATTTGTAATGAGAAACAATTGTTTTCAGCTTGGTCATGCGAACCAGTGGTTGATAGTTAGATCAACCTCAGACTCCGTCACATACGACTCCCGATCTCTATGTTATATTAAGCAAGCGGCTGTTACAACCAGCATGCGCTACCGGTGACAGGAATCCCCACGTTTGTTACTCGTAACAAGATCGTTATTTCTTAAAACACGACACGCAACAAGGATAGCGAGAAAAAGGAATGGTGTATTTAAAACCAAGAAGACATGTCAGCTTGAATAGGTGTATTAACCATGAGCCCGTATATAATATAGCTGAGGTAATGCTAAGGTATTCAAACATTGTCCCTTTTCCATGTCTTGCTCTCAATATAGGTAGATATTTGGTATTCTGGAACCATGGAGTTCGCAACATTTAATAATATTGACCATGTTTATCCAACAAGTAAGCTTCCATCACTTATTATCATTTTCTTTCAGAATAGTTTTCCACGAAGATACCATAGACCATGGCCAATTATCTTGAATCCTCCAGCAAGCAGAATTTGAACATGATCAGCGTTCTGAACCTGTTCTGGCAATTGTGGATAATCAAGACATATTCCATCTTTTGTTGTTGCATGAGTAACACTCGGATCTCTGTAGAGATCGCCTGAAGATGTCATGCGATATTTTCCCTCAGAGATGAAATCACCTATGCCACGTATGCTGAGGTCACGCCCACCGGTCGCTGCTATGAGAGCCTCTGGAAAACTTCGCGCTGTAAATGACGCACATGGCTTGCCGGAACGTTTACCTTCTGTTGGAATTGGGTTTGTTGTGGATGTATTGTCGTCCCAGAATTCCTTGAAAGACAGAACGTTCGCGAACTGTTCCTCTTTGGTGGTTTTATCATAGATGTAATCTGAAATGACACGAACCATATTTTGATGTGATAGGTTAATATGAACATGCAAGTTTCTTTTTCCTGTTAAAGAAAATGATTGATAGATTAATTGGTGTTCAACGCCGCACTCAGCAATAGTCAAGCTTTTTCACGGCGATCTGTAAATAAACGTGTGTGCACTTGACGATCGAGTAAATGACATCTATCGCATCGATATACGCAATTGAGGTACGAGGACATGCATCATCTTCACGGATCTTCACGGATCACAAAACGTCAGGATAACTTGCCTAAGTGCACACATTTACCCAGATTTGAATGTACTGCTGAGATTTATATGATTACTGACTTAACATTACTACAGATTATAAAATTGTTTCGTCAAAACATTTTACAGGTGACATCTGGTGACCTTGACCTTAATAGACATGTGCCAAAATAGAATCACACATCGATAGCTGAATCGTTCAAGTCTACTTTGATCTTGGTGTTGACTTTTATTTCATGCCCAATTATGACAGCAGTGCCCCTATGACATGTGCGCGTTCGAAAGCCTGAACGAGTAAACGATCTTGAAGGTAATTATGCCATTGGCTTAACAAGCTTTAATATGCACACACGTAACTCATCGTAACTGGTTCAAACAGCCATGGTTCATAATAAGAGTCCTAGACCTTAAAGGTCAGTCAACCACATTGTAGCAGAATTTTATAGGTAAGTACGTCTGGTCCGCACACAACCTGTTGAATATGTGATTGTCAAATTCGGACCAACTCATTGATTTCCCTAATTAAATAGATAGATCCTCGGTTTCAAATATACACTTGGAAAAAGGTTTCAAATATACACTTGGAAAAGGGTTAAGTATCTCTTAAGAAATATGTTCGTTTGGCAACTCAGTACGGATCTTTGTGGTGGGGTGTGGGGACAGTAGTAATGTCTTGGCCAAAACGGTGTTTTTACAGTTGGCTCATCATTATTGATTAATTGAAGAATGCTTCTGAGCCTATGGTGAAAGAGATCGTCATCCTTTCATCAAGACATTGCTCATGATCATGTTATCCTCAGAATGTATCTGTGTCAGTCAACTTCAACTTCGATACCATCAATCTGTAACCATCTGGTAACATTTAATAGCAATTTGGTAACACTGCTAAAAACGTTGTTACCAACATCATCAGGATCAAAGGAATCTATGTTGAGCTGTTGTTTGTACAAACACCATTTCACGTGCAACAGTGATTTTTTTTTTCCGGTTATCTTATGTGCATAGGTTTTATAGGGAGCACGGGTGGCCCAGTCGTCTAAGGCGTCGCGATTCGCGGTGCAGAGTTGCGTCCCTTTGGCACTCCAGAAGCCTATGATTGTGGGTTCGAATCCCGGTTCGCCCCCATTTTGTTTCTAGGTTTGTCAGCACCATACCCGTGCTCGTGTGTTTCACCAAAGTGGTAAACGTTTGAGACCTGCATCACTTCGGAATTTCCTCCCACATTAAGCTGACACGCCGTGATATAACTGGAATAATGTTAAAAGCGGCGTTAAACCCAACTCACTCACTCACTCTGGTTTTCTAACATAGGTTTATGTCATGGATACATGTTCTGGTTAAATGGTACTTATACCTGTACTTGGAAATCGAATGGGCCTTGTTTAAGCTATACTAATTTAGCATTGATGAAATGACTAACCCTACAAGTCATTTAACGAAATGACTGAAAGACCTAGTTATTTCACGAAATGACTAAATTCACAGTCTGGGTGTAACATGTATACCCCTATTGATAAACTCAACAATTGCATAGTGATTATGATTAAATTAATCTTACCTATAGAACAGTCTTCAGTAGGGCTAGCGTACGGCGTAAAGATAACAGCATCCAGTGGAAGTCTTTGCTGGAAAACAAGAACCGACATTCCTCAGTATGTTTGGTTTAAAACTACTTTAAAAAGGATTTCATTTAAATGATGGAATGTCAGCTTATTGTGGCACAGGTCGAAGGTATTTAACCCTCTGATTAAACTAGAGAACACTGTTATTGAACTTAGGATTCGATCCCACGGTAATCATTGGAATATGATATCAGGAGTTCTTTCTTCTGGTTAAATGACCAAAGCATCCCAGAGTCACGGAGATTCAGGGTCAGAATACAGGTCCCCAGTAACCTGTTACCTGTGATGAGGATTGGCAACTTGGTTGATTGCGCATGATCGGTTCCCAAATGCGTGGATCGATGCTCACATAATTGCCAAGACCATATGCGAAGATTTACAGATCGCAGTCATATGTAAAGTAACTGTGTTTCATATAAACTGCTGTAAATATTATCTTTTTGCAAATAACAACATAATATTTGGTAATTCGTCTGATCAATGTTTTATCAAATTCATTGACAAAACCATTACCTGGTAACAGGAGACGGAGAGACAAGCCCTAAAAGACAGGTGGCGTAACAACTCAATTAACAATGTCAATATCGGGTGTCACCACCATTTGCGTTGATACGGGTGAGGCAACGTTGGCGGACTGAAGACACAGCCGGGGAGCTGTTGTTCCAAATGTCAACCAAAGATTGTCTCGACTGAGCTGGCGTTACCGACTGCTTCTGCTCCTTTCACGGGCGTCGTTTTATCTCATTCCAGATACATTCTATGATGGGACAGATGTGAAGAATCTGCCGGCCATGGCAGTACAAAAAATGTGATGCGGTCTCAAAACGTATGTTCCAGCACGAGCAACCGGGCGTTAGGTTGCTTCATTTGCAAAAAGTGTCGAACATGAAGTCGCCCCGGAAGCGTACGCCATTCAATATGCCATTCACAGTGAAAGGCTGCGTTCTCCGATGAATTGTGACGCCACCCCATACCATAACACTTCCTAGCTTGGCGTGCCTGACGGTGACGTGGAAGGAAAATTAGGTGTATCACTGGACGGCATCACTGGCATGGTGCTCCCTCAACCGGCTGTACACAGTTCCGCCGCATACATTCAAACATCCAAATTGTGCGCCGTGCATGAACATGCAAGAGCAAATTGTGAATCACGACCTTAAAGTCGAGGAATGTCTTACTATTTCCGTTAGTATAGTCGGATTATTGCTAAACGCGGCATAAAACAAACAAGGAAACAAACAAACTTCATTTGGGATTGATACTCCAAGCACCAGTCGCATGGTTATCTCCCCTTAATCTGTTGACATAACTTGAGTTGAGACCCCTCCAATACTTAATGACAGCACGTGTGAATGTTGCCTACCTGTTACATGCTGTAATGTGCATGCTTACCTGTAATATTGATAAATGTTTTCTTTGATCCCTTCCTTCAGCTCCGTAGAAAATCAGGACTCGAGCAACACGTCCGCTGTAATGAATAACGTGTTTTGTATTATGTGACATTAGAAGTCGACAGAAACATCTGTGCGCATATGTCGATACGCATATGCCATGGATACACGGATGATACGTATTTTCCCCTAATTATAAAAACAGGCAATATACACAAGAAGGAACAACAAGATATGATTATTAAATCACAAAATAAAGTATATGTTATATATTTTATAATACCTGTTATACTACAAATATTCATCATAGTGTCAATACAACGAATGTTAAATGTGTTTACTAAGGAGGGGTTAGTAAAAACAATATATACTCATGGTTGTACGTCCTCACATTTCAAAGATCGAATTTGAGGAGAATTTCCAAACGAACCCGTACAAACACGATGATAAGAACAAACAGGCTGCGTCACTTTCCTCGCAAAGAAATGACGCCACTGTTACCTCAAATAGTCACATCTTCTTACAGGTAGTGAATTAAAACTTAACTCACTCTCACTGTTGCAGGTAACTTACTTCAGTTTTGAACGTTCTTCGTCAGCTTTTTGATCGAACCACTCCGCACAGTGCTGTGACAAACGAGTGAAAATAACGTTTGTATAAAGTGCAATTGACAACAATTAGATTTCCTTATTAGTAACAACTCATTCGCTAAGCTGGCTGTGCAAACAATGTCTTTTCAGTATCAATCAAACCATCTCGATTATCTTTACTAGATCATATTTAATATGCACATACAAAGGTTTGAAACTAGTCATGTCCCATCACAACACTTTCACTTAACAGGATTTTTTTTGACAAATTGAAAGAAAGAAATATCCTACTTTCCATAGCTATGAATGGGACATGAATGGTTAAATATACCTTTGGAATAATATAATAATGTTAGTATTTATTCACCAAATGGTGATTTTAGGGCAGGACAGGAGTTGGTATGAGGTTTGGGTAGCTACAATATGGACCAGGCTGATTGTGTGTCTTCGTATCTTAGACCTTTGCTTCGGACAGCCTTTCCTGAACTCGATCATTTACAGACCACAGTGACAAAGATGATATTCTGCAACACTGACTGAAAGCAATTTTTACCAACAGGTTTACACTCAAAAGCTTTTGTTTATTTTTTGGTTAACACCACGGAGCATTATTCCACCAATATGATGACGGTCCTTCAATAATCGAGTGTAGATTGATGTTATGAGGAACGATTCGCGACTTCTGGGTACGATGACAAGCAATCAACCAAGTAAGCGAGCCTGAAACCTGATCTAAACCATCTCTTACGACAAGCTTGTTCACCCGGAAGCCCCAAAGGGGTCAGTCATAACCAATTCATTGTCAAAGTAACCACAAAGTATATTTAGCGTTGTCCTCTGATTTGAAGAATAAATAAATTACAGAGGCTACATGAATACCTGGATGCTGAGGTCAGTGTGGGCCGTGTCCAGGTAGTAGGTCACTCCAGGCCGGGAGATGATATGGGCCCTTCCCGGGAGATTTGTTTGGGCCAAACTTAGAAAGGAAAACCAATGTCAGTACCAATAAAGAGGTTTCATTTTACACTAAATTGGCGAAATACCACCCATAAACTATTACTATGAGTTTTCTGAAAATATACAAAAAATGTCACTGATTTCGAATTGTTTTCCACAGTTTATTATGTTAATGATCAACTAAGCATTCTGTGAAGTTATTATGGTGGCTTGTTTGTTTATAGAAATGACTTCGAGATTTGTTTTGCGTTTTTGTATGTATAAACAATAAATATTCTTATCATTCTTGATGCTGTCAGTCAGTTTGAATCCTTGTGCCTTTTCGCTTCTTTTCATGATAGTCGATGAGATTATTTCATCAGCTGATGTCTTCCGGAAACCTGTCACGTATATTGTATACCAATATTAACCATATGATAATTCATATTAAAAAAAATATGGCACAAATTTTGAATTGGATTTGTGGAAAAAGATGTGTTTTACGTTGCGTGGTGTCTTTCTGAAATGTACGCCTATTTATAGCGACATGTATGAGTAAGTAACATTTTTCATCACCAGTGATTTCATTTCATCACCGAATTTGGATAAGAACTTAAGTTAAACATTTTGTTCCAGAAAATAATTGACAAAAAAGAACTTGTCTAAGTTCTTTTTAAAAAAAACGTCAAAAAGTGTTTTGGGTCAAGCTAATTATTGAGGGTAAAAAATTATATGTCTTTATGTGACGCACACAATCCCCCCGTTCATTCTCCAAAAACCGAGTATTAAATGATCCTACCCTTTGCACTGAGATAACTTTATGGAACAGGTTCCTGTAAACGTTTGTTATTACCATTTCCTCCAGTCTTCAGCCAAATTTTACACATCTGTAGTGCAAGGGAGGCATTGACATTCTGCACGTGACCTGGAATACCCAATCTGATTGGCTCAGGTCCATTGTCATAGGAAGCCAGTGACGGGGTTTCATATAAGGTTGTCTAGTATAGGAAACAAATAGTTGGAATAATGCCAGTTCAATTCAGGAAACATTGAATGCTTTTGCTTAAATCATGTCTATACAATCAAATCATAAAAAACGTATGTATCCAAAATGTTTGAGATTATCACGACTATATAACCCTGCTCACTGATCGAAAAGCTCAACTGAAGAAAAGCACGTTTTGAGTTCCGTCCACATTGGCGGATATACATAGGTAAGGTGAGGTAAGGTGACATGGTGTTTAACGTCGCGTTCAAGATAATCGCCCTTATGTATAACCACCGATTTGTGTTTGGCTGTTTACTGTAGTCATGACTAATGCTGGTTTTACATTGCTAACCCAATGAAATATTATGCCGTGGTTTAAAATGGATACCACATTCAGACGCACTGCACTAATGCCAAGCTGAACAGTCTATGTGGTGTACTATTAATGCCGGACGCCACGAAGGCTAACAACATATACAATCTCTCGTCGTCTTTTATGGCATGGGCAGGGGATCGAACCATTGACCTTACGCTCTCCAGGCACCCACTCGATCCACTAGACCAAGGGGAGAAGGGGACATAATATCCTGAATAATCGTGTCTGAGTTACTGAACATGTTTTACCCCTATTTCCTCAGCTCTGTCTTCTAGGACTTTCATCGCACGTGGGTCTTGAGGCACTGTCACTGCTGGTGTTCCTGGCTGAAATGTACCGAATCGTGACTTCGACTGACGATTATAATGGTTTCAATAAACCATATGTATCTTTACCTTTACAGAATGGTGCACTGTATTTGACAACTATGGCACGTGTTACAGGTAATATGGATTGCATGCGAGTAGACGGAAATGAGGATCGGATGTCACATCATGTCCCAGCTACATTAATTTCTACAGATTAACTAGCAGTTCAGATTCGTGATTTTCACTAACATAGACATCACAATTGATTATTGATATCCGAACTTAAACAATATCATTTCATTATTTTATACTAGCAGTTCAAATTCATGATTTTTTCTAACATGGACATCACAATAGATTATTGATTATTCGAACATTAACAATATCTTTTCATTGTTATATGGCATGCAGAAACCTACTTTAAAGATCCCTCCCTTGTGCCAGGCCACTGATTCTATAGTGTTTCCCAACAGACTTATATGATCCACATGCAGCGAGGTAACGCCACACACAGTTGGTGTTTCAACAATGTTCGTGCAGTCGTACTGGCCTCCAATTCCCACTTCAAGAATCAGAGCATCAACTCCTTGTGCAAGAAAAAGGTCGAAAGCCAGAAGTGTCAGAAAGGCAAATGCATGTGGCATATCGTCTTCAGATTCCTGTAAATAGTGAATTGATTTTCATTATCCATTTCTGTTCCTGATGTTTGTGACATTTTCCTCGGGATGTATTTATTGAACTATTTCGAGATCACCGTAATATGTCGAGTATTAGTCTGACATCGTTCTTTTTAAAGTCCCTCATTCATTCGCTTATCAACAGCGAAGCGTGAACCAAAACGTTGAATGCAATTAAATAAAAAACAACACCCTTTCCATAACCATGAGAATTAGTCCATTGTATGGTTCAAACAGTATTACAAGCATTTGTTGGCGAAAAGGTGAGCGCATCCTGTCCCACCCGTAACAAACACATCCAAAGGCAAATCAATTGTTCAAATGGAATAACACGGGAACACATGGCACAAGTCAAAATATGTCCACCATAAACCCTTTGTAATGATCTACTAAGCCCTACCAATGTGTAACACTGATAAATAAACGTTTGAGCAAAAAGTAAGACCCCCTTTGAAATCTTCATTTAAAGAGCATCCTAGTTTGTACCTCACAAGTTGTGAGTGAGTTAAAATTTATAGTAACATCGGCAATATTTCAGCTATATCGTGCCTAAATCAAGTTGTACAGTAATAATACGTAAATATGACTTGTACAATTTGTCGACAAAGGACAGTAAAAGAACCACAAGATGTGAAACGTAAACGCCAAAAGTCAAAAGGAGCTGCTGGAACATTGCTCGACATTAACGATAATGTGGAATTGATACTCTTGTCATACCACTTGTTAACGGCAATAGGGGCCCGTTCCACAGAGCGATCTTAGTGCTGTGAATGTCGTAAGCCTGTGTGAAAGTATGGGAGTTACGATCATCTTAGCTCTGAGATCGCTTTGTAGAACGGAGCCCTGATCATCATATACCCGAAGCATCAGTTTAACTTATTGTCCACATTCCCTTGTTTTGATCAGAATTATGACTCGTACGCATAAGGAAACAGATTAGGGAGGAGGGGAACACTCTTGGTGACAAGGTCTTGCCCAAATATTCCAACCAATTCACGATGACTAATATTCGTATTGCCTACAAAATAACAATTTTCTCAGATTGTAAATATTAGTACCCTTGAGTATAAGAGTCTATTATAGATGTCCCAAAAGTGGTCCTTGAACACGTTCGTCTCGACTGGCTTGCCGTCAAAAAGGAATCTCTCGGTTATGCTCACCAGGTGAGGAGAGCTATGAATGACAGAAGGCAAAATATGTTTCGTTATTGGTGTTCATATGGTGACGAGTGAACAATGTTTGGTTTGTTTGTTGTTTAACGCCGCATTCAGCAGTATTCCAGCTTTATGACGGCGGTCTGTAAAATAATCGAGTCTCGACCAGACAATCCAGTGATTGACAACATGAGCATCGATCCACGCCATTGGGATCGATGACATGCATGAACCAAGTCAGCGAGCTTGACCACCCGCTTCCGTTAGTCTCCTCTTACCACAAGCACAGTCGCCTTTTCCGGCAAGCATTGGTTGCTGAAGACCTAATCTACTTCGGATCTTCACGGGTAATCCATCTTTCTGTAAAGGACAGCAACTTTACAGTAATATTCTTTTCTGAGCAATCGTACATAACAACATGAAGAAACCTGCCTCTGCGAAGAAAATCGACATTGACATTTATCATAAGATCAACAATTATATTGATCCATATTCAATAGTAGTTTAATTGTTAATCCCTAAAATGATCACCAACTGGTCATTTAAAAAGAAATCATGTTCTCTGCTCTTCCTGTGGAATAAAAGAAGTAATGAGAATCTAATTTACGTGTTGTTCATGGTGTGTATATATCCCATGTTTTAGGATGCGAGTATACAAATTTGTAAAGGTTTCAAAGTGTTCTAATGTTCAATATCAATGTGAATAGCTACAAAAATTGTCTTTGCAAATTAGAACGCTGATATTGTGATTTAGGAAATCCTGACATTCAGGTCTTTTCAAAATTAATCGAGACTGAAGTTAGTTAATATTTTGATGACAGGCTTCGGTACAATGCCTGAAGCCCATATTTGGTGTCCCCCGCCATGATATTGCTGGAATATTGCTAAAAGCGGCGTAAAACCATACTCACGCACTCACTCGTGTCAAGCTCTGAGTCGAACTCACCTGTATACGCCAGTCTTGTAGCCATGGTGACGAAGAATGTTTTCACAAAAAGCGCTTGTTGAGCCTTTGCCTTTTGTGCCAGTGATATGCAGAACGTTCAGTTTGGAAAGGTCTTCCATCTGTAGGAAGAAAGAATTGACATCTAAACATCACCAGCTTCCATTCATTTCAGAGATATATACAGTTGTCATCAGTATAGACTGGTAGGAGGACGCTATTACCAATGTCTGCCCCATTCCGGTCAACTGATGTGAGATTTAAAGTATAAATTGTACACCAATACTTATCAAATTTAAGAGAGACCTACAAACCAGGCCAGGAGCATCTGAATTGTGTCCCGGCTTCGTCAACACTGGGTAGTTGTGAGTTCAAGTCCTATAGTCGGGCATTCTCTTAAACTGATATACAATGATATCACTGAAATGCTCTAAAGAGAAACAGATTCTTCAGTGGTTAAATGGCTAAATAGCAATGAATGAATCATTGAAAATCAGTAATGACACTGAGCTAAAACGTTCCTGCTCTAACGGTAGCACCTGCCACTATCAACATTTTCACTAGTTGCAATTTCCAGTGAGTAAGATGAAACATGTGTGACATGTCATGTTTGGTAAATACTCTGAATGTCAATCATCCAATTCTGGAATGACTTCTCCAGATCGTTGATGTTGAAACTGTGAACGAAAAGCTTAGTTGTAAGCGTAATGTGTATTTCCATACAATTTGCAAAACATGTACATGCTACTAAGTACGTAAGCAATTTAGAAATGTAGACGCCACAAGCTTGATCTTGGGGTACATTGCTCTACATGAAGGGGGATTCACGATTGGAAAATCTTCTTGTACCGTTTGAAACAGAAGCTGCCATCATTTCTCTGATCCAGACAAGATGTTCATTATTGTGTCTCGGTTGTTTCATTGATTTCCAACGCTGATTGAAAGCTGAGGTGAAGATACGCATCTATCGTGGAATTGTCGGAAGGAAATAAGCCATCTATTTATTTGAAACAGGTTGAACGTTTTGGCAACGCGTCCCTTCTTTGATTTACCTGGTGTAGGTATAATTTTCGTTTCGAGTGTGACAAGAAACGCGTCAGCTGAGAGAGCGGAACAATTAGTACCCATGTGGATACCTAGATGGGCCACTTGTGTAAATGCCGAAATTTGTCAAAGATATCTCCTGTCAGGAAATCCTTCATCTCACACATTTAGGTATCTGAATGTTTCTGAGAAGCATTACTTTGAATGTTAACAAATGTGCTGGACCCTGCGATATATCTCTCTTCATATGAACTCTTATGTCCATATTAACATATGCATGGTATGACTATTAACACACAAGTGACAGGGCACAATTACATATGCTTATGCAAAAAGACACGATCATACATCATACGTGCCACTCTATGCTATTCGAAATATGTTTTTGACGGAATACTGTAATCGTCAACTCTGGGAACAATAAAACAGTTAAACAATAAAAACCAAAAAAACGACTTACATATTGGGGTATGTCTTACTTTGAATCTTAACAAGGCTGGAGCCAGGAATGCATCTCTCGTTATATGAGGGAAGGTAGGTTAGCCTTGTGTTAAAAGCATTCGCTCGTCACGCCGAAGGAACACATAGATGGAATGTGTGAAGTCCATTCCCGATGTCCCCCGCCATGATATTGCTGGAATATTGCTAAGAGCAGAGTAAAACCTAACTCACTCACTCACTCTTCATATGGACTTTTATGTCCATGTGAACACATAAATGACAAGACACAATTACATATGCATATCCAAATTGACACGATTATATGTGGATCAATTGATAAAATAGATTCCTTACATTACGTCCAATCCGCTTCATCCAGTGCTTCATGTGACGGATGTTTGCGAGGTAGTTGAAGTTTGGTTTATGCAAACTATGCCAGGTTTTCATGGTTTCCTGAAACAAATCAACAAAGTGTGAATGTTGTCCAGAGGAAGGGAGTCTGGTGGTTGAGGGCGAAGGAGCCGGCAATAGTGCTTCTTAGTCCAACATACCACTTCGACCCTAAGTTTGTCCAGACGGGCGGTAGAATCAGCTGGTCAAATCATGCCTTGTGCACACACTATTTCACACAATCTTTATTCTCAGTCACACTTTTCAGCATCAAAATTTATAGTCTCACTAAAGTATGAAACAATAGCGTTGATGGTTCACTTTTTGTGGACGATTTCAACGTTTCTTGTCGTGGTAAGAATATGAATACAATAGAAAGTCAGCTACAGCTCTGTTTTAACAAAATAGGCCAACGAAAATGGCTTCAAATGTTCTCAATCCAAATAAACTGTATTCACTTTTGTCGTAAATTTAAGCGTCACAAGTACTCATATTTATGTTTAGATGGTACTCCTATCGTAGTAGAACAGGCCACATTCCGGGGCCTCATACTTGACTGTCAACTCACATTCTTACCACACATAAAATATCTCAAGGCAAAGTGCCTGTAGGCTCTCGACTTGTTAAAAGCCGTTTCAAATTCCGAGTGGGGAGGGTATCAGACAACCCTCATTCACTTGCACAGATCGTTAATACGCTCCAAAGTAGACTACGGTTACATTGTCTATGGTGGAGCTTGTAAAAGCAAATTAGAAAAATAAGATTCAATACACCATCAGGGCCTAAGACAGTTTGTATGTGGGGTCTGATGAACCTTCACACGAACAGCGCCGCATTAAACTTTCACTGCAATACATTTCTAAATTGCATTCACATATATCAAATCCTGCATACAATTGCAATTTTTCACCCTCAATATGAAAACCAGTTTCAAAATCTGTCCAACTTTATTCCACCACTTAGAATCAGAATTCAACTACACACCACTGCCGCTAAAATAGACCTAAATATCATCTCACCTTACCGCCTTCTCCTCCCTGGCATATAGTGAAGCCAGAGTTAGACCTTACTCTACCCAGCTACAAAAGTCAGAAACTAATATTGTGGTATATCTACAAGCATATAACCAATTACAATCAAAATATAATTTTCATAGATCCATTTTTGCAGACGGGTCCAAGAATGGTGGCAAAGTTGCAAGTGCCAGAACTGTCTCCTCAAGAATCCCAGATAATAGTTTTATCTTTACTGTTGAGGCCAAAGCTATCTTTACAGCTTTGGCCTATATCAAACATCAAACACAATCTACATATTTCATCTTCTTCTACGATTCATTGTCATGCCTTCAGACACTTAAAAGTGTCTCCTCAAATCATCCTATAATCCTAGACATTGTAGAACTTGTCAATGGTCTTTCTACTGGCCAATGTGACATCGTCTTTATCTGGTTGCCAAGTCATGTAGGTATCATAGGTAACTCAAAAGCCGATGCTGCAGCTAAAACAACTCTTTACGAACCGTTATCTCCAGCAGAGGTACTGTAAGTCCCCATGATTCCCTGCGAGGTGGCCTAGCTTTGGTCACTGGTGGCCTATAGCCTGTGTTTTAAAACTGTATACCTGATATTGTAATGCTCAAATATGTTTCATGCAATGTTTTCGAATACTGTATGCTCAAATATGTTTCATAAATTGTTTTTAAATATACTAAATTGTGAATAAATTAACTTGGTCTATGCTATATGGGTGAAATAATACCGATGCGACGTTAATTTTAATTCACTCACTCACTGGTTGATACATGTCATCATATCTCAATTGCGCGCATCGATGCTCATGCTGTCAATCCCTGGATTATCTGGTCCTGACTCAATTATTTACAGACCGCCGTCATATAACTGGAATATTGCTGAGTGGGGCGGCGTTAAATAAATAAACAAACAAAAAAACATTTTCGGATCTTCACGGAGCTTCATTGGGGAAATTACGTCTTAAACATTGAATATTTAAGAATGACACAATTACCCTAATGTGTTTCTACGTTGCAAATATCATCTGTAAGGAACAAAGAATACTCACTCCTATTTACTATTCAGAAAGATATTCTGATAATAATTTCTATTCATTTTAATGCTTCCCACATAATGGATTTGTTAAGTGGAATACATTACAAGACACAAGTCACAGCTGGAAACGGCTATGAATTCTTGATCAAATCAAGAATATATTTGTAATAACATATCCGTTAAATCCATATGGTTAAACGGCGGTGCAATATGTTTGCCTTCTGGGTGAAAGCACATTGTTCATTGTTATAATTGAGGGGGTTGGGTTTAACGCTGCTTTGAACAGTATTGCAGTTGTATCATGAAGTGTCAGCTGGGTGTGGGGGGAAAGATCGAAATAATACAGGCCTTATACGTTTACCACTCTTGTGATTCTGGCAAATCTAGAAACATAATTGGGGCGAACAGGTTCAACCCCAACCCACGCTCATAGTTTTCTGGCATGCCCATGGGACGGAATTATGAACAGCGAACAGCGAATTATATTGACTGCATCAGTTGAAGGGGATAAAGTAGTTCTGTTTTCTCTGCCTGTTGAATAACTCCAAGCGCTTCTGTCAATATATCACCTACTCGATCCTTTACAGTATATGTTTTTCAACGTACACTAATAGTTTACAATAATGTGTTTTAAAATATTTTCAAATGTGTTGAATATACAAGCATTAATAGAAATTTATGGTGGCATTTAAATATAAAACGTCCAATGTAAAATATGTAAGTAATTATAAGATGGTATATAATAACATTGAAGTCGCATTAAAATACAATGATAACAATATACATCTGTAACCCTTAAGCTTATGTTCAACAAGCCCAGAAAAGCCACGAGGAAAACTGATTAAATATAGAGAAGATATTTGCCCTTACATACATGTACATGTGGAGACATCATCCGAATATGACTATATATGTAAATGAAAGGATATCCTTCCTGTTGACACGAACTATTAAAAAATGGGCCTAAGAGCATGGAGGCAAAGGCTACATTTTAACATCAGGAACAATATATGTGGTAATTATTGCTTTATTTTATTCAAGAGGATCCCCTGAAATTCATTAAACGTTGAATAATTAAATTTTCGTTGTGTTCATTGAAATTCCTGTATTCTGATTAGCTGAATTGGTCACGTGTTACATTCATTTCGCAATGAATGTAAAAATTAAGCCACGCCCATCGAGGCGCACTACTTTTATTTCTTCGTAATGTCGGGGAATCCCAATATTACAGTCGAGGGAATTCCCTTTCTGCTCACGTGTATCGTCATGCACAGGACATTTAGCGACTTTCATACGTATTCATTGTCCAAACAAACCTTTGAAACCGAAGGCCGAGAATGAATGAAACAGCAAACGTGCAGGCTCGCTCGCCTGGTTTTTTTTTCTGCTCGCCTCGGTTCAACTTTAATGTCTTCGGGTTTCATTTTTAAATAGCATTTTTCGAACTGTGTTTTACCTTTATCAGGGAAGTAATGTTTAAATTTGGCGGTAACTGACCATGTATTTGAAACAGCTGCCTTCTCCCGGACATATTTCTCCCGGTTCGTTACAGTCTGACTGTTGCAGTTCTTTTCGCCTCTTGTCTTCATTGACAGGTCAAATGAACATTGTTTTGATCCTGCTATCCGTTGATTGGCTACTGACTGTGTATATGTGCATAAATTAAATGATCACCTGATTCATGTCACGCCACAGTATGTATTCCTACACCTGGAATGTTTATCAATCTCGTCATTTTTGTCTGTTTTGATATATACAACTGTTTTTGGTTAAACTGTTGTAGATAAAACACGTTTTATGTTGTGGAATTTAATTATAAGCACTGTGTATTTTTCGGTTCATTGAGGTATGAATCGAAAAACCAATGTGCCAACTGTATGAATGCTTATAAACTGAATGCTTAAAAACTGACATCCAAAAGAAACTTTACCAACTGAAAATATAAATTTCAGACAAAGTAAAATTTGTTTTAGATGAAGTCTATCTAAAACACATAACCTAAATACAACCATAGTGTATGCAGAAAATGTTAATCGTCTGTTACATTTTTGCGAGATAACACGCGAAAAAGTGAAAAACACGTGCACCACGGACAACTGCAAATGCACGTGCGGGTAAGGGTATAAAACGATTGCAACGGCAAGTCAGACATCCAGAGTGATAAAAAAACACAAAAGAAATGCCACGACTCACAGTCGAACAACGTGAACGAGCCTTGGGTATGGTACAGATGGGAGCCACCCACGCCCATATTGCACGAACCTTCGGTTGCTCCCGTGTTGCCGTTACCAACTTGATGCAACGTTACAGACAGATAGAGCGGACCGCTGACAGGCCAAGAACAGGCAGACCCAGGGTGACCACGCCCCATGATGACCGGTACTTGCGTACCTTGCACCTCCGAAATCGCTTCCTGACAGTGACGTCATCGGCGGCAAATGCCTTAGGTCACAGGGTTAGTCGACAGACAGTGGCCAGGAGACTCAGGGCTCATGGAATCAGGGCTCTTAGACCATACAGAGGACAGCTATTGACAGCGCAACATCGTCGTCTACGATTGAGATGGGCCCAGACTGTACGACGTTGGCAACGACGTGACTGGCAGAAGGTTGTCTTCACTGACGAAAGTCGATTCTGTATGTTTAGGGCTGATGGACGACAACGTGTTTACCGTCGAAGGTTGAGGGAGTGTCATGTTATGGGGAGGGATCTGTGGGGAGGAAAGAACACCGCTGGTCATCGTTGACGGAAACTTGACAGCTCAGCGTTATATGGATAACATTCTTCGTCCAGCTGTCCTACCATTTCTCCAACAGCAGCCACGTGGTGTCATTTATCAGCATGACAACGCTAGAGCCCATACAGACAGAATTGTCACTAACTTCCTCGCAGGCAACAACGTCAACGTCCTGCCGTGGCCTGCACGCTCACCCGACATGTCCCCCATAGAACACCTCTGAGGAGACTTGATGTATCGTCGTGTTCGACAACGACGACACTCTCCAGTCTCTAAATAATCACATCTGGGCCAGACAATCAAGGGATTGACATCATGAGCGTCGATTCACGGAATTGGGATCAATGACATGCATCAACCAAGTCAGCTAGCCTGACCAGCCGATCCTTTTAGTCGCCTTTTACGCCAAGCATAGTCGCCTTTTATAGCAAGAATGGGTTGCTGAAGAGCTATTCTACCCCGGATCTTCACTGGTCCAGGGAGGATGGGATTAAAGGAGAATACAAATGTATGGGATTAAAGGTGAATGCAATGTCTTTTCTGTTTCTAATACCTAGTGGAGGATATTTAAAAATACTAAATTGGAGAAAGCATCAAATTAGTAATAGACAGTTCCCACGGGGTAACATTTCCATGTGATCATGTTTACGGTTTTCTTACCAGTTTCGAAGAACTTTAAAAAATGAAATGAATAAAATTGGAAATAGAGAGCAGAATTTAGTCAAACAGTTGTTATTTTAGTACTTGTCTACAGGAATCCCACTTCCAAAACCTTCTATTACTCTGTCCCAATACAGAATGTAAAAATGAAAACAAAACTATGAACGTGCAACGGGGTCTTCCAACTTGTCCAACATCTATTGTTATAGACATAAAACGACCCAAACGTGGTGATTGAAAAGACAGTGGGGGATTAAGGGGGGCATCTCACAAACTAGGATACAAGTGAAAGACCGTTCACAATCTAAAGCTACATCAATACCCACACACATTACCTTCGGCGCAACATTATAAAGTCCACCTGAAAATAAACCCCAATTCAATCATACCAAAATATACCCCCCGCCCCCCAAAAAAAACAAAACAAAACCCAACAACAGCAAAAACAACAACAAAGAAACAAAACCAAAACTAAAACCAAACAAAACCAAAAGAAGAACAACAAAAAAACATCTAAACAAAACGTAAAGACAAAAAGAAAAAAAACAAACAAATCCCGCTATCTTCTCAACCAAACTCCATACACAGAGTAACTGTAGCTGACATACAGCTTTTTGCAGCTATTATCGAAACACGCTATGCTGCGACAACCTTCTACCAACAGAATATAATTTGGCCTTGCTTCCGCGACATGGTGTTGTGTGTTTGTAAGCGAGACGTTGAGATATAATCGAGACATGCGAGAACGGCGTATTAGATCTAGAATAACTCACGTCGTATGATATAGAGTGATGCCTGATCTGTTTTCCAAATTTTGTCCCACGTGCACATCTTTCAACCCAACCACAACACTTCAGTGTTCTCATCATCGTTCGCTCTTCGTCGTTACCACACAGCTTCTGAATGACTGATGGTAAAGCTGTCATCATTTTATACTCTACAGGAAGTATTTGTAAATGGAAATAAACCCTTAGACTTAATTCATGATCTATAGTAAATGTGCTAGATAGGAAATAATATGGCACGTAAGCAATATTATGGTTATTGTGACGGAACAAAGATATTAAGTTGGTTGGTATCAATTTCTGATAGCACTAGCGTCATAATTATAATTATTTCTGGTTATGAATACCCTTAGAAGCACAATGAAGAGGACTTTTGGATTTGACTGATTTACCCATACACACTATATATACAAGAGAAACCACAAGGGTGATATCTGAAGCAGTTCCTTTTTTTTTTACCATATAAATTCTTTTCATGTGAACAATTGACATGTCGTTGCATGTGTTTGTGATGGATACAACCGGTGGGGCAAATACGCACTCCTTGTCTTATTTTGTACAGCTGTATATTAGATGATCAAATGTAACATTCTGCAATCTGTTTTAGTCCTACATTCTGATTGCCGAATTAGTATCGCATCGACGTTAGACCATAATTTTACCGATGAGAAAATCACCTTCAGAAAAACAACAACAACAACATATGTCAAAGTATTTACTTTACAAGTTAAGACTGGTAGCAGTCTCAACCCCTGAATATACTAAATAAACGATGTGATATATTGTGTTTGAGATATACTGTTGTAATGGAGCAATACATTTAAACAGAAAACCCGATGAGCAGGGGATATACAGGTCATATATAAATTACAACTTTTCATTTGGCGCATCAAGTATTATAATGTAATATCTATCGCGTCACAAGACTTGGGAAAATCTGATGTACAGTATTATCTAAACAAAACAAAAACATTCGGCCAATCACTAATTTATACATGCATATAACTGGTTTTGATTGTTTGTTGTTTTATGCTGCACCAAACAATGTTCCAGCTTATAGGACCGAGGTCAGAAAAAAATCAAATCAGGACCAGATACATATACATCGATTCACACAGTTTGAATACAATCATATGCAAGTCATGACGTCACCGAGTCTGACCATCCGATTCATTTAGTAGCCCCTGACGACAATCATTCTTAGGTTGCAAGTGGGACAGTCCTGGACCCCTTGTACGTTATACTACATATAATTGCCGAGTACAGGATTTATCGTCACTAGACATTGTCAATACACTTATCAATACATTGTGTGTGGACCCGTGAAGATCCGGGGTAGAATAGGCCTTCAGCAACCCATGGGCTCGCTGATTTGGTTGAAGCATGTCATCGATCCCAATTGCGTGGATCGATGCTCATGATATCAATCACTGGATTGTAAACATGAGCATCGGTCCAGACTCGATTATTTACAGACTGCCGTCATAAAGCTTGAATATTACTGAGTGCGGCGTTAAGCAACAAACAAACAAACAACATACTGTGTGCGCTCATCTTCACCAGTCTTCCGATATATGTTATACATCCTCGTAACTCGATGACATTGTGAGAGGTTCACAGTGAGAAAGGGATATTCTCCGCATCTAGCATATCATCACCGACTGTAATAAGACATATGTGACTGCTAGTTTTTCAATCATCACTGTAGGCGCGATATACATAATACCAACCAGACTTGATGAATAGGCTTTGTACAAACAGTTGCCAAATCGTTAGTTTCTCTGGCATAAGCCTGATCCGAAATGCAAAATACAAATATTTATAGTACCTCCGTGTTAGCAATATACTTCGTCTAAATAGAAAAACAGCAGTTATTTTCGAAATTTGGCTTTGCTGGGGAATTCCGTACACACATTTCCTGTCACATGTTGACCCGCTTGTCGTGAATATGAGTTATCTGATGTGCTGTATGGCGGACAATACCTTGTCTCCACCTGGGAACACCTGAATTGCATACCGTACCAATTCTCATGTACCAAAGTAATGCTTAAGAACAAGACTATACTCTGTGCCCTTGAAGAAATTAAACGACTCCAGCCACTTTTGCTGATGGTGGGTCTAGAAGCAGTAAGAGCCCACAGCATCAAGAGAGTATAGTTCTTGATATTCCTTTGAAGCGTTTGGCCAAACCAGAAACAGACTCCACTATATCAGACAAATACAGCATTTATTGGATTTCGAATTTGGTTTCAAATTCAACAATGAAGTTGAGTGTCATAAATTGATTTAAAAAATAGGGATCCAACGATTCTCAGTCGATGACGTCTTATACTTGTGAGAGGGAAGTTTCAAATCACCACTAGAGCACAGCACAAGGCGGATTCATACTGCCACGTCACTTGCGTGAAAGAAACACCATCAGCCCAAACAGTGAGGAGTCATTTACGTGCTGAAGGTATTCACCCCGGACGACTAGTTCGAGGTGTCATTTTGCCGGACCTGCATCGTCGGCTGCGACGTCAATGGTGTCCGAGAGTATGGCCACACTTGCGATGGATCCCCAACGCAACAACGCCATCGACCAACTGCAAACAGTAGAATTATCTTCAGCTGTAGCAAGGTTTTTCCACGTAGCGCCAAGCATCATTACGAGACTGAGGCACCGTTATCAGACACTGGACAACAGGTGGCCTCCTCAGACAAAACTGTACCACTTACGAAAGCCCCATGGATGAGTCGTTGAATCATTTTTGGGTTAGTGTCATTGCAGCACACCATCCATCAGCCCACAGTTCACCCCATCCCTTGTGCCACCTTGCCCTCGGTAAGTCATTTCAGTGTCATCAACTTGCTGATGCGAGTTAGAATCAATTAACGACGAGGTGAAAGTAAACATTCTGAGTTCGCTCTTTTAGTCGTGATAACTCTATTACTTAAAATGCGTTGTTTATTATTTGGCTTTGAACTTCTATATTTACATGAACAAAGTCGATGTTTCAGTTGCTTGAATGAAGTCAACGAGTTTTATCTTAAGTTCAGTAGCATATGTCAATTATGCTGAATCAAATACAAAAAACATATTTTGGGTCGAGACATTAAAACTACCCACGACAGTATTGCAAAACGAACATAGTTTCTTATTTTTGTTTTTACTTATAAACAGCAGAATATCTGCCCTTGGTCCTCTTTATGTACAGGCCGTCGTCTCATGGCAGGAGTGCTGAGGTAGGCCACAAACGGACACGTTTTCATGCAAATTTTGAGAGTTGCAGATGCCACCGGTAGGGTGGGACATGCCTATACGTTTCACGAACACCTGGTGTCATCACTGATTTTCAGCGATCCGTTCACATATTTGTCACCGCTATTTTGCCCTTTTGCGCCTAATGGATTTCGTTTCAGTGGATAAGCATGACTGTATATTCTCAGTCAATCTTTATTCATGGTACTGATGAGGACAAGGCATGATATATGAAATATAGATATATTTCTCATTTTCTGTACAATCACATGTCATTATATTACAAAATGTGTTACCATTTGGGTTGTGGTAGAAATAGTTATTCAGGTATTTTGTTCTGAAATCATTATGTACTTGATATACACTTAAAAAGTGATATTCATCTTCTCTACAATCGGTTTTACACGTCTTACAATGTCTGTTTTCTCTTGCATAACCTACATATGCGCCTGTTTCAATAAATAGATCATGTGAGCTACAGAAATCGAGAAAGATCTGTTCTAAACTTATGCAAATTTTCACTTAATAGATAAGGTTCTGGTATTATAGCAGTCTTTAATTTAGTGTAGATATTTGCTTTTATAGAACTGGACAAGGAACCGTGCCATTTTTGGATAAGTTCTGTGTCAGACGGCTCAAGAAATTGATGTGACGTGTCTAATGGTAGTTGTAACCATATATAACCATATTCACATTCGTATAACATGTTTTTAAGTTTTGATGCCGAATTTAGTCTCCCATGACTGTGTAGCATCATACTAAAAAAATTACTAAGGTTTCTTGAAGATGGTATATTTGATAAATTGAATCCATATTTAATAAGCTTTAAATAACGACAGATAACACATGGAAAACCTTCCGCACTCACCATATACCCTTGCATTTTCTGTGCTAGAAGTTACTCCCAAGAACGTTTTACATGAATATAAATGTATCTCAATAACATCCAAATGTTCATGGCCCCCGTTTTCGTATCCACACAACAGATTCGGGCTTATTTTCGGGATGTAGCTGTATTACATGCAATTATTTTCGATTTGATATGCTAATTCATTCATAAAAAGGAAAATGGAAAGGGACTTAATATATATTCATATAAATCATCCAAATCAATGAGCCTAACCACCCCATCCATTTAGTCCCATCTTACGACCAGCATAATTTGTAGGAACCTATTTAAATCCAAAATCCCACATACATGTGTAACATGTGAGCTAAATTGATTGGCGGGAGAAATATTGGTTTGTTCGTAAATGGAACCATGTATGGCGTGGTAAAATGAAGCCTTATTCAAACACCAATGATGTGCATTTATTCACAAACACACACATTTATATAGTCTATAAATTACATTAGAATATCAATACAGAAAGTGTTGCATATTACACATTAATAGCATATATCAACTCAATAGAATATGCTGTGTATAGAAGGTTCGCTTCCAGCATACTGCCCCGGTATCACTGTATCTATTTCTTAATGGAGTCTTATTGCGTACATACAAACTGTTGTGGCTTATTCACAGGCGACTGTATGGGTCGGGTCGTCAGACTCGGCGACTTCGTTGTTTTGCAGATAATCGTCTCCCGCAATGTGGGACGATGAAACCAATGTCCTTTACTCAGTCATCTCTATTCATAACAACTCCAACAGGTTGGACTGTCTGGTAAAGATCAAACTGCAATTTTGTTGTGGCGCTAAATACCAAAACAAATATACCATTCAGAGATGTTCATGAACTAAACTTGATTCACATTTTGATATTAAGTGATTCAAAATGTCGAGAACAGACATAGCGAATTAGGTGTTCATAAATCTGAATTTGATTCACGTTTTAATATTCAGACAGATAAACTGACATCAAAATCGTAGCAGTACATCTTCCACCTAAATGGATATCTTTGAATTTCAGGGTATTGACACTCTCACATGAAGAATCATGTCAGATTATCGATCTCACCACCCTCGCTCCTTTCTCGATCGCTTATATTAACCAATCATAATGGGAGGGCATGGTTTGATTAACGTGGATGCTCTTCATGATAGAATTATATTGTGCACTTACGCACACATTTATTTGTCTGATGATCCTTTTTTGTTAATGGTTCTGTACTGGTACAGAAATCAGCGTCAACAAAGCCATATCAAATCGGCCCAGACTCAGTTCAAGTTTCAAGGGGAGGCTATCTGAGTTTATGTGCAGTATTGTGAGACAGCAACCCTGCAGAGTACTTCACTTGGATGAGGTCGGCTTCCCTGAAAAGTGAAACAGAACGCTTTCTGTTTGCTGCTCAGGACCAGTCACTTCCCACTTGAAACCACCAATGTGTGATTTTACATCAAAATGTAAATATGAAATGTAGATTATGCAATGAATTTAGTGAGACTGTCCAACACATCGTCAGCGGATGACCAGCGTTGGCACGAAACAATATATTAAGCGACATGATGGGGTGGCTCCATCATTTTATTACCGTCTTCGCCATGTGCTTGTGGTTATGACAGAGAGGTCATGTTAAGACCCAGAATATGTAGATGGCGTGATGGAATATGTGAAATACAAAATTCTTTCGAGTTGGACCGTATACAGCCTCAGACATATCAAGGCCAACAAACCTGATCTTGTCCTTTTTGATAAATCCAATGAAATCATTTATATTATTGATCTGTCCCTTCCTTTTAACACTAATGTCATTGACAAGATTCAGGAAAAAGAGTTCAAATATGCAGGCCTCGCTTTCGAAATGTCACACTTGCATCTCAAGTATCAAGTTGTCCGACTCCCCATTGTTCCCGGTGCCCTAGGTTTGGTATCTCCCAATGTGTTGACTGACATTAGGAGAGTTTTCGGGTTTGCTACAAGGAATACAGCCCTTTTGACAATCTGGGTAATGCAGAAGGCTGCAGTGTTGGGGAGTCTTCACCTTCTCCGAAACGTTCTGGGTGGGTTTGACTAGGCCAGGCTGCGCTTCCTGGGAGAAGTCCCATTTGCTGTCTGGGCTGTGTGCAGAGAGGGCAAGGGCCATGAGCTGATGATTAGCCTGACCAGGCTGACTGTGCCAGGATCACCTGTTGATGCATTTTTTATTTCAATCTGTACACAATAATAATATTGTAAAAATACATATCTCCTCACCATGAAGGGACATGCTGAAGGCATATACAGATGACATAAAACACAAAATATATACAAAATAAGGAAAGAAATACTTTAATGATGTTTAATTGTAACGCTCAAAAAAGTGTGTCTTTAATGTTCACATAATCTCAAATAATCGAGCCTGGACCAGACAATTGAGTAAGGGACATGACCATCGATCCACGCAATATCATCTCCTACCGCTACGTCCCAAAACGTAGACCTCCGGGTTCTGTTTGTCTTCAGATAACTGTCTAGGGCCGAACCAGCCTGACCTTTATTCTGTTTGGCAGAAATAGCTTCCTGCGTCTTTTTTGCTTGAGTATAGCACCCTTGTAACCTTGATGCTTCTAGTCCGTTCCATCAACGCCCTTGTTGACACTCGATGGCGGGAGAGGAGCAGGGGTGTCGAATCTCCATTCTTTAACCATGTCTACCCCACAGTACACTGGTTCTCGTTCTAAAAACAAAAGAAGACAAGTAGAAAACGATAATGTTTCATCATCTGATGATGAAAATACTGGACAAAATCCAGATTCATGGCCGCGATTTCCAGTCGTGGATGGCAAGCCGCTTAAAATCAACCCTTTTGTTGTTTCAAAAACGATGTTAAAAATGTAACTCATCTCCGTAGTGCTTCCTTGCTCATGGAGTGTGCTAAAAAACAACAATCAATTAATCTGCCACTTTGCAACTACTGAAATCGTTTGTCTCTGAGCACAGATCTCTGAATTCATGCAGAGGCATTGTGCCAAATGCCTAAATGCCAAGGGGTCTCTTTTGTTAAACACTTCACTAGAAATGACAATGACACAATAATTCAAACAAACACCTACCTTTTTACCTTTGCTCTATCTAAAATCCCCAATTCAATCAAAGCCAGCTACTTAAACCTTGGAGTAGATATTTATGTGCCGAATCCTCTCTGTTGCTTCAACAGTCAACGTTTCGGACATGGAGCTAACACCTGCACTTAGTCTAAAATCTGCTCCCGTTGCAGTGCCAGACATGACAGCACTGCTTGCACAAATGCAATCATGTGTGCAAATGGCAACGGAGAGCATCAGTCTTCATCAAAACAATGTTCAGTCTATTAGAGAGAAACAAAGATAAATAGAATTACATGCACAAATAGAATCTCTTTTTTAGCAGCAAAGAAACTTGTTGCAGATCAATCACCAACTACACCGCGCACATAAACTTATTCTACAGCTTCCTCCTCTAACCATAAAGTAGACAGTTAATGTCAGACAGCAATAAGCTGGGTCAATGACTAGCAGACACTTCTCCTCTCTATTTCTGACATGAACACCTCTACCTCTGAAACACAGACTGAAGTACACTCCGATCCTCTGTTTGAGTCTGATTCAGAACTACCGCAAAATGAGCCACAGCAGGAAGCAAAACAAAATCCTGAAAATTTAACCCAAAAGGAAAGAAAATTATTGAAAAAGAAAGAATCAAAAGCACTCAAACGTGTTGAGCTGTCTTCATCTTTAACAACCCCTGTTGAGGTTCATACTTCCTTTGAACCTCTGCACATGGAAGTCACCGCTTGTCGAGCAGAATGGAAATTCCCCAAGATCTCATATTGAACCTCCATGAGTTCACCAAATATAGAATTGTAGAGGACTTCGGCATAATTTTAGTGACTTACAGCTTTTAGTTCAACATTTTAGACCATCAGCTTTATGTTTACAAGAAACCTTTTTCAAAACCACAGATTCATTTGACTTCAGACAGTACAGTTCATACCATCATTTCTCACCTCCGGGTGAGAGGGGCACTGGAGGATCTTCAATAGTTGTGAGTCAGGATGTTATCCATAGCCCTGTCACACTTAATACCCCTCTTCGGGCCATTGCAGTCAGGCTCACTTTACATTGTGCCTTCACTTATGTTCTCTTTACATTCCTCCTTCATCCTCTCTTCAGCAGTCAGATCTTCATGTACTTTATGATCAACTCCCCAGGCCCAGTATCATAACAGGCGACTTGAACGGCCGCACTCCATTTTGGGGTGCTAATAACGCAAATGCTAATGGGAAAGCATTGATGATTTCATCGCCAATAATGATCTATGTATATTTAATGACGATTTACATGCTAATCTGCACCCTGGAACAGGTACATATTCTTCACTTGATCTATACCTTACTGACTCAAACTTACTAAATGAATTCAAATGGTCGGTCCACGATAACCTCTGTGGCAGTGACCACTTTTCAACTATTCTTTCAACCGTCAATATATCCGTAAACCATGGTTTACCACCGCATGTAAACATGCTTGAAAAGTTTGAAAGAAGGCAGGGAAATATTCCGCCACCATCCCACAGTCCACAACTTAAATACATTTAAAATATCATATGCTAAGGCTCGTCGTACTTTTAAACAAAACAAACTACAGTCTTGGCAGAATTATGTTTCAAAAATTATTCACGAACACCTATGTCTAAGGTTTGGAATATGGTGAATAAAATTAAAGGAAAAGTCTCCAAAGCAACTGTTAAACATCTTAAGGAAGGTACCAACTTACTAACAAATAAATCTGTTATAGCAAACAAATTAGGTGAAACTTTAGCTTAGCATTCCTCCTCATTAAATTATACACCAACATTTCAGAAAGCTAAAGAACGTCAGAAAGAAACTAAACTAAATTTAACTTCTAATAATGGTGAAGATTACAATGAAATATTTTCCCTTCATGAAATGCTTTGGACAAAGCTCATGATACCGCTACAAGGACTGATAATGTTCATTATCAACTTCCCAAACATTTGCCTGATTCATGTTTAGAAACTGTCTTTGGCACATTTTTCAATATCTGGACAACGGGTAACTTCCCTTCATCTTGGCAACTTTGATAGTTTGTATGTAGAAGCTGATGAAACGTCACTTAAACACCGCCGCATTAAATAATCTTTACAGTATATCTCTTAACAATGGATGCTGCTGCTGCTAAAGCAGCACTCAACAAATCTGTGACACCACTTCTTATTCCATACACTGATCATAAGCCAGTGATTGGATCATATATCCGAGATCTGATGCAGAAGAAGTGGGACACCCAAGTAGGTGTTAATAAATTACATGAAATTAAACCAAATATCGGTTACACCTACTTGGCTTGTCAGTCCAGATTTGAAGTCATTATGCGACGATGTCGTACTGGCCATTCGAGATACACACATGAGTATCTACTAAAAGGTAAGGATCCTCCATCTTGTATCCCTTGTGATGAGAGAATCAGGCATGTCCTGCTTGAGTGTATTGATTTTTCCATCACAAGGGATATGTATTTCAGTGTTAAAACAATTAAGGATCATTTTAATGATGTTAATGCTCATTTAATATTATTTTTGTAAAAGAAATTGAACTTATTCATAGATTTTGATGTATTGTTCTATAAATTGGTAGTGGCTTTACCCTCGAGAGGGGTTAAAGTATCGTAAAATTATTGTCCCCCAGAGAGGGTATGTAAGTTCCATATCATTCAAAGTATTTTTATGCATGCCAGGCTTTTAAGCGTAGTATATTCGTCATTTTAATCGTTGGCTTATCTGGTACACTGTCGCCAATGACTGAAGGGATGATATAAATCCTGCCGGGATCCATGCAGGAAGCAAAAGCACTGTAAGTCCCCATCTCCCTTCAGTGACTGACGATCTCTGGCCCATTTTTATATTGTGTTGTTTATTAATACTTATTGCTTTTTAATATTCTCAACTAGTTTTAAAATCAAATCTGTGATATTCTAGTTTTTGTACTGTCCATCGTTGACAGGTATTTATTTAGTCTAAATATATGTTTCCTTAATGTGTAACTTCTCGTCACGATATGGCTGAGATACTGCCGATGAGACGTTAAATATTAACTCACTCACTCACTAATTCACTTCATCGTGGCGGAATGCTGTCGTCATTCCAATACCTAAACCTGACCGGGATCATACTGATCTTTCAGGCCAATATCTTTAACGAGCTGCGTTTGCAAAACTATTTGGAAACCAATAATCTCATTGCAGATACACAATGTGTAAGACCATGGAAAGAATGGTCAATAACAGATAAATATGGTACTTAGACACAAATAATCTTATTACAAATATTCAATGTGGTTTTAGAAACAAATAGAAGTACAATTGATCATTTGGTTAGATTGGAGACATTTGTTAAAAATGCTATTATCAATAAACAATACACTGTATCAATATTTTTCGATTCAGAAAAGCCTACGTTAAACCTGGAAACATGGCATTTTAAAAGACCTTCATGAGATGGGATTGAGAGGCCGTTTACCTAATTTCATATCACAGTTTTTTACAGATAGAAGTTTCCAGGTACGTGCAGGGTCCACCTTGTCTGATGTTTATGATCAAGATCACAATACACCACATAATGATCCAGTAATACATCTAGCGGCCACTCCAATTAAAGTTGTAAAGAAAGCGAAATTCTTAGGAATATTTTTTTATCACCATCTTACCTTTCTACCATACATTAAATATCTTAAAGCAAAATGCTTAAAGATGCTGGATCTATTAAAAGTTATTTCCAATTCCAAGTTAGGAGGGGACCAGTCAACCCTTCTTCACTTATATAGATCACTCATCCGTTCTAAACTGGATTATGTCTCTATCATCTATGGTGGAGCCTGCAAAAGCAATCTTAAAATTTTAGATACTACCCACCATCAAGGTTTAATACTCTGTCTTGGATCTTTCCGTACTTCTCCAATTGACAGCCTGTATGTTGAGGCCGATGAGCCATCCCTTAAAAACCGCCGCATTAAACTATCTTTACAGTACATCACAGAGTCATATTTTAATGAGTCCAATCCTGTTTAACTGTATTTTTAATTCTCCTTATGACTCTGGATCTGTATGATAAGAAATCATCTCTTGTTCCCCCTCTAGGAATAAGAATTTAACCTTTCCTTTCTGCTGCTAATATTTAACTCTCACTTTTTATTCTTTCCGACTTCTGTCTTCTCGTCCATGACAATTGGTGAAGCCACAAGTTGACCTGTCACTGTCCAGGCTAAAAGAAAGCAGAAACAAATCAATTAGAATACCATCAAGAATATAATCAATTACTAGCTTCATACAATACTTACAAATCAATATTTACAGATGGATCGTTGGAACCAAAACTATATCAACTAGATTGCCAGGTAGTTCTTCAACATTTACAGCAGAATCAGAGGCTTTTTAACAGTTCTTGAATTTATCAAACTATCTAAACTCTCTGTCCTGGCTTCAGGCTATTAAAAATAATTCAAAAATAATTGTGTAAACATCCCGTTTTACTTGACATCATTGAATTACATAATGAGCTTGCAACTGTCCTTTACGACATCATCTTCTCATTGGCTGCTGCTGCTGCAAAGCAGTCAGCGAATCTGTGACACCACTTCTGATCCCATACACCGATTATAAACCCGTGATTTGATCTTACATCCGAGATCTAATGCAGAAGAGGTGGGGCACTCAAGTAGGTATAAATACATTACATGAAATCAAACCAAATATCGGTTACACCTACGTGGGTTGTCAGTCCAGATTTGAAGAGGTCATTTTACGACGATGACGCATTGGCCATTGCCGTTACACCCACGAATATTTGTTGAAAGGTGAGCATCCTCCGTTCTGCATCCCTTGTGATGAAAGAATCACCGTCAACCATGTATTGCTTGACAGTGTTGATTTTTCCATCACAAGGGATTTATATTTCCAGGTCACATACTCGTATATAGGATTTTTTTAAATGCTATAGATACTCATTTAATTATTGTTTTTTTTGTAAAAGAAATAGAATTGTATATAAATTGTGTTATTATGTTTTGTGTAAAATGGCTTTATTAAAATTGGTAGAATGAATTTATATCTGAGATTGTTAGTGGCTGTATCCTTGAAGGGGGTTAAAGTAGTGTAAAATTATTGTCCCCCTGAGAGTGTATCGTAAGTCCATATCATTTAAAGAATATTCACATCTACTACGCTTAAAAACGTAGCATGTTTGTCTATGGCAATGGTATTAACGTCATACAATTCCCCATGCCTATCGTCTATTGAAAATCTGGTAGTGATACATTTAGCTAATTGATTTAGTAATATCATCTTTAAAACTATGTTATAAATGTACTTCATCAATGTTATTTAAAACTTACATTTATGGAACATTTAGCTGCATATAACATAACCAACCTCAACATGCTGAAGACTTCATATTTGCACAGAGTTGAAAGACATGGTTTTAATGGAAAGTCAAACTACTGATGTCAGATATAACAAAGTGACAAAATAATACCAAATACGAGAGCCCGATGATTGAGTCCTAGAAACGTTTCAGGGTAAGTCCTGTGGTAGCACATATCCCACAGGCCACAAGCCAGCCCATCTCAGATGCTCCCCTGCCCTCGATTTGCCATAAAAGTGTCATCAGTCACACTGGTAACTTGTTGATGAGAGTAAGACTAAATTGACGGTGAGGTCAATTTAAAAATTCTGAGTTCGCTCTTATGTCCGCCAAGGATTACTGTATGACACGCCAGCCAATCTCAGCTGCTTCCCTGCCCTCGATTTGCCATAAAAGTGTCATCAGTCACACTGGTAACTTGTTGATGAGAGTAAGACTAAATTGACGGTGAGGTCAATTTAAACATTCTGAGTTCGCTTTTGTGTTCGCCAGGGATAACTGTATTACGGAATATAGGTTGCAATGATGTTTATTCTCTGGCGTTGGCGTTTTATGTTTCATTTGTTTGTTTGTTGTTTAACGCCGCAGCAACAATTAAGCTGTATAGACTGTCAATAATCGAGTCTGGACCAGACATCCAGTGACTGACATCTTGAGCATCGATTTAAGTAGCTGACATACGATGACATGCATCAGCCAAGTCAGAGAGCCTAACCACCTGATGCTGTTGGTGGAGTCTTATGACAAGCATTGGTTGCTAAAGATCAGTTCCAACCCGATCTTCACTGGTCGGTTTATATGTATTCGAACTGGTGGACTGAGGTCCCCGAGTTGCACCATAAGCTCACTTGCATTTATCTATTATGCTGAATCAACTATAAAAGAAACGTTCTGGGTCGAGACATGAAAACCCCAAACTGTGGTCCAAAGCGAACATATTTCTTAAATGTTTTCTTTACTTAAACAGCAGACGCGTTTGCGGGAAAAAATAGTTCTATTTGGTTTGCTTGTTTTATGCCGCACTGAGCAATATGACAACGGTTTGTACTTATAATTGAGTCTGGTCAAGACAGACAAGTCATTGGTATTACCAGCATATGTTTCTGGGGACCTATTCTAACCTGAAATCCCAACGGGGATATACATTTTGTACAGAACAGAGCTCAAGTTAATAGAGAACTATGGGTTTGTTCGTTAATGCACACATATGAGTTGTGGTACATTGAAGTCTTTTTCAAACACCATATACATTAATACACGAACAAATGTCATTTATAAACTACATGAATTACATTAGGATTCCATCATCGGCAGTAATGCATATCAGTATACACATTATCAACATATTTATACTTAACGGGATATTGAAAGCTGCTGTGTAGCGCAAACTAGGTGTTTTCCAGTCCAGCGTAGTGTCTTCGTATTACTGAATATTGACATCCAATTCTTATATGGTGTCTTATTGCGATTTGATGCACACGACTCAGAGGTGACTTATTGGATCGGGTGATCAAGGTCGATGGACAGATTTATTGCACGTCATCGTAACCCGCAACGTAGGACGTGGCGAATACATTGTTCATGCATCTGATTAATTTGAAAAAGAAAAAAGGTGTGACATGTTAGCTCACCTGGCTGAAAGTCAAGTTTATGTCACCTTTTCGGTCGTAGCAACTTCTGAACTTCTTGGGGGGCACGGGTGGCCCAGTCGTCTAAGGCGCCGCTATTCGCTGTGCAGAACTGCCCCCCTTGGGCACGCCAGGAACCTATGATTGTGGGTTCGAATCCCGGTTTGCCCCGATTATGTTTCTAGGTTTGTCAACACGATACCTGTGCTCGTGGGTTTAACCGAAGTGGTAAACGTATAAGGCCTGCATCATTTCGGGCTTTCCTCCCACATTAAACTGACACGCCGCGATATATCTGGAATACTTTTAAAAGTGGCGTTAAACCCAACTCACTCACTAACTCACTCTGAACTCCT
Organism: Haliotis cracherodii; assembly: GCF_022045235.1. Lineage (NCBI taxonomy): Eukaryota > Metazoa > Mollusca > Gastropoda > Lepetellida > Haliotidae > Haliotis > Haliotis cracherodii. The sequence continues at coordinate 11,338,717 of NW_027266268.1, forward strand.
CGGTCCTTGAAGCTGAAACTTGCAATCAGCAATATTCCAGCTATATGACGTCTGCCTGTACATAATCGAATCTGGTCGAAACGAACCAGTGACTGATATTCTGAGCAATGATCCACGACATCGGAATACGAAGCAAGTCATGGAGCCTGACCACCTGATCTCTTGTTGCTAACAGGGATCACAACGGGAGATCTAATCAAAATGAGTGAGAAGAGTAAGTTTCAGTATATGTACATATATCACATCTGCTCATGATATTAATCCCTGGATTATCTGGTCCAGACTCGATTATTTACAGACCGCAGTCACATAGCTGGAACATTGATGAGTGTGGCGTTAAACAACAAACCAAATCATATGTTTTTGAAGCTTAATACTGCAGAGTGATAGTTATCGACATATATAAAGACAATACAGACATCCGACTTCAGGTGGAAGAACATGTTGCTGTGAAACACCAGACATGTGGATGAAGAACATGTTGATATAAACCGACACATACAAGGTACATGTATTGGAGGCTACATCACTGTACATGTCGGTTGAAGATTATCAGCACATTATGGAAACATATATAATAAGACCAGGCGAGTCATCAATATCAAGCTGTCGCCTGATACAAGTCTGTTCTTACCGTTTTACCATATAACAATATCAAAAATAATATAAAATAGTTCATTACCAAGGGGTAGGTTTATTTGTCGCTTCAAGTGGAGTATCCATCCAAATCTGATGATATATTAAAGAAACATTTCTGAAGCACCTAAATTATTCAGATTAAATGATGGCCTATTAATTGCTTCATTTCCACCTATTTCGTTTCGTTGCTATCAGGTTCGTTTGCTGATGTGTTTCATATTGTCAGTATACGACCATATACAGTTCAGTTCGACGATATTGTTTTTAACAGATACATAAGACTACGGCGACAGTTTTGACAGCTTTTGCTACAATGGTTTTGTTTGTTTGCTTGATGTTTAACAATGGTCGAAGCAGGACCTGACAAGTTAGTGATTGATATTATAGTTGGTTGGTCGGTTTGTTGTTTAACGCCGCACTCAGCAATATCCCAGCTATATGACGGCGGTCTGTAAATAATCAAGTCTGGACCAGACAATCCAGTGATTAATATCATGAGCATCGATCCACGCAATTGGGATCGATGACATGCATCAACCAAGTCAGCGAGCGTGACCACACGATCCCGTTAGTCGCCTTTTACGACAAGCACAGTCACCTTTTACGGCGAGCATGGGTTGTTGAAGACCTATTCTACCCCGGAATCTTCACAGGTCGATTGATATTATGAGCAACGTCATGGCACGATGACAAGAAATCAACCGCTTAACCAAAACACATCCTATAGTTTGCAGCAGCGCCACAAGGTGTCCTTCCTGATTTCCTGATACACTATCAAGGCAGATTGATTAATTTCTCTGGACCATTATTTCTCTCAATCTTAATTATTATTCTTATCATACATTTGTGATTTCAGTTCATTTATTGTTTTTGTATGGAGAAGCGATGCGGCGGTTGCAACGTGCGGAGAGTCTACGGGCTATTGACATTTTGAAAACTGGAAGAAAGTCAGCGTTCAGTAGCCAATACGTTCTATGTTTCACAGTGTGTAATCAGCAAGTTTCATCAGGCTTCTGGAGTACGATTGGAAATCGTCTATATGCAGGTCATCTCAATGCTCGACGGCCACATTTTGCCCGCCCCTTTCAAATCGCCACAGTGCCAACAGTCGTCAATGGTGTAAGCAATGTCGAAACTGGCGTAATCATCCCCATTCACTTTTCACTCCCTTGATAGGCGTGGTCGTGTCTGGCGACGTCGAAATGAACGTCAAGCCGATGTCAACCTGAGACCTCATGACAAAATGGGCGGTGGATCGGTTATGGTGTTGGATGGCATCACTAAGCCGGAGGAAACGTCAATTCATATGGTGCAAGGAAGGGTGCTTGCTTGATAATGCTGTTAGGATCTACACCGAAATGTCGCACTAATTGTAGTAAAGAAGTTGCTCATCCATAGAACTCGTCTTACTTCATTTCACACAATTTCTAAAATGCCACTGAAAGAAGTTAAACGTCATAGACCGACGACCACATTGGCTGAACTTGGCCAGGCGATGCAGTTGGTTGGTTTGTTGTTTAACGCCGCACTCAGCAATATTCCAGCTATATGACGGCGGTCTGTAAAATAATCGAGTCTGGACCAGACAATCCAGTGATTGATATCATAAGCATCGATCCACGCAATTGGGATCGATGACATGCATCAACCAAGTCAGCGAGCCTGACCACCCGATCCCGTTAGTCGCCTCTTACAACAAGCAGTGTCGCTGTTTACAGCAAGCATGGATTGCTGAAGACCTATTCTTGTTTGACAAGTCGTGGCGTTTCAACGCATTGCTGATACAAAAAACGTCAACTTTGAAAGTTCCCATCCTACCCAAATCGTCCTTCAAGATCGTTGGCGGTCATAACATCTACTGTCATACTTTACTACCCGTTCTTGTGCGTTCCCAATTCAGTAACTATTAACAAAATATAAAACTGTTACTAGAAAGTAATATCTCATAAAAATTCTTGTGATCCTTTATAATAATATAAATTCAAAAACAGTTGTGAAATAACTGAATTATTTTGTCGTTTTCTAAATTGCCTGAGTGAAAATTTCAATCATTACACATTGACATGTATCATGATAGTATGGATATGTATACCAAACGGATAATCGAGGACATCCGAAAGGAAGGCAAACGGAACCCGAAGGTGGAGGACGAAAATTCTGCTCAGTGAATTGCGGCCCCTTAAGTCACAAAATATCTGCCATTTCGAAAATTATAACACCAGTTGGTTGGTTAGTTTTTTAACGCCGCACTCAGCAATATTCAAGCTACATGACGGCGGTCTGTAAATAATCGAATCTGGACCAGACAATCCGGTGATTGATATTATGAGCATCGATCCAGGCAACTGGGATCGATGACATGCATCAACCAAGTCAGTGAGCCAGACCACCCGATCCCGTTAGTCGTCTTTTACGGCAAGCATGGGTTGCTGAAGACCTATTCTACCCCGGTTCTACACGGGTCTATAACACCAGTAACAGGAACAAAACGTTTACCAGAGTACTCAGACAGGGAGAGAGGAGTCGTGTTGTATTTGAGACGGCACGTTACACTTGAGTCCAGCGCCTATGACATTACTGTTTGCTTCAATCATAAGAGACCAATGTCATTTCTTTTCTTCCATGAATTCGAAAATAATCAAGTCTGCTTGGTTTGTCAAATGTTTCAAATCAGAATTACCATCTCTGAATGACATAGCTGATTTTACAGTCGCATCACAAACACATATTTATGGAAATGTACTCTCTCCATCGCTGTCGGTATGCATTTTGAATATCACAATGTCAAAAGAATACATGCATAAACATATACATCTTGTACAGCAAACACTAAATTGACTAAAAGTTTATATTTGAAGTTTTGGCGACATCAGATATCTTGCCATTCAGAGCATTTCATGGTAACCTATTGTGACGTCTCGCATCTTTGACTCAGAGTCAACGGCATGATGTCATAATAGTAACGGGCCATGTAGAAATACACCTACAACTAGCTCGTCTTGCTTAACCTTCCTTAGGCTTCCCACGTCATATTGGAAGTCAGTTTTAATTTGGCCACCCCCCTCAGCCCCTTGGGGGGCACCCCCTCCATTTGGACAATTTTGAATCCTCACCACCAGATAATGCATACAACCAAATATGGATGATATATATTTCTTAGTTCCGGAGAAGAAGTCGTTGAAAGCAATATAGCCAATTTACGCCTATTTGGCCCCGACCCTCAGCCCCTGGGGGGCTCAGCCCTTAATATTTGTACAATGTTGAATTCGCACCACAGGAGAATGCTTCCAACCAAAAATGGTTGACATCTATCTCTTAGTTCCAGAGAAGGTCGCTTAAAGCCCTATAGCCAAATTACCCCGGTTTGACCCCGCCACTCAGCCCATTGGGTGGTCAGCCCCATCATTTAAACAATTTTGAATCCAAAGGAATGCTTCCAGTCAAATTTCGTTAATTTCCAATCAGTGGTTCAGAAGAAGAAGTCGTTTGAATAAATTGTTGACGTACGGACGACGGACGACGGACGCCACGGTATGGCATAAGCTCACCTCAAGAAAACGAGTGAATCCACTTCCAATATGAAATCCGTCCAATGCTGACTGCCTTCACCAATGAGATTCAGTTGCGTGGGTCTCCACATCTATTCCTTGTAACATGCATTTTACTTGAAGGTCATTTGACAAGTCTTATTTATATTCGAGACGGGCCTGTTTATTGAGGAACATTTGCAGCAAGTTTCTTTCAAATTTATTTAAAATGTCTTTTTTTGATATCTTTTCGGTGGGTCAGTTGAATCGGCCTATATTCTGTGCTGGATTTTCTTTCAGAACGATAGGTACAAATGAGGGCAGGGTTTGCATGAAGATGCAGGGTGATATCTACCTACACAACGGTATGATCTGCATTTCTAACCTATTCGCAACACCACCTCTGTCCATCACCACTTTTAGACGGCGGCCTCTAACAACATTGAGTGTCAATAACAGTTGAATGCAGTTTAATCCTATGCTTGTCGTAAAAGGCGACAAACGGGATCGGGTGGTCAGGCTCGCTGATCTGGTTGATGCATGTAATCGATTTCCATTGCGTGGATTGATGTTCATGATGTCAATCAGTGAATTGTCTGGTCCAGACTCGATTATTTACAGAACGCCGTCATATAGCTGGAATATTGCTGAGTGCGGCGTTAAACAACAAATAAACATACGATATGGCTGGGATACTTAATGATTGTGGCGTACGCAATTGATCATTATTTGTTGACTATATTTTGATGTTATGAGACCAAGAACCAGAAAACACCTTGCACTGATTAGTAAGGTTCAAAATAAAACCACATACCCTGATAGTCACGCGAAATTAATCAATCCGTCGAGTGATAACCGCGATGAAGCGTTGCGTGTCTGGACTCCTTGGTCATGTAAAATGCATTTTACGTGCGCCTCACAAGATAGTTGACATGATACACGAACACCCTGAAACACCATGTAAATCAGTGTATTTCGACCTGAGTTTTCTTGAATCAGTCATATTTTTTAAATCATACACGGTTCATTTCGATTTTGATTAAAAATCAAATCAAACTTTTTCTTTATCTTGGTATTTCACATCTTATAGTAGTGGGTACGTTCTATGTGTTTATGTGTTATATAAAGCAACACTCAGCGATATGATAACAACCTGTAAATAATCGAATCTGGTACAACAATCCAGTGACTGATATTATGAGCAATGATTCACGTTGTCAACCAAGTCAGCGAGCCTGAACATACGATCCATTAAGTCGCCTCTTACGACCAGCATAGTCCCGACAGGAGCAAGACCCGTGAAGATTTTCGGGTAGAATAGGTCTCCAGCAACCCATGCTTGCCGTAAAAGGCGACTATGCTTGTCGTAAAAGGCGACTAACGGAATCGGGTGGTCAGACTCGCTGACTTTGTTAATGCATGTCATTTTATCCCAATCGCGTGGATCGATGATCATGATATTAATCACTGGATTGTGTAGTCCAGACTCGATTACTTCAGACAGCCATAATATAGCTGGAATAGTGCTGAGCCAGGCGTTAAACAACAAACCAACTAACCAACCAACCCTAGGAACACATTACTCGAAATCCTCATGGAAGTGATGAGCAGTTTCATTTTTGAAAGAATTAACTTACTTTGTTTGTTTGTTGCTTAATGACACTCGGCAATATTCCAGCTTTGTCAAATTACTATTCAGTGAGGATCAGATAACAATAATCGATCATTAAGGGCGATATTTAACCGGTCTTCGTCCGTCAGTCAAGTTTCATTTCCGTAATTTATATACTGATAATCCTTCCCGTATCTCTTCTTGGAAGTCTGGAGGCAAGTGCTGAACCGACTGACGTGATGTTTCTTTCACAAGGTTAATGTGTCTGGCTTTTATTTAAATCGGTCCTCTTTTGATAGAGGCGTGTGCATCAAGATTCTTAAGGCTTTCTGGTAGAAACGCGGATGACATTTCCAAATGATGTCCGATGCAATTCCCTATTTTGACTTGTACCACATGTTCCCGTGTATTTCAGGCGAACAATGAACTAGTCCTTGCATGTTGTTATGGCGGATGCCACTGATTGTGCAGGATACGCTCACCTTGTCGCGAACACCTGGTGTTTATCTCTATTTAAATTGTAATTCATAAACACATGCTCATTTATAGTCGGAATCGTACAGTCGACTCTGCTTTGACAAAATATGTCTTATGAAAGCAGCTACCATCATACGTTTACTGAGAAAATAATAAGTGAAATGCTGGACTTCCTCATTGATAACATCTATGTAATATTTGGTGGTAAGACATTTAGACAGTCAAGGATTCAATTTGGCTACCCATTGGCACCAAGTAGCCAATGCATTTCAAGTCCACGTAAGGACCATATGCAGGCTCCAGCAACGGTATCAGACCACCAACACTACAGATGACCGACCACGTAGTGGAGGACCAAGGGTCACCACCCGACGTCAGGATTGTCAGATTGTGCGACAGCATCTTCACGATCGCTTTGTTACTGCTGCGGAAACTGGTCGACAGACCATGGGGACACACCCGCGACACATTAGTGTGGACACCGTGCGTCGACGTTTGACGAGCAGACACCTCCACTGTCACAGGCAACACTGAGGACCGATTCTGGCGAAAAATCTGGCGACGCCGTGGGGAACGTTATTCGGATGCTTGTGTTGTTGAGAGAGACTCGTAGGGTGGTCCGGGCAACTTGGTGTGGGGTGGAATTGGTCTTGCACAGAGGGTCAGCCCTGTGGTCTTCCAGAACATCGGTCCTGGGAGAGGCAATAGTGTCACAGCAGCTCGGTACATTGATCATGTCTTGAGACCATGGCCATACGCCATACCTCATTTGGCACGTTGCCGCAACCACAAGTTTCAAAATGATAACGCCCTTGCCCACACCATGAGAGCAACAATAGACTTCCTCCAGCAGTATGGCATCAGAACCATGCAGTATCCTGCCCTCAGTCCCGATTTAAATCCAATTGAACATCTATGGGACGAGGTTCAAAGACGGCTGAATGACGTCCGACCAAGGCCGACAACTGCAACTGAACTGCGTCAGGCGTTCCTCTGAGTGTGGGTTCAAGTGCCTATTGCCTTCTTCAACCGCTTCATCCATTCCATCCATCGACGTTGCACGGCAGTCATCAATGCACATGGCGGACACACGAGATACTGACTTGTGATGCAATTTTCTCACAGACTTGTGTTGTGTTTCACTTTAAAAACATTTGGCACTTTCATTTCAACCTTGATGATCATTTTTGCCAAGTTTCATCTTTTTTAACATGTCTCAGAGTATGCTTACAGCGTTTGGACAAATAAGGTTTCTCATATATCTATCCGTGGTGACGTTTCTTTTGCGGTTCGGTATACAATTGAAGACCTAAACGTCAACGATCTGCGCCACGTCTCATTTTCATCCAACATCAAGCTGACACGCCCCAAATAACTGAAATACAGAGCGTTCAGCCTTACTCAATGCCATCTCCACACAAATGTTCAGACCTCACTCACTTTTACAATATGGTGTGTGTAAAGTTGATACTAGGATATTAGGCATCATTCGCCACCGTGCGCTAGCAATACTCTAAACTGACTGGTTAAAGCGTTCTTGTGAAATATTGAATGGCGAATGAACGCGTTTGTGACTTGCTGAATATTAAGGTGGAGATAGTACCTACAAGAACTCGTGGGTTAGTGTTCGCTATATATTCAACAAAGGACAGACGTTGCGCTAGCCGTGATCGTTTACAGCATGGGGAACCCAAGAACTCAAGAATATGTTGCTGACAAATAAACGATCATAATCAGGGTGTATTTAGTTCCAACCCTTTACCAGTGGATTCCAGCAGAAACCTCGACCCAGAACGCTGCAATGTGCGCCCTCAGACAACTGGGTCATCTCTGACCCCACGTACGGAAATTATTCATGACCGCCTCCTGGTGTAGTGGACAGAGCGTCGGCCTGGAGAGCGGAATATAACTGGTTCCATACCTTGGCAGCTTAATACCAAAAAACTATAAGAGATGGTACCTTTTGTTACTGTGCCTGGCACTCGGCTTTAGTTTTGTAAAACAATAAGTTTGTTGGTTTGTTTGTTGTTTAACGCCGCACTCAGCAATATTCCAGCTATGTGACGGCGGTCTGTAAAATAATCGAATCCGGACCAGACAATCCAGTGATCGACATCATGAGCATCGATCCACGAAATTGGGATCGATGACATGTTTAAACCAAGTCTGCGAGCCTGACCACCCGATCCCGTTAGTCGCCTTTTACGACAAGCATAGTCGCCTTTTACGGCAAGCATGGGTTGCTGAAGACCTATTCTACCCCGGAATCTTCACGGGTCCAAAACAATAAGTGGTCTACCCGGAGTCAGTTTATTGTATCTGAGTGGAGTATACATGTTAAACTGTGTCATGGTCTTGCAATCGGCTAGCATTATTAAACCGGCAGAAACACCCGCACATACCTGCTTTCACGTCACTGTAATTCATTAATGACATACTTGTTTAATATTTGTTAAAATTGATATATGTTCCTGCAATTAGATATAAACAAACGTTAATAATCATCTTAAAACAAATAACATTTTGCTAACTATGTCACCGATTCATAATAGGGTGCTTAGCGGTGAAGACCCGTGTTTTTTTACATATATATATATATATATATATATTAATGCTGACAAAAATAAATATCGTAACAATGGTATCAATGTGGAAATGTGGCACAAATCTCATTTGCCTGCTTCTCAATACTCCGTTGTGAGAAAATGGTTAAGTATTTGATAACAAGAAAGACAGCAAATTATTACTTCACAGCAAAATTGTAGCTTGCCAGTTACATGTATGAGACAAACGCAAATACTCTCTGCTTATAACGACTTGAATAATGTACCATGGAAGTCCTGATGATTACTGATTGGTCAAGCCAAGTTATGGAATGGTTCAAAACAGAGCATATTCCTTCCAATGCCACATTTCTTGGAGTTTTCCCCGTTTCTATTTTCGATGTGTGGAACTGAGATACCGATAGGGTGCCGTGCTGTCGGCGCGTATGTGCATAGGATCAAGTCTGGGTGTAGGAAACGGTCGTGCAACTGGCCGTCCAATCGATCTCGGTTGTCATTACGATAGCAGAACTCGAACGAGACAGTGTTTTTAGTCTTTTACTAGTTACCGATACAAAAGCCATCTGTTTTGCATAGCATAGTCCATCACATAGGCAAAGTATGCCCCAATCATGTCTTTGAGAGAATTGTTATTTTGTGTGCAGCTACATGTACGTTTGGATCAATTTTGTCGACCCTTCCCATGTACTGATTGCAGTATCTGCCAGTTCGTGCCTATTTCATCTTTCCTCCCAAGACAGTCTGTCAATTTGACCTTCAGGACTGACTCCAGCTGCGTTGTCATTGCAAATTACCACCAGGGTGTAGTCGAACTATTTAACATAAGTGAACATTTTCCAACTATATTTGCTCACACTTCCCTCAACACCGTTTTAGTCAGAACATCCAGTGAATGAGATGAGGAAATTGTCAGGTTTGACATAATACGGACGCTAAATCCACGACTACAGATCGTCCAAATTAATTGTAAATCATGCACCTTAATATGCTTTGAAATGCAATGCGTATTCTGATGTTGTGGCGAGAATCTCAAACGTGAACCCAAAGCGTGGGGCTTTCCTCTGTGTAAGAGAGTGGTTTCCGAAGTTAGGTGCCATGACTTCGTCAATGGACAGATGATGAAGAACTGGAGCCTTGAGTAGAGCACATTCATTTATCATGGACATCCAAGGCATCGCCTTTGTAAACTTGTCATGAGCAGGACATTTCTGTTTGTTTGTATTGTGACGGTAACGTAAGATCTCATCGAATCTGTTTCAGGACACTGAAGAAGAAACACCTTTTATTGAGACAATCTTCATTCTGTTCCAAGCATACACAGATATCGAAAGAAATGCTATAAGCATATCGTCTCATGGTGATGTCTCGAAGAAGTGGTTGCCCTTATCCTTGGATGCATAAAAGGTGGTAACTTCATCCAGCATGTGGGCTATATCCTCATCAAATATGATATTGAACAGTTCAATTGATGTGATGTCTTCATGAAGGACATGGCCATTGGAACCGATTTGTAGGTTGATGTTGACTATCTGCTAATCGTCTGATAAGTTATAGTGAATTGTTGACAGAGAATGCATCCCAGTCAGAGGATTCATTGCCCAGGACGTTCAATTTGACCACCATGTTGTACAATATTTGCCATGGCTTCTGAGCAGTGCCCCTGTTAGTTTGTCAACTGTTCCACCGTCATCATCATCATCATCATCATCTTCATTGTCTTCACCAGAGTCCCCGCCCTTATAATTATGATATCAATGAACAAATTGCGAACACATTGCAACCAGTATGGCATTGTGAGTGAACATGTTAAGACCGCCAACGATCTTGAAGGACGATAGGGGTTAGATTGGAAATATTTCCAATTTGGATCGGTAGTGTGTAGTACCACCATGATTTGTCAAACATCCATCAACTCAATTAGGCACACTGTGTATGAGTCTCACAATGGCGATTTGCGGGAGTCTGGTCAAGTTCAGCCAACGTGGTCGGTAACCTATGGCGTTGACGCACACGTCTCCCGATTATGTCATAGGCGTTGCTTAATCTCGGAAAGGTCTGGGTGATTGCTGACCATGGAAGTCTGTGGATGTTGTGCTGACGGAGGTGAGCATTGACAATTAGTGCACAGTCAGCATGGGCCCTGTCTTCCAGAAGGTCAAAACGTCTACCCACACGCCTTGCAAACAAGACAACAAAGGGTGTCAGTATGTTGTCCCGATAGTAATGTCCTGTTGACACTTCCTTTCACAATATGGAGTGGGGTTCGCGCAGTCATAATGATGCCACCCCACATCATAACCGATCCACCGGCAAATCCGTCATGAGGTCTCAGGTTGACATTACCCCAGTTTCGACGTTGTGTTCACCATTGTCGTCTGTTGGCAATGTGACAGTTTTTAAGGGGCGGCACAACACGTTGCCGTCGAGCATGAAGATGAGCTGCATGTTGACGATTTCTAATCGTCTGACCCGTTACTCGTAGTCGAGTAACCTGATGAAAGTTTTCAGCAATTTAATTCACCGTTTAAGCTCAATTTCGTAGAGCCTGGTGTCGGATCAATCGATTCTCTTGTCCTTGACCTGGGACGCCCTGAACGAGGTCGATCGTCATGATGGGTTTCTTGATATCTGTTCCATGGACTGCTAATCACAGACTGTGAAACATTGAACGTATTTGCTACTGCACTTCTGCCAGTTTCCAGCATGCCAATAGCCCGTAGACTCTCCGCTCGTTGCAGACCCCGCATCGCTAGTTCGTACAAACAAAATGAATATAATCAAGTAAATCACAACTGTAAGATAAGCAGAATCAATAAGATAGACAGAAATAATGGTCCACAGAGGTTAATCGGCCTACCCTTATAGCATCAAATGACACCCCGGTGCTACTGCGTGAGACACGTGTAGGCTAAAGGATGTGGTTTGGTTTTAAGTTTTACAGACACATACATGTAAGTTCTTGTATTGGATGTTTGTCGTCAACACCTACTTTGTGCTAATACTTTGAAGTAACATATATTTATTTCATGATCTGGTACTTTTTATGAGTATATTTCCATGCTCATGGCGGTAATAGTGTTGTCTGTAAAGGTAGGTTTTGAGATGAGCCTTAGAGGATGAAAGCGATGGCGACAGTTTAAGGTCAGATGGTAGTTTGTTCCATAGCAAGGAAACGCAGAACTGAAAAGCTTTCTGACCAAAGGTTTTGAGACGGGTTTCCGGGACTTGTAACAGGTAGTAATTCTGAGAACGAAGAGATATGGAAGGCTTGTATTTTGGCAGTAGTTTGGTGAGATATAATGGGGCTGTTTCCATGTAGCATTTGTCAGGCCAGGGTTAGAATTTTGAATTCAATTCTGGCTTTGAGTGGTAACCAGTGCAGCGACATCAGAACAGGTGTACCTGGAGTCCATTTTGATGTCATCGTGACGATACGTGCTGGTGTATTTTATACACGTTGGAGCCTGTGGAGTTGATCATGTGTGGTGCTACTCATGGGACTATTGCAACAGCCAAGCCGTGATTTAACTAAAGATCTAGCCAAAGTGTGTGCAGCTTCTTTTGTGAGTAGATGTCGAACACTTCCAATGTTGCGGAGATGAAAGAAGCAGGACTTTGAGATATGGCTAACTGTACATGTTGTTTCATAGGTAGTCCGCTGTCCAGATAAACGCCAAGATTTTTCACTGATTTTGAGAATGCGATGTTTGAATCACCAACTAGTATGTTATTAACTCCCACTTTCTAAAGCTTTGTTCTGGTACCAATCAATAAAGCCTTTGTCTTGTCGTTTAATTGTAGTTTGTTTTCAGTCTTCCACGACTTGATGGCCATAGTGCAATCTTCGAATTTTTGAAGTTCTGTTTAAGTTTCAGATAGCATGAAAGTCTTCATCAGTTGCGTATCATCGGCGTAGCAATGATAGCTCAGTAGTCGCTTTGAGATGATATGACCCAAACTTTTAGTGTACAGTGTGAAAAGAATGGGGCCCAGAACTGACCCTTGGGGAACACCACAGAACAAAACTATCTGATGTTGCCTTATTTACAGTAACAGACTGACACATTGATTATCGTTTGGATGGATTTGACAAAGTGCACCCAAATGGGGTGCATTGGTATTAATTAAATTTGGTAGTTTTTTTACAGACCCTCCACGAAATAAATTGTACACGCAGATCGTCTACAAATTATGCAGAAACATCCATTCTGATCATTTAATCCGTACAGAAAGGTCCAGGATATGGGCTCCGCGTACATTGGGCTTTATATGTGCACACAAGCAGAACAAAACATTTCGGTCAATATTGAAATTAGCTTAAGAGTTAAGAGGTTTGGCACAAAGGCTGTCGTTTTTATGCCTAGCTTAGGTTAAATAGATTTAGTCACGCCAGAGAATTACAATAAACATTCGCTTAACTGTATTCCTCAATACAGCTGATGGATTCTTTAGAAGAAAGGGGTCTTTGGGTAATGTAAATTTCAAGTTATGAGTTTTATTGGATCGTGCAAAGTTTTTATTATTCTCCAATTCCTGTGTTCTGACAGTTCCGCCCAGTCAGTAATCTAATACTTAGATTCAATTTCGAGATATATTCACGTTTCCCAGCTATTGTACAGATTGATGGCGAGTTACAATTTCAGGTGGAATAAATTGACTCATATGGCTTCCACCAGTGCAATATTGTGTTTGTACCTGATCTTAAAATGATGTGTTAATGATAATCACATAGTATTAACATTATAGTAAATCCTTAATATGTGACTCAGCCTAAACAAGTGTTCCAATGAGCGTCATGCAACTCTTTCTCAGAAGTTTTTTTATCAAGGTTACAACAGTCAAGGCCTCAGTAAAAAATATAGGACTCAAATAGGCTTTCAAATCAATTAATAGTAGACATGTATAGGCTATTTCGAAATTTGACGCATGTGTGACAGTCCTGATGCAAATCTCTATTTTGACTTGTGCCATATGTTCCCGTGTATTTTTCAGGTGAACAATTGACTTGCCTTTGCATGTGTTTGTGACGATTGTCGCATGTGGATACGCTCACCTTTTCGCGAACACCTGGTATCAGCATGATATTATCGGAATACCCATACGCGACGATAACTTATATGTTATACATTTCATTCACTTATCAACATAGCCAGAAGTACATGTGGCATTGATTGTCCACATAGTCATAACAGTATATTACAAAACTTCGTTAATCTGGTTGATGCCTTCCCATATTAACGCATCATGGGAACGTATTATTCCTTTGATACACAATTAAAGGCCTCCATAAAGCTTTGAGTGAGTGAGTGAGTATGGTTTTACGCCGTTTTAGCAATATTCCAGCAATATCACGGCATCACAGATTGTACGCATGTCGGGAATCGAACCCGGGTCTTCGGCGTGACGAGCGGACGCTTAAACCACTAGGCTACCCTACCGCCCCTCATAAAGCTTTCAAAATGTGTAACGGTAGACATTTGGAAGACATTTCCAAATTTGACGCATCAGTGACAAAAACGATGTCCGATGCAATTCCTTATTTTGACTCCCGTGTTTTTTTTCCAGTGAACTTTTGATCTGCATTTGCATGTGTTTGCGACGGGTGCCACCGGTTGGTTAGGGTACGCTCACGCATGCTCATGATACAATCGGAATCACACAGTCAACTCTGATTTTGGCAGCGATTTCATATAAATATGGAACGGGTTTTGTCACGTTTATATGATTTTAAATAGTCGATCCCCAAAGTAGATGAAGGTTGCCTTTAAGGACGAATAGACACTGCGTAGTTGGAATCATTATTCTGTTATGAACATATGCATTCAGAAGATCGCCTGTATCGCCGATATTGTCAATTGAGTTGTCGCACCAGCCATATTTTCGGGCGTGTATATGTTTCCTGTTACCAGGTATGTTTTTTTTCTCAACGCTTTTGTAATGATCAAACACTGATCAGACGGATGACTAAACACGTTTTCATCACCATATATGAAGCACAGCTACTTTTTCCATTAGTACGTTAAACAGCGCAACCTTTGACAAGCGCAGCTAAAACTTTCCATTATTTGGAACATTCAGCACATGAATTTTTTTTTAACAGTGAGTGAGTGAGCCCAGAGTGACACAGGGCTTAGATGTTTGGATGGATGTGGTGCTGTCAAGCAAACAGTCATAATCAGGTCTAATCGGGAGTTTTTGTTGAATTTGATAACTAACATTAATCAGTGTTATACTACATGTATGTAACCCCTGCGTTATCTTTAAAAGCTTCGACCCGTGAAGATTCCGGGGTAGAATAGGTCTTCAGCAACCCATGCTTGCCGTAAAAGGCAACTATGCTTGTCGTAAGAGGCGACTAACGGGATCGGGTGGTCAGACTCGCTGAATTGGTTGATGCATGTCATCGATCCCAATTGCGTGGATCGATACTCATGATATCAATCACTGGATTGTCTGGTCCAGACTCGATTATTTACAGACCGCCGTCACATAGGTGGAGTATTGCTGAGTGCGGCGTTAAACAACAAACCAACCAACCAACCAACTTTAAAAGCTTCGTTATAAGTCACTCACTAACTCGGGCCTGCATCAATTTGGGATTTCTGTTACATTACTCACCTACTCACAAAACCACCAGGAAACGGAAAATGTGTAAGATCTTTAAAACACAGAAGCCTCGGGCGAGTGAGTTAGTAAGTGAGTTAAAATTAAAAGTCACATCGGCAATATTTCAGCCATATCGTGACTTTCAAAGGTTATATCTGATAAATACATGTAAACTATAAGAACCTGTTAACAACAAACAGTAAAATAACTATACTTATCACAGATTGTTAGTTGAAACGTGCACGGAACCATAAAAATACATCAGTATACAGAACAATATATACAAACACGAGCTACACATCGCCAGCAACTGAAGGTAGATAGATCACCATCTTAGGGACCATGGGGACTTACAGTACTTTAGCCTCCTGAATGAACCCCAGCAGGATTTACGTCATCCCCTCAGGTGCTGGCGATTATTGACAAATTTAGCCGAATTACAAGAACACATATTGTGTGATTAAACCCTTGGCGGTATTGTATATATACATACTGTGAATGACGTGAACTTATCTACCATCTACGGGGGACAATCCTTTTACACTACTGCAACCCCGTTCGAGGTACAGCCACTACCAATCTTTGTTATTCAAATTATTCTACCAATATTAAAAGATTATTTATTAATTAAAAAGCACATGTTTCAAAATTTGTTTAACAATTCAATGCTCTTAAAAACAAGAATCAAATGAGAACTGATATTGTTAAAAAGATCTTTGAGCGATGAAACTTTGAAATAGTTATCCCTTGTGATAGAAAAAGGAATGCAGTCAACCAACAGGCCTTTTTTAAAACTGCATGATGTGTAAACTGTCACATGACAAAGAATAGTATTTACACAACCGTCAGTGATTGTAGAAGAAATATAGCTGCTTTGTATCAGCCAGTGTAATAGAACGGTAGTGCAGAACATGCTTACCCTTTTCCAGGGCACCTGGTGTTAATACTTATTGTCAGTGATCCATTCACGAAATGTTCAATACTATTTGTAGACACACTAGTAATCCAATCAATGAACTGCCAGGCTTTTTTTGTGATGAGGTTCAAATATAGATATTGTCATGAGCCTATTGAACAAGCAAGAGTCACCAGCAGAAGACATATTCCCCCAATCTGGTGCAATTCGGAAATGGAGTTTGGCTACTTGTACATCACTCTTGGTTCATTGCCACTGAATACTTTCAGTTCAGGGAAGACAACGAAAAATGTTGCTCAGGCACTAAGGACTGATATGTTGAACGCTATGTCCTCCGTTTTACAAACGGGCGATAAAAAGCTGTAAAAAAACCCAGCCATGTCTATGTATATTTGCATTATGTAGTGAGAAAGACATTTTACAATTTCTTAACTTTTTATGTTGTTGGTTTGTTGTTTAACGCCGCACTCAGCAATATTCCAGCTATATGGCGGCGGTCTGTAAAATAAACGAGTCTGGACCAGACAATCCAGTGATTGACATCATGAGCATCGATCCACGCAATTGGGATCGATGAAATGTTTTAACCAAGTCAGCGAGCCTGACCACCCGATTCCGTTAGTCGCCTTTTACGACAAGCATAGTCGCCGTTTACGGCAAGTATGGGTTGCTGAACACCTAACCTTTTATGTGGATGGCCAAGACACTGGTAATATCTCCATGACAACAAGTCATAGCAGAGGGAGGATTTGCTGTCCATATATTTACGTCACGCATCAATGATTAATCTTTACGCGAGTTTCGTAGCGTACAGCACGGTCCTTCCACACGAACGTTCAGTGATAAAAGTTAGTTATTCCTAATTATTTTGTTTCGGTTGAATTCACATGGCTTCATGTTGTTTCCCTACAAATCTCGTGACACATGGTTATAGCAGATTCTTTGAAGTTATTCTGAGATAAAAAAAACAACCTAGTACACTCAACCCATTGATTTATAATAACAGCGCGTACGCCTGTCTTACAATTTCGTTTTATGTTTTTGCTAATGTCTTTCCAATTTGTATCTATCCACAACACCGCGGAGGCTGCTTTTAATGTTACAGGTCTTACTTTAATTGAAATACTATTCTACGCAGCGTTCAAAACTGATCCCCATGGTGAAATGAGACGTTGGCTCATATTTATACGAATTCCAACTATCATACACACATTTTGCTCAGAACGCCTTCGACCGGTATCCATGTGGGTTTTGTGTGATTGACTATGACAGTCGTCTGTTTCAACAACCGTTATCTTCCATGTCGCTAAATCATACGTCAACTTCAGCAAGTACCGTTTCGCATATTCAGTCAAGACAGAAATATCCCATGTGAATTGAGTATTGACAAAAAAGGATTAAACTCAGCTATGAAGGTATTGTGTAGCTTTGATTACAATTCAGTCCACGCGTTGAGGACAATCTTTATTGTTCTGTTTTCCAGATGAAACGGTTATGGTTTAATGTTCCTTGTTTGTATAAACAAATGTTACATAATGGAAAACGTTTATTCACTTTCCCCGAAATAATTCATATATTCTGTACAGTGTCAAATGACGTAGTAATAATACTCATCGTCTCTCGGACAAGAGACATTTTCATGGGTTTGACAAAATACTACCTGCTAGAATATGGCGATGTGTAGTTAACGCACTGGGAAAGCAGAGAGGCAAGTTCACTTTGTGTTACCTCGTTATTTATTTTATCACAGCTCAATAATGCATTTGGTCCACTGAGTTACTGAGCAGCCTCTTAGCATTATTCCAGCAATATAAAAGCAGGCACACCAGAAGTGGGGCTTCGCCATTGTACAAATGTGGGGAATCGAACCAAGCCTGTCGTCATGACGAGCGGACACTTCAACCACCAGGATATCCCAGTTATCTATGATATTAACTATATAATGAAAACGCCAAGGTCTGCATACTCGGATCGGGGCTGGTGGGGTAGCCCGGTGGTTAAAGTATTCAATCGTCACGTTGAAGACCCGTGTTCGATTACCAACTTTGGTACAATGTGCGAAGTCTATTTCTGGTGTCCCCTGCCTGATACTGCTGGAATATTGCTAAAAGCGAAGTGAAACCATATTCACTTCCTCACTCATACTCGGATCTTTGTAACAAAAGAAGGGGACACGGGTGACCCAGTCGTCTTAGGCGATTCGCTGTGCAGAGTTGCGTCCCTTGGACACGCCAGAAACCTATAATTGTGGGTTCGAATCCCGGTTCGCCCCGATTATGTTTCTGGGTTTGTCAGCACCATACCCGTGCTTGTAGGTTTCACCGAAGTGGTAAACGGCTGAGACCTGCATCACTTCGGGCTTTCCCCCCACATTAAGCTGACACGCCGTGATATAACTGGAATACTGTTAAAAGCGGCGTTAAACCTAAATCACTCACTCACTCACTCAAATTCTGAACGAAGGAGCACTAAAACAAGCAAATTACCGTGTCCTACACAGACGACAATACCTCGAAGGTTTCACCTAAAATGTCTACATTTCCTTTGGGTCTCTCTCAAATTAAACTGACACACCGTGGTGTTACTGAAAAACACTGTTCAAAGCAGTGTTAGATCGGACTCACTGTCGTAAAATAAATGATGCACGCTTGGATTAAAGATAAAATTCATGATTTAAACCTTCAAACAAAATAGAAAATTACGAAAGCTTTATGGCTCGTTAATGTGAAAAGTAAAACAACCATACAATTCCGAAGGGCCAAGTTTCTCAAAGAAATTAAACATGTTCTTCTCGATTCATTTAATCATTAAATAAGGAAGAGCATTGTATATTGATTACTTTCGGTAATATCCAATCAGTTGATGAATCCTACCACTGTTGATATTGCGTTGTTATACTTTAAGTGCTCCAAATCCGAGGCCTCAACAGGACGAACTAATAAAAACACTGCGTGTTTATATTTTCCCGTCTTCCTCTTTTATGATTCTCAACGTGAATGCACTTAATACATGCTATACTAAGGAGATAACATTATCTTCTTCAGTGAAACTTTTTACAGCTGTTGAAAGATTTTTTTAGTAAACACAAATATCCTTCTTTCAGAAATATCATTTGTTTAAGTGAACGAACAAGACGTTCTGTTATATGAGTCATGACATGAGGCCAACGTCGAATGATGTTTAATGACATGTTATTACTGAAAGGAGGTCCCCCATATGGCTGATCTCATAGAAATAGCTCTTGAGCTGACCCATGTCATCGTCCTTGTGTTGCTGCCCTTCAAAGCATCCTTATTCCATCATAAATGATTTTCTTACTAAGCGCGAATGTGACCAACCTTACTCCTGGAAATCCTGTTTTGATCTTTAAAGTTTTACTCAGCAATATTGCAGCTATATGACGGCGTACTGTAAATAATCGAGTCTTGACAAGACAATCCAGTGATTGACATCATGAACATCGATCTACGAAATGGGATACAATGACATGCTTCCAAAGTCAGCGAGCCTGACCACCTGATCTCGTTGGTCGCCTCTTTAAACATGGGTTGCTGATGACCAATTTAATACTTTTGAGAAGTGAAGCGCTGTATTTTTGTAAATATTCCAGGATGTGTGAACTCAAATACAGCATTAATGTCTTCGGTGCGATATATGCACTTTTGAAGTAACAAAAAGAACTGTGTACATGTTATCCTCCACCATTATGTAACACGTCTGTATCATTGAGTGAGATAAACGCTGCATTGAACAGTATATCAGTGTTATATCCCTGTCCCTATCCTTATTGGACCCTTGAAAATTCTTGGGATAGAATAGGTCTTAAACAACCCATGCTTGCCGTAAAAGACGACTAAAGGGATCGGGTGGTCAAGCTCGCTAACTTGGTTGATGCATGTCATCAATCCTAACTGCGTGGATCGATGCTCATGATATTAATCACTGGATTGTTTGGTCCCGACTCGATTATTTACAGATCGCCATTATATATAGCTGGAATATTGCTGAGTGCGGCGTTAAACAACAAACCAACCAACACTGTCTATATTGCATTGATATGTATAGGATAAAACAGGTTATGGGGAGTTTTGAGGGCGAAGTCTTCTGTCCGAGGAGGATCTTACAATCCAAAGCATAAAGGAGGAATGATGTATCTAACTTTCACACCGACAAATAATGATCACAAATGTCAGAATAAACCAAAACATGTCAAATATTTAACAAAGATTAATATTGGCAGCGTTGCTCCTTCCATACAGAAGTGGTGGCTTGCATGTGTCTCGTGACAACAACGGTCGTCCAGGTATTTTTTTTGTATCAGTTGAAAGTATTTTTATGACCCCATTCAGATGCGATTGTCCATTTCAGTTTATGGTCGATTTACCACGTCTAAAAAACAACATATTTTGTTACGATCATATTCCAAGGAATAGTTTCGAATATTTCCAAAGGATGAGGCTTTCCTTCTGTGTGTTTAGTCTCACGAGTGGCCGAATTCTTATCGAGTTTGGAATCACCAACTAAGTATAATGCGGTACGTGGACTCGAATCTTGGGAACGGGAATACTTCAAGGAAAGGAGGGGTACAGGATGATATGAAGCACTAGCGGTAACATGACTTCATTCGGTCATTAATCAGTGTTGAACCAGGCAATACTAATCAACAGGGATAAAAATAAATGCCTGGCTGCCATCAGGACCCACATACTTTAGAAGCTGCAGGCCCTGACTAAACTCTCCAGGTCCTCATTTAAGAAACTGCAGTTTCTTGTGACAAATACATCGACGACTTAAGTAACTGCAGGCCATCAGGACCAATAAAACCTTGTAACCATGGACCTGACACGAGATCTACCTGCCATGGGCCAACGGACAGGCGTTGATATCGAACACTGCTCAAGGATCAAATCTCCCTGTTCACCTTCTTTCGTGACTAATATTGACTGATTGATTTTCCCCGACGGTGATAGTTTGAGGGACGTGCAACAAGAACTTCTTGAGTAGACACAGTGAGATATTCGTCCTATTTACATTGACCTCAGCCGCCGTGGATTCATTTTTTTAACTCGACTTTCTTTTCGGTTGCAGTGGCCGTGATCAGCGGCGTCTCGAGTGGATCTTTGGGAGATTTTCGGGTTATTAAAATGTGTAAACGGTTCCGTAAGTTTTAGTTATTTGTAGGATTGTTCTTATATAATTATTTTCTTCAGACCTTATACATGAACAGTGGTGCACCAAATTATGCAGACGCGATCGACAACATCGTGAACAGGTGTTGATGAATCACTACAAAATAGTGATGATACCAGGTCTTCGCGAAAGGCGAGCGCCCCACTTGTGAACGCAAATCAATTGTTCATCTGAAAACAAACTCGGGATCAAATTGTACTGGTCAAGAAACGGAATTGCAACGGACATAATCTTTGTCACTGATTCGTCAAATTTGGAAATGTCATCCACATGTCTAAAAAACCCAACGCTTCAAAGCTTTACTGAGGCTTTGAATGTTGTAACCTTCATCAAATAACTTTTGAACATGAGTTGTTTAACACTCTTAGAAATCCTCGCAGAATGAGGATGCTCGATTGTACAATGTTTTCAAAAGTTGTGAAATGTAACAATTAGATGCTGCTGCTGGAATATTGTTCAACAATAAAGGACAATAAAGGGAATGTTGACTGGGAAAGTTAACACCACTCGTCTTGCCATACAGTCTTGTGGAACTTGTTTTATTACTCTGAATCTTCATGCAGAGAACTATATTGAAACAGACGAGGCGCCCTTACTGGTCTGATTTAGTTTTAGTTTTTAGGTGGGTATACCAGTGGAATGGAATTGGCTAATTGGTGGTTATTGAACGATATCAAGTCATCGATACACCTGAAGCTAATGTTAAACGTCTTTTAATTATCTTGTTTTGACTTTGCTAATCATGAAATCCAGAAATTCCGATTTACATGAATACAGAAAAAGATCAGCAAGAAGGGGAGCACAGTTAGTGCCAAAGGGGATGCCTACATCTTATGTTTCTTTCTATATATTTTCGATCTGTGAATATATCAGGGTTAGAAGTGGTCTTCAGCAACCCATGATTGTCGTAAAAGACAACTAATGGCTCGCTAAATTACTGGCTCTTGCTTAAATTTTACAAAGCATCTATAAGTAGAGATGAAGTTTCCCTGGGCAGGGTCTGCACAAAAATTACAAATACGCATACACAACACTGGAAATAAATACTGAGCCGGTGCGTTATCTCTGAAGGTTGATGCAAAAGTATAAACACCGCAAAAACCTTATTGTGAAATATGTTCTTCATTTACCAAGCACTCTTAGCATGACGTAATAAAAAGGGACATTATCAATTTGAGAGCTTGAGTTTGGTGTAACGCCACTTTAGACAACATCAGAGTTATTTCACAGGGAGAAAGCTTTATGTGTGTGGAACTCCCGAAAGGATGTAGGTTTTGGATTATAGCTCTTTGGGAAACCAAGTCGAAGCGAAGAATAACAGGCTTTTAAAACACCAAACCAAATACAATGTCATCAATCTAAACAACAAAGTATTAAGAGAACCGATAACACTGCATATAACAGAAAGTGCTTTGGTATTCTGGGGAAGGCTCAGAATTAATCTACCCTTATATAAACATGACCTGGATACTTGCACCTTTCATTGGAACTAAGGTCTGTCATGTCAACAGGAAAGGCTGCTCAACCGAAAAATGAATATACTGCAAGTCCCTCACGTTCTATTGTCGATAAACAACTCACACAAGGGTTTCAGATGTGTTTATATAGCAAGCAACATTTTAAGTGTTCGTTTTTTCTAGTGTCATTTCCCGATGTAACTAGTTATTGCAATCTCAAGGGGCCTCAGTTGTTGACCTGAGAAACAAAGTCTTCGAAGTCAACTCTTGTGAAACTCGAGTTAGACATTTATTCAAAGAGTTTCAGTTTATTCTACCATATACCACCAATACACAAAGAATGTCAACACAGAATTTGTTCTAAACAAAGAAAACATGGTGGATGAGAGGAAGGCACTTTTGTTTATTTCGCAGTACACGTTCAAATATCTTGTTTTGACAGGGGCGGTAACTGCGGTTTACCACTGTTATCCACGCTTTGACTGAAATGAAATTTAGAAGTAGTACATAGCATACGCATGCGTCATATTTATGTATTCATGAAAGTTTAATGTCATATACTGTCTGCACATAACCCGAACGGTTTGGGAGTTGAGGTTGTTAACCTTACTTTGTTTATCAGGGAGTGAGTTACTAATGAGAAAAGCTGTGTTTCCTACATTAATACATGCAAGTAAATTTTGTCTGATGTCGGCTGGAACCTACTTCGTATTCTACACGTACGAAATCAACATTGTATTCACTTCTAAAATTAAATGTTTGGATGCATCATGTCACAGGATAAAGCAGTGTATGAGAAAATGGTACACGTAGAATCGAATTTAAACTGACATGTATGTTCATGGTAAGTTACGATTTTGCATTTTGAATATATTTTAAAATATTTTAAAGCCCTAGCGATTCTTAATGAAAGTCGAAATCAAAGTTGTGGGTTGGTTGGTTTGTTGTTTAATGCCGCACTCAGCAATATTACAGCTGTGTGACTGTGGTCTGTAAATAATCGAGTCTGGACCAGACAATCCAGTGATTGATATCATGAGCATCGATCCATGCAATTGGAATCAATAACATGCATCAACCAAGTCAGCGAGCCTGACCACCCGATTCCATTAGTCGCCTCTTACGACAAGCACAGTAGCCTTTCACGGCAAGCTTGGGTTGCTGAAGACCTATCCTACCCCGGAGGAAATCCAAGTAACACTGCCAAATGATAAACAATAATGGCATGTTAAATGTTTCACTTGGCCATGAAAAGGTCTTCAACTTATGACATTAGAGATAGAACAGTAAGGCTCTGGTGAAAACATACAATGAAAATATGATTTGTGTTTTAAAATAAGCAGAAACCAGAATTCAGAATCTAATAAATAATTTTGGGATATATTTACCTATGGTTGATTTAAATAGAACGTACGTTTTAAAACAAATCCGTTGGTTTACAGGAGTGCCATCATGAATTCATCATCTACCAGTGAGTGAGTGAGTTGGGTTTAACGCCGCTTTTAACAGTACTCCAGTTATATCACTGCGTGTCAGCTTAATGTGGGAGGAAAGCCCGAAGTGATGCATGTCTGAGACGTGAAAACCACGAGCACGGGTATGGTGCTGACAAACCTAGAAACATAATCAGGGCGAACCGAGATTCGAACCCACGATCATAGGCTTCTGGCGTGCCCAAGGGACGCAACTCTGCACAGGGAATCGCGGCGCATTAGACGACTGGGCCACCCGTGCCCCCTCATCATCTACCATCGTTCGTTACATTCAATGCTGTCAGGCTTGACCTATCACAGACATGTGAAACGAACCTGCAAAACCTATGGTTACTTGATCGCGCACACAGGGTTTTTTGGCACAATGTTTATGTATCTAGGAAATACTCTTACTACACTGCAACTCTTGATCTACACCTACTGATCATAAGAGCATCAAATCGTTTCAATTATTTTTCATTCCATGTGTTCCTTAACTGACTACACATTAACATTTAGACTCTTAAAAATAGCTCTTGCCTACATGAATACGTTTATCCTATCTTGAAAATCTGTGTATTGAAAGATGCACAGATCTTACTGAGGAAGATTTTCCAATCATTAGCAATCTTTCAAAACTTCAACATTTGAATGCAAGTTATATATCAGTCGCACAAAATACATTCACGGACGTTTTTTCTAGATATTACATGTTTTTTTAATCTTGATCTTGATCATGAAACGTATGGGATTGTGCTGTCAGTTGAGTGCTTCGTTCTTCTTTAAATAGCTCAAGAAAGTTTCGTATACTTTTTATCTTACATCGAAGGACGTCTTTCATGACGTTGTAGAAGAACTTTATCAAATCAAGTAACTCTGTTTTTCGGTAAAATGTAGACCAACGACCCATTCGATTACATGGCGTGACGAATACATACAAACTATTTTATCCAAAAAAATACATTGTCACGGAAATGTCTTGAAAAGATTAATTATGGTTCAGACTGTTGAAGAAAGTAATTGCCTGTCACAAAAAAATGAGATTGTTGCACAGTGCTTTTCTTAAAAAAAATTTAGACCCAATTTTTTATATTTAAAAAATATCTAATCTCGATACAAATTCTAATGCCTTCCACTGGAAAATGGTCGATCCCTTGCCAGAAAACAATGAAACATCAGAAACAGAACATGATGATGACATATTTTTTCTGTTCCTCCAGAAACTCAAATATGCTCTGGCAAGAAATGAAACGTAAAAGTGAGTTTAGCTTTATATTTTACATAGTATTACGCAAAAATCAACAGATGGTTACCTATTGTTCAAAATTGGCAAACTTCATTGTCATGAACCCAGGCAAGCACACATGAAACAGCAGATTGTCATTGTGAAGGTCATCTGTTCTCAATAACTTGTATGGCCACCATCAGAATTCAAAACTGACTGGCATCATCGTCACATGGAAGCAAACAGATGCCTGGGGAATGTTCACCACTCTGCCTGCAGTGCTTGTGACAACTGTTCTGTGCTTAATGTGCTCGCAGTCGTTGCGTCACGTACATGTTCAATTGGGTTTACATCTTGAGACCTGGATGGTTATGGGAGGACCTGGATGTTGTGATTCCTGAAAAAGGCTGTTGCCAGTTTTGCCGTGTGAGCTCGGAAAATGAATTGAATTGACAGACCAGTAACAAGACTCTAGTAAATGCGAACAGATAGTGAGGTGCATATTTCTCACAAACTTTCCACAATCTGAAGATGAGCATACTGAAAACTGAAGCTGTACGGTTTGCCAAACGAGAGGAAAATAGTCGGGGAAGAAAACGAAATAGGATATCTCAGAACTGGCTGAAGAATATGAGAAAGAGACAGAGGCGAGCCGGTCCTGAACGCTTTAAATCAAATGGTGTAAACCGAAACATGCAATCAAGCAGCACAAAAACTCGATATCTAGAACACCTGGACGTCACTCTGTCCCATTCACTCAGGTGAACCATTTGTATCCTAAGGATGAGCAGTCTTGCATGATTTACAAAACTTCATTTCAAGGTGACAGGATCAAGGTCGACGTTCAACCTCGTGAAGTTCAAGGCTTTCATCACCAGCTGAAAGTGCTTTTCAGTTTGGTACCAGAGACTCCCTAAAAATCTCAGGTCTCTAAGGATAAAGAAAGGGAGGGTATTATTTTGTCACCTGTATGCCTTTGTCAGGGAAGTTGAGGTAACTGTTGACAAAAAAACATATTGAGCATTTCCGTGAAATCAAACATATTTGTTGTCTTGTCTTTAATGTCTGAGACCCAGAGTAGCATGCATGAGTAATGTTTATATTTTAGATGCTTACTATGTGAAATAATTTCATAAAAGTCTAAGCACACAAATCGTTATCGTCCATGAAGGTTTTTACATATTTTGAATTCACCTTAATTTTGTTTCGCTGTTTTGTTTTGAGGTTAAAGTTTGAAGATGTTATTAATCTTGCAAACAATGCAGTTTAACAATGTTTAATTAGTTTTGGGTTTGTATGAGAATAAGGAAGATGTTTTTTTCCTGTCCAGTGTCGAAGTTCGAATAAAGATAAATTCAAAGTTTTATAGTCCATGTTATTTTTAATCGTATTTTTTGTGAACATGGTAAAAATATATTACATTAGTGTTGTTTAATTTCCTTCTGTACTGGGGGCAAGGGTGGCCCAGTCGTCTACGGAGCCTCAATTCGCTGTGTTGCGTCCCTTGAGCAAGTTATAAACCTGTGATTGTGGGTTCGAATCCCAGTTCGCCCCAATTATGTTTCTAGGTTTGTCAGCACCATACCCGTCCTCGTGGGTTTTACCGAAGTGGTAAACGTTTGAGACCTGCATCACTTCGGGCTTTCCTCCCACATTAAGCTGACACGCCGCGATATAACTGTAATACTGTTAAAAGCGGCGTTAAACCCAACTCACTCACTCATTCTGTACTTTAATTTGGAAGCTTAGTGTTAAATTATAAAGTTATTAATCTCAGAGAGCAAAGGTGTTCCAGCAGTGTTTCTAAGTTAAGGAAGATGTTTATTTCCTCTCAAATGTCATACATTTGTTTGTTAATTGTTGTTTCACGCCGCACTCAGCAATATTCCAGTTAAATTATGTCGGTCTGTAAATAATCTAGTCTGGACTACAATCCACGCAATTAGGATACGATGACTTGCATCAACTAAGTCAGCGAGCCTGACCACCCGATCCCGTATGTCGCCTCTTGCGACAAACATAGTTGCCTTTTACGGCAAGCATGAGTTGCTGAAGACCTATTCTTCCCCGCATCCTCACGGATACATTTTTATGTGAAATTTGGAATCAATACCAAATTCAGTGTTCTCAAGTGTACTATTGTGTTGTAAGTGGAAAAATCAAAGGCAGTTCTGAAGTCATGTCTAAAGGTTACATTTTTCAGGGATTTAAAAAGAAAGAAAGTTGCTATTAATATGGAAAGCCAAACATATTTTATCAATGTTTGGACGCTTTGTGTTTAAATGAGAACCGGGAAGATGCAAGTTTACCGTCCAGTGTAAGACACCATGGGCAATGTTAATTTTTCTGTACACAATTTATATTTTTAAGTTCTTTTAATCAAACATCATCTGCCAATTGATATCTTTGTTTTATGCATATTGCATGATAAATATTATTTTAAGAAGACCTAGCTTACCTTGACGTATCTTTGTGTTATTAAAATATCAGTACTGAACCGCAAAAGAAACGCCACTCCAAGTAACATTGCATGAAAAGTTGTCATTCAAATATCTGGGTAATTTCGGTCAAAGATTCTAAAATTTAACATTATCTTGTCCGGAAATATGAAATTTGATAATAACCCCCCCCCCCCCCCCAAAGCAGATGACAATGAAACCGACCGCCCTAACGCATCACGGCAACGGCCATGGTAACCCGATGGTAAATCCGCTCAGATCGGATAACATTCATTCGTTATTGAATTGCTACCATATGCCAGGATTGACAAGAAATCAGCGACACCAAGCCCTTGGACGATTGCAAGCTGGACATGCCGCCCGACAAGTAGCCAATGCATTTCAAGACCACGTAATGACCAT
The DNA here is from genome assembly GCF_022045235.1 of Haliotis cracherodii. Taxonomy (NCBI): domain Eukaryota; kingdom Metazoa; phylum Mollusca; class Gastropoda; order Lepetellida; family Haliotidae; genus Haliotis; species Haliotis cracherodii. The sequence goes on from NW_027266268.1 coordinate 11,367,263, forward strand.
ATACAGGCTCCAGCAACGGTACCAGACCACCAACGCTGCAGATGACCGACCACGTAGTGGAAGATCAAGGGGCACCACCCGACGTCAGGATCGTCAGATTGTGCGACAGCATCTTCAAGATCGCTTTGTTACTGCTGCGGAAACTGCTCGACGGACAATGGGGACACACCAGCGACACATTATTGCGGACACCGTGCGTCGACGATTGACAAGCAGACACCCCCACTGTCACAGGCCACACCGAGGACCCAATCTGACACCACGTCATCGCCGGGACCGTCTTCAGTGGGCAACACAACACCAGCATTGGCATCACCAGCAGTGGAGATGAGTCACCTTCTCAGACGACAGCCGTTAGTGTATCTCAACAGCAGATGGCAAACAGAGAGAGAGAGTATGGCGACGCCGTGGGGAATGTTATTCGGATGCTTGTGTTGTTGAGAGAGACTGGTGGGGTGGTCCGCGCATCATGGTGTGGGGCGGAATTGGTCTTGCACAGAGGGTCGGCCCCGTGGCCTTCCAGAACATCGGTCCAGGGAAGAGGCAATGTTGTTTTGAGACCACACGCCATACATCATTTGGCACGTCGCCGCAAACACGAGTTTCAGAATGATAACGCCCGTGCCCACACTGCGAGAGCAACACGAGACTTCCTCTAGCAGAATGGCATCAAAGCCCTGCAGTGGCCTGCCCTCAGTTCCGATTTAAATTCCATTGAGCACGTGTGGGACGAGATTCAAAGACGGCTGAATGACGTCCGACCAAGGCCGACAACTGCAGCTGAACTGCGTCAGGCGTTCCTCAGAGTATGGGCTTAAGTGCCTATGGCCTTCATCAACCGCCTCATCCATTCCATGCATCGACGTTGCACGGCAGTCATCAATGCACATGGCGGACACACGAGGTACTGACTTGTGATGCTATTTTCTCAGAGACAAATGTTGTGTTTCACTTGAAGAACATTTGACACTTTAATTTCAACTTTGATGATCAGTTTTGCTAAGTTTCATCTTTTTAACATGTCTCAAAGTATATTTACAGTGTTTGGACAAATGAAGTTTCTCATATATCTATCCATGGTGACGTTTCCTTTGCGGTTCAGTATATTTGAAATGGAATCATCGCGATCGTCACTCAAATGCATCACCGGTTATCGGCACCGGTTATCGGTTATCGGCATCTCATTTGTGAGCTAAATGTTATAATATTTATCGTTTTACTTTACTGTTTATGCTTGAAAATATTTATTTTGTTATTTCGTGAACCCGAATTGACTTTGTTTCTAGAAATGAAAACAATGAAAAAATGAATACCATTATTACATAGGGACAGCAGTTAAATCAGTACTGTATTTCCTTTAGAAATTGTTTAAAATTGTTTCATTGGATATGTTCTCAGTTCTACTCATTCGAATAATATTCCCTGTTTGTATTATCGCCTGTATTTTGGACTACTGGACATGAACACCATGGAAATAAAAAAATCATGTGAATATAATTGATGTAAAGGTAAAATGCATGCAGAAATACTGTAACATTTCATTTTATGGTGGTAACATTAAACAAATATATACATAAAGCTTAAAACTTTTAACACTAAGAAAAAGGTTTTGTGGAGAAAGAACGCTTTGGCTTTCTGCCGACATCACTAGGACACGGATTTTGTGGACTCCGGGCATAAACAAGATGGCGGGACGGTCGGGTAGCCTAGTGGCGTTCGCTCGTCTCATCGAAGCCCGGGGTTCGATTTCCGACATGGGAACAATGTGTGAAGCCCATTTCTGGTGTCCCCCGTCGTAATATTGCTAAAATATTGCTAAAACCATACTCACTCACTCACTCATAAACAAGATGGTTTGTTTGGAGAATATTTTCCCTTTATTCACATAAGTAATTTCACATAACTTTGTGTGCTGGCGATGAGGTGCCTCACTCTGAAAGTGTGGGTTCGAATCCCGGATGGCATTCCAACAGTACTAGAATCTGTACTTTTCTTAAAAAGTTATCCCAAATATAACATTTGTTGTTATTATTTATGTTCTTCGTTTAGTTATGCCTGTAAACGGTTTGTCAATAAATGTTATCATTCGCACCATATATATCGTTATATGTTAATACCATATTAAGTATTAAAAAAGAATCTGAATATATTTTAACATTTAGTATTTATGGGAAATGTAATTGGGCAGTGCAGTAAAGTCTCAATTAATCTTATGATAATATTATGTTCTTTTGCATTATTCATTGTGCATATATGATGCTTGATCTTGCTCACTGCAACCCCACACTTTCGACGGGTCTTACCCGTCTCCCAAAAACTGCGGGAAATGACCAATGACTCTTGAGTGTAGGCGGAAAGCAGCCGTATCTATTTTGTTGTGAATTTACTCGATTTGCTCGAATCGATACTATTCATATGCGCACACGTATTCTCGCCAATACTTTTGTTATATAGAAGAACGTAAGTTCATTGCCTTTTATAGTCCCTTCTCTAACCAAATGTGATTAATGTTGTCATGGCTGAAGTTTTATCATCACTTTCTATCGCCACAGCCATCCACGCAAAGACAAGTAATTAATGATACTTGGAGTAAATGGATTGCGTTATGCGCATCAAGACAGAACACGATACATCAGTCCAATGTCCAAAATTAGCCTTTGATTAACGAGACTTGGAGTCAAGGGCATTTATGTCATGGCCTGGTCAGGTTAAATGTCTTCAGTCACGATAGCTGAGCATGGCTCCAGGTGATGGCATTCTCCTTCAGTTTCCATGCGTTTGGGCATGCATCACAGTGTATGTGTATGTATAAATAATTCTGTGGGTTAGGTTCAGAAATGTCACTATCCTTTGAAAGATGTTTTGTCGTTTCTTGTTGAGTTGGATTTCATAGCTCTTTGCTAACCATATTCAGCTACATGGTAACTTCTAAAGGATGAGAAACATTACCCCTGACGATACAACAGGGCAGAGAGTCCAAATATCATTTCCATCGATCAGTCCATACAACTTTGTTCAGTAAGCTCAATGGGGTTCCTGGGGTGGACAGATCCCTGAAACCTACATGACTGTATCCTCGGGTGATCAGGCGCTGTGACGGGGCTGATTGTGTATCACTGAACTTGGCTTGGATCGTGGTTTAACTGAAGCGTTGAAGTGCATTCATGCACTATATGATAACGTCATTCCTTACATTCATTTGAGTGAATGGCTTATAATTACGTTGACGTTTAAGGAAGAAACTGTTGAAAACTAACTCCTTTCTCAAAGTACTTCCAACAACAACAAAAGAATACCAGCTGTTCTAGTTTCTTACTTCGTGCCCGTGGAAGGTATTGTCAGAGTTGATAATCTTGCTGCTCTATTGTTTCGTGCAGAGATTTTTATTGTTTGATTGTTTGTTGTTTAACGCCGCACTCGGCAACATTCCATCTATTTGATGGCGGTCTGTAAATAATCGAATCTGGAACAGAGAATCCAGTGACTGACATCATGAGCATCGATCCACGCAATTGGGATACGATGACATGCATCAACCAAAGTAACGAGCCTTACCACCCGATCCCGTTGGTCGCCTTTTACGGCAAGCATGGATTGCTGAAAACCTCTTCTACCCCGGATCTTCACGGGTCCAGGGTGTATGAGATACATGATCGATGGGATCGACGACATGCATCAATCAAGTTAGCGAGCCTTAGCACCCGATCCCGTTAGTCGCCTTTTACGACCAGCATGGGTTGCTGAAGACCTATTCGAAACTGGAATCGAAAATACGGTGTACAAGGGTTGGAATCTCAATTAAAAGCCCTAATAATAATAATGTTTCAGCACTTTGCCTGTTGTCATAGTTCATTGTGATTAGCTTGTGTAACTATTACCCTCGTCTCTTACAAAATCTCCAAGGTCTCACTCATCAACTTCAGCAAATACCCCTTCCAATGTGCATTCCATTATAAAAATATCCGATGATAATTAAATATTTGCGAGGAGGGTACAAATATAATGTAACTTTCAAATGATTGTAAGCTGAATGAAATCCCTATTGTTTGCTTTTTATCGTTTGTGTAAACAGATATTACATGAAGAGTAAACCTTCATTATCTTCTCCCAGAAATCAGTCATGCGATGTTTACTCCGGAAACAAAATAATTTGGTAATCGTTTTATCAGATGGTATTTATTCCACAAATGCACCACAATATTGATCTGAATTATTCATACTCGGATTTCTATCGCATGAAATGAGTTCCAATGCAAATAGAAGCAACGTATTCATAAAAACCCCACAAAAAACAGAGAAACATTCACACACGTGTTAGCATGTCCTCCCCTTCTGGTAGCAGGGATATGAATGACATGTATTTAATGCCATAGGCGTAGTTGCTCTGGCAGATGTCTTAGCACTATACTGGTATACGTTGGATTCGTGTATGTGTCCACAATCTGCGTCTCTTTTGTTTTCCCTTCCGTATCAAACTGTGACGCCACGATACTACTTAAATACTGTTCAAAGGTGCGTTAAACATGACTCGCTTGTCTGTGTAACAAATGATAATAAATGAAGATCTTTCCTTGAAAAATGAAGAAACGTTATCGTGCTGTTTTATTGTTTCCAAGCATTCGTATTTTATACCACTTCCGAGTTTCTGAAAGAAAATAGACACATTTTGCTGGATACATTTTGTCATTAAACAAGGAAAGACATTTGTGTATTGATTTCTTTAAGTAATGTTGTATAGTTCCCTGGTACAAAAGCAATTTGATGTGTTTGGTGTTGTCACTGTTGATGTAGGACCGTTTTCGATTTCAACGGAGATTCTAAAATAACAATAGCATATTAACACTTCTCTTGACAGTTAAAGACTGCATTTCCCGTCTTTCTCTTGAACTATGGTCATTGGAAAGAAACGCACTTACAACGTGCAAGATTATGGAGTTGACGCTCTCTTCGTCTTTGATACTTTTTAAAAAGCGGTCACATACACATATATCTTCGAGTGTTGTACAATGGTAACATTGAAACATTCTTGTTAAGAATTTGTTTTCAACTCGAATTGATCATGTATTGTAAATCCATAGGAACCAAAACGTCAGTTTGTCTAACGACAGTCGCCTGTTTGCAATCTACTAAACGGTTTAACACGGAGACCCAAATCGTACAACATTTAGTTTAGTTTGTCGGATTCACAACATCTTAGTAAGCTGTTGTTTCTCCAAGCGGTTGTTTCTCCAACATAATCGACCAAGAAGAGGCCTAGCTTGTGTTATCTTATGTTGAAGACCAGCGAAAGCAATCTGACGTAGTCTTGCCAAGGATTACTATAGATCCGTTAAGTGCAATCGAAAGTGTCGCTCATTAATAGATCTGACTGGACATAATTGTTGTCAGTCCTAAAAGTTAAGTGACGATTTGTGCAATTGTAAATGCCTGTTTAGGATTGGAGATGACAACGTCTTGAACGTGTATGTATTACAGTGTTTGTGCATTACGTCCGTCTTCTGAAACAAGGTAAAAATGTCACAGTCAGTGTGTAAATCGACTGAAAATTTCACTAAGGCAATGTACAAAATTTTACAACTATTTTCCCGTCAGATTGACCAAAAGTTATTAGAAATTCCAAAGGGCGATAAAGTATCACCGTAGGCTTATTATTCTAGGATTAGAAGCCATAAAGTAAAATAAAATAACCATTGACTTTCGTTTTCTTTTAATCCTATCACTTTCAGTCACTGTTTGGAAGTCGTTATCATAATAAGTATAATACATGGAAAATTAATTGTAAAATGCATCAGTTTACTCATTGGTTGTAATTTTACAATCATTGCACAGTACAAGGGAATACAGTATGTCACATGTTTCCTGAAATTATCATCCCTTGTCCCTTAGAAGAGCGAAGAGTAAATGATTGTAGCTACACGACCTATGTCACATTTGGAAGATACAATCCGTTAGCGCCACATGCCATGTGTCGCACAGTGAGGGAATGAGTGAGTTGTGCTTAACGCCGCTTTTTACAGTATTCTAGTTATATCACGGCGTATCAGCTTGATGTACGAGGAAAGCCCGAACTGATGCAGATCTGAGACGTTTACCACTTCGGTGAAACCCAAGAGCACGGGCATGGTGCTGATAAACCTAGAAACATAATTGGGGCGAACCGGGATTCGAACCCACAATCGTAAGTGTCTGGCGTGCCCAAGGGACGCAACACTGCACAGCGAATTGCGGCGCCTTAGACGACTGGGCCGCCCGTGCCCCGAGAAGAGCGAAGAACACTGAACACTGATCAATTTCCATCGAACATGATGGATACTGTCATGCCTTTAGGTTGTTTAGTCCTATCGACTTTTACTCAAAATACATCATCTTGGGTGTTACAACTCGTACTCGTGCCATTGTGGTGGAGATTTCAAACATAGAGTTTTCCTTTGCTAAATATTTACATGGACTAAGATATCAGTTTGTGTGAAAGAAGTTTTGATTTGACAAACAAGCCAGCAGGCAGTGGTCGTTGAATGTGAATCGATTCAGAATAGGAACATTCCCTATGTGCCTAGTGATGGACAAACAGTGTTGTCAGCAACAATTGCATGTTTTGTAGAAACTGAAGTATCACCTTCTATGCGTCGGAAGTATTCATCAGAAGACAAGAGGGTATGACGAGAGGAAAGATTTCAACTTTTCAAGAGTCAACTTTCCCTTAATGTCTTTCAAAGAGTGTCATATGAATCAAGGCCTCAGTAATGCTTTCAAACGGTTTTATGGTAGACATGGAAGAAATATTTCCAAATTTGTCGTAACAGTGATACCAATACAATCCGATACAATTGCCTATTCAGTCTACCATTTGTTCCTGTGGGTTTTCCAGGTTGACAATTGATTTGCGTTTGCTTTGTTGTTTAACGCCGCACTCCAGAGAAGGACGTCATCAGCATCCCGTTAGTTGCCTTTTACAAGAACGGTCGCCTTTTAGGGTAGGCATGGGTTGATGAAGACCTATTCTACCCCGGATCTTCATGGGTCGACTTGTGTTTGCATGTTTGTGTGACGGGAGCCGCCGGTGGGACAGGATAAGCTCACCTTTTCGTCGCAAACACGTCCCTATGATGCATTCGGGATCGTACAAGGGATTTTACATTTATAGAGACTTGTTATGATGACGGAAATGGTATAGTCGCTTCTATTTACATGGCTGATTAGCAATATTCCATGAAGCTCTTGAACAGCATGAAGCGTGAACAAATTACAAAAACGATGAAAGACAATGTGACTGTATAAGACAACGGTAAAATGACATTTGAGTTATATCACAGCTTCTACGCTTGTACATCTTCGACGCACGAGAATAGTGCTGTATGTAGCATAGCTCGGTGAGATATTTGCGAATTTGATGCATCACAAGACCCCGTATCTGGTTGCTGAGGAGCGGAACTATGAACAGCAGGGTGCAGTGTCTTAGGGCAACCCATGTCCCAGGAAAGTAATCTATGACATCTCTGACATAACGATTTACCCGTTGAAAATGATGCCCATGACGGACGTGAAACGTAGTGTCATTGAGGTCACATTCGAAAATATGTCCTTTGCTTCTGCTGGCAAGATCTATACGAACAATGTTCACGACACACAGCTGTTTCCTTGGACGTGTTATTTGAAATCATAGAACTGGTGCTTATCGGTGAGGACCCCTTCAGCATTTCTATAGCGTGGGATTTCACCAACGACTCTATGGCAATACTATTGGTGAATGCGTTCACTGAGAGCAACAACCTTTTATAGCATTAAATGATCGGATTCCATCTTGAGATGATTTTAGATACATCTACGAGTGCGTGATGGGGCCTCTACAACCATCTGTGGACTCATTACGACAATCCATTATCCCTCTCCTTTCCACTCGTCTACATGTATATAATGCCTGCACACTGAACATATAGGTCGTATTACAACATGTTATACTCAGCGGGATCCTTGAAGATTAATTGCTTTCCTTGTGTTAATTCAAGGACTTTGAACAAGGAACAGAATTGACCCATGGAACCTTTATGGACTTTAAACCTGTAGTTCGCAACTGCTGTCATGAAAGAAATGTTGAGGGAAGGACATAACTTATTCTGGTTTTATTTTTCTCAGAGAAAATTGTTGAGGGTATGAAGTATTGTATAGGTAGGAAAAGGAACATGATTAAGGTGTGGAGTGTACAATTGTTCTCCTTAATTAAGCCGCATCTAATCATCACACTGCTGCACACAACTTTAGGAAGCAGTCAAGTTTTGAAATTAGGGGCGAGGCGGGGAGAACCACCTACTCGATTAAATGATGTGGAAACTGTTCCCACAGCACTGTCGTTATCAGGTCGATATAAATTAAGTGTGACTTCTCCCGTGCGTTGAGTAATACATACACTGTATTATAACTTATTTGCTTATTGTACTTTCTTTTGTCTTTAGACTTTTCCATTAGAGTGAGTGAGTTTGGTTTAGAGCCGCTTTTAAATATAAATATGACAGTATTCCAGTTATATCACGGCGTGCCAGTTTAATGTGGGAGGAAAACCCGAAGTGATGCAGGTATCAGACGTTTACCACTTCGGTGAAACCCATCAGAACGGGTATGGTGCTGACAAACCTAGAAACATTATCGGGGCGAACCGGTATTCCACAATATTGGTTTCTGGCGTCCGCCAATGCAACGCTGCACAGCAAAAATCGCGGGGCCTTAAACGGCTGGGCCACCCGTGCCCCCTTGTTCATTAGAACATAATCTGCAGAACGCTTGTGAAAACAAGAACTTCAGCCACCAATGCTGCTGTAAAAGGCGACTATGCTTGTCGTACGAGGCGACTAACGGGATCGGGTGATCAGCCCTCTTGGCTTGGTTGATGCATGACATCGATCCCAAACGCGTGGATCGATGCTAATGATGTCAGTCACTGGATTGTCTGGTCCAGACTCGATTATTTACAGACCGCCGTCATATACCTGTAATATTGTAATAACAAACAAACAAACAAAGCAATCTGCTTGGTGAAACAAAAGACGAATTTTAGCATAAACAGCTCCTATATGTAATATCATGGCGTTTAAGTTTGTTTGCCGCAGGAACGCAACCTGTTTCCAATATCCTGCTGCATAGTACATGCAATTAATTGGATTTGAGTATTCTTCAATTGAAATTATGGTTAAAACATTGAATTAAATATGTTTGATCAAAAATATATTGCATCGCATTCCATTGCATTGAAAAGAACTCTACAGGTAAAGTTGTTAAATCAATATATAAGATTGTATATAGCAAAAGAGTGTCGACAAATCATGTCAGTCTGCGATATAGGGTGTTGTAAAATGACAAAAAATAAATTGAATGACTCCCTCGTCGTCATAATTGAATGAATTCAATGAACCGTTCTCGTTTGCTTCGGACTGTTAGGTTTCCTGTGCAGTGATATCTTTCCAGCAAAATACGTGTGCATGTTTGAATTCTGTTGTTGCATCCTGTAAAGTTTGATTAATGCAAGAGGCATTAAGCCCTTTTCACGCAATGCTGAAACCCGCGCCAAGAGGTCAAAACTCATTTGACGTTCGCAGGTGCTCATTCTTGAAGTCATTTGCATTCATGACTGCCACGTCAATTATCTGAGGGAATTGGCCTGCTTGGTAACTTCATCACGTCACAGACCCTGTCATTTGAATCTGTTGAGTGGACCAATCAGTACGGGATATTAATGGTTTGTGTCTCAAATGACAGGAGCGAAACACTGGTGATTTGTTTCTTGTAATACAAGTACCTTTAGCCCATTTCTGTCACGTCACATGGGAACGCAGGTTGATGGTTTACATTAGTTCATATTGCCGAATGAGGGAATATCGAAAATTTATGGAAAGTATAAAGCCTGCTTCTTTTGTGTAATTTAGTCCAACATGTGTCGCTGGTCTCCATGGTAAGGGTCAGAATGAGTGAGTATGTGAGTTGGGTTTAACGCCGCTTTTAAAAGTATTCCAGTTATATAACGGCATGTCAGCTTTATGTGTGAGGAAAGCCCGAAGTGACGCAGGTCTCCGACGTTTACCACTTCGGCGAAACCCACGAGCACGGGTATGGTGCTTACAAAACTAGAAACATAAATGGAGCGAACCGGGATTCGAACCCACGATCAAAGGTTTCTGGCGTGTCCAAGGGGCGCAACTCTGCACAGCGAATTGCGGCGCCTTAGACGACTGGGCCCCCCGTGCCCCCCGTAAGGGTCAGAACATCAATGGGACAATGTCAATATAATGATGACATCTTTACATTGTCTGACATAATTGTGTTGTTTACAAACTGACATGTTTATCCTGTACGTACCCATGATCCTTGGGCAGGCCAGAAATCTATGATTGTGGGTTCGAATCCCGGTTCACGCCGATTATGTTTCTAGGTTTGTCAGCACCATACCCGTGCTCGTGGGTTTCACCAAAGTGGTAAACGTCCGAGACCTGCACAACTTCGGGCTTTCCTCCCATACTAAGCTGACACGCAGCGATATAACTAGAACACTGTTAAAAGCGGCGTTAAACCCAACTCACTCACTCACTATTCGATAATTGAGAAAAAAAATTGTTTGTATGTTTGGAAGAATCTGATGTTTCTCACTCTTCTGTTTGATATTTGCACTAAAAGTTATTACAGTTATTATTGTAAATATGTTAACTTGATCTCGTCGCTATATGGCTGAAATAAATGTTGGCTCTACAACATTAAACATGATGATTACATTAATGTAGGTAGATGTAATGTCGCATTTATTGATTTTAGAAAAGGCTTTTAAGTATTTTGACAGGAAAAACACAGTATATTTACCTTGGGAGAAAGATAAAATTTGTAATATGTGAAAAGGTATGTATTCATCAGTCAAAGCTTGCTTAAAGGTTGATTGCTGTAAAACACTTTTCGATAAATTTAGTGGGTTAAGACAAAGTTTCGTTTTGAGTCCTCTTCTGTTTGTACTGTATAGTAATGAGCCCGTGTTAGACATGGAAGCTGCTTTTGACCATGTATTTTGAATCCAAAGTTTTGAAGATTTGATGTTATGTGTATTTGACGATGATATCGGTATTATTTCTCTTACACTATTCGGGCCTTACAAAAACAACTGCTTTCAATGTATACTCTTCCAATATTGTTTACATAAATCTTGACATAGCAAATTATATTGTATTGAGAAATGGAGGGTAATATTATCTCAGTCTAAATAATGGACTTTGGACAATGTAAATTTAAACACATTTAATTATCATCAATATTTAGAATATGGTTCAAATCATGTGAAACTCTTCCTGTACAGAAACGTATGACAATAAGCCCAGTTTTCCAATTGTTCAGTAATAATAGATATATCGATTTTGCTACTGCTTGCAGAATCTGTGTACAATCTTTCCAATATTGATATTTAAGTATGGTGGATGGGATTTGGGTTGGTAAATATTGTGATTCAATTGAAAAAGTACAAACATTTTATACGTGTTCCAGATGTGGGTAAATTTGCACCTGGCACTATTAACACACAAACAAGAGTACTGGATAAAACCTTTTGAGAATGAATGGAAATCGTTACCCTCCCATTCGTATGTTTTGTTTACGGTATTAGATGAAAAGGGTACAGTTAATGTATTATTGCATACTATGCAAAACATGTAGGGGACAGTAAGGAGACACATATTGCGATCTATAAGGTTTGGAGAAATGGAATTAATATGATCATATCTGTTTGGAGAAGGCAATCAGATCTAAAGGGTTCTAATGGTTGGTGTGGCGCACTAGGTCGTTAAAGAGGTTGGGATAAAATTCGGAATTTGACATTTTGCAGCCAACGTCACTAATATTGGGTAAACCACGAATTCCTCGAGGCATGTTTCTGATGAGTCGACCAATGTCACACTCATGTAGTACCACTCATCAGTAAGAGCAACACCGAGATCATTGAGGGTGGTGAGTGGATTTTGACGTTGACGTTGACGTTGACGTCTGCCAGCGACGTCCCCGACGTGTTCAGTCGGGGAAAGGCCTTGGCATGACATGGATGTGTTGCTGTTGGAGGAATTGGTTCACAATCCTAACACGATAAGCACGTTTCAATAATAAAATACATATGCAATAATCTTGAATGCGACGTTTCAATACCCCATTATATATCTATATGCTTGGGCGAGACTCAAGTAGGCGCAACGTCAAGATTGGTGAAGCAACAGGCTTTCTTCTCGGATGAGAGTCGATTGGCGACTCAGAGTATGGAGAATGCACTGATGAGTCAAGGAGCACATGGGGAGGTGGAGGCATTATGGTGTGGGGAACCTTAAGCTTTGACAAAAGAAAGCAAACAGCAATTCTTGAGGAGACATGTTACTGGTCAGGTGTACCGGTATGACGGATCTTTCAGCAGGACAATGCCCCCCTGGCCCCCAAAACAGCCCAATACTTCTTGCCGTCAACAATATTGTTGTAATACCACAGTACCACAGAATGTCAGAGAGATCGAATCAACACTGGTCAGGGGATGGATGTAATTATGTCATCATTATAGGATATATACAAACTATATAAAATTAAATCTGTGAGGTTATAAGACACTAGAACCAAGGGTGTTCCTGTCGTCTAAGGCGCCGCTATTGCCTGTTGACTGTTGAGTCCCTTGCGCACGCTAGAAACCTTTGATCGTTGGTTCGAATGGTTTTAGGTTTGTCGGCACCATACGTGTGCTCGTGGTTTTCATCAAGTGTATCAACGTCTGAGACCTGCATCCCTTACGGCTTTCCTTCCATATTAAGCTGACACACCGTGATATAACTGGAATACTGTTCAAAGCAGCTTTAACCCAACTCACTCATTAAATCACTGTGAGACACTGGGAATGTGGCACTAACGGATTGTATCTTTCATCTGTGCAATAGACCTTGTGGCTTGCATTACGAAATACATTTGATGGAGTAACACGTTGGTACACATTTAAGTTGCTAGTGTTTCTTTTGTTCAAGATTTATGTCACATTCGAAATATACTCACACGCAAAAGAAACGCAAGTGGTTTTAAGCAAATAGGTTACAAACACGGAACCATAAATTGATACGAGTTTTAGCATGTAGTGAAGCCTGATGGTGTTATCAATATTTTTGGTTGCATTTTGGAAGCCCCGAGTAAAAACGCAACATAAAAAACGAATCGTCAAAACGCAGCATTTCAATGAATATGTTTCATGCACCCATTTCTCGCGAAATCGAAAATGCACGAACTGTCACGAATTGTAGTGGGTATAAAACTGTGGCCGATTCTTGGACTTACCACTCCTTGATCAACAATGCCACGCCTAACTCAAATTCAGAGAAACCAGGCTATCGGACGTTTGGAAGCAGGAGAGTCTGTCCAAGATTTTGCCCGTCATTTCAACGTTAACATAACCACAAGTTACCGTCTCCTACATCGATACAATGCTACACAGACCACAGATGACCTTCCTCGGAGCGGTCGTCCTAGGGTCACCACACCTCGACAAGATCGGCAGATTACCCGTCAACACCAGCGACATCCGTTCCTAACTGCAAGTGAAAGTGCTCGACAGACCATAGGAACACTAAATCGACACAATAGCCGGGACACTGTGATCCAACGTCTCCGTTGCAACAACCTCAGATGTCGCCAACCAGCATATCGTCCTGTTCTCCAACCACGGCATCGACAAGTACGACTTCAGTGGGCACAGGGTCATCACAATTGGCGTCATCGTGAGTGGAGGCGTGTCATCTTCTCTGATGAAAGTCGTTTTTGTGTCTTCCATGCAGACGGAAGAGTCAGGATTTGGCGGCGTCGAGGTGATCGTTTCGCTGACAGAAACGTTGTGAAAAGGGATCCATGGGGTGGACCTAGTGACACGATATGGGCAGGGATTGGACTTAATGCGAGACTTGGATCCATGTGCAGTCTGAATGTTGGTCAAGGTCGGGGACACACCGTCACTGCTCAGCGGTATATCGACCAAATGTTTAGACCCCACGTTGTTCCATTTTTTGCACAACATCAACAACACATTTTACAGCAGGACAACGCTCGTCCCCATGTTGCCAGAGCTACCATGGCCTTTCTGCAACAACACAACATCCGTGTGTTACCGTGGCCAGCCCTCAGCCTTGATCTGAACCCCATCGAACACTTGAGGGATGAGGTTCAAAGGCATATGCACAATGTGCGCCCAGTCCCTACAACTGCCGATGAACTACGCACAGCTGCTCTGGATGTGTGCAGGAAGATCTTTAGGGCCTTCACAAATCGTCTGATCCACTCAGTGTACAGGAGATGTGTGGCAGTGATCAATGCTAATGGTGGTCACACCAGGTATTGACTGAAATTTTGGGTATTGACCCGAAACTGTGTAAGCCCTTAACATTTGAAAAAAAAAAACAATTATGTCATCTGCCTTTTAATCCATTAAACTGTCTTCAGTCAATTTTTGTCAATCATGCCCTATTAGTATTTCTTGTCTTTACTGTTGAAAATAAATAACATGTATACTGCATACTCGACTTGCGTTTCCTTTGCGTGTGAGTATACATTGGTCATGGCTAATGTGACTTCTTTATTACTGTAATAGATAAAAAGAAGATCGCCGTTATCCAAAATTATCTCATGAGTGTTCAGTAATGCCGAGAGCTTAAACCCTACCGCAAAAACAACAAGCACCACTGTATTCAAGCGAAAAGGATATAATTGCTACCTTCCCTGACTTCAAGTAGCAATAAATCACTTACCATGAAGACTAGGTTGTGTTGAAGAAAATAGCAGAGATCATTCGATTTTTTCAAGGTTTCCTTTCTTCCTCCAAATAATCAGTCACTTTGGACATTTTTCAGATCATCCTTTAGAGACTAGGGAGAAAATCATTTAACTTCATTGATCATCTGAAAAGTGTAAGTAAACATCTCGACTTCTTATAGCTCTTGCTATAACTATCCATTGTGTGTTCATCTGTGATATTTTGCGATGTTTAAAGGTTCAGTAATACAGTGGTAATGTACATTGACTTTGTTTGCAGATTTACCAACTGGTAGGATTCTATGTGGACACTAAAGGACAACTCATTTGATATACGGGAGGGGAAATAGGCTGGTATTGTGTATGCAGACAAGACATAAAACTCCAAGTTCAGCTGCAAAACCAGATATTTTTTTGTAATTAATACTATGAGCCTATTTTTTACATATTGAAAAAACAACAACAGAAGTTTGGGTGACACTAGCCTTCCATACCCTTCCTCCTATACTTACAGACCCGATCATTTGATGCCATGAAAGGTTGTTGCTCTCAGTGAACGCATTCACCATTACCCGTAACGATCCGGGGTAGAATAGGCCTTCAGCAGCCCATGCTTGCTATAAAAGGCGACTATGCTTGTCGTACGAGGCGACTAACGGAATCGGGTGGTCAGGCCCGCTGACTTGGCTGATGCATGTCATCGTATCCCAATTGCGTGGATCGAGACTCATGATGTCAATCATTCGATTGTCAGGTCCAGATTCGATTATTTACAGACAGATTATTTACATATAGCTGGAATATTGCTGAGTGCGGCGTTAAACAACAAACAAATCATTCACTTACAATATCAAACCTAACCTGACTTTTCGCTCCCCTTCTTCATGAGATGCTTCGTTGTGCATATGAATCAGAATTTTGCTCGTATTGGCAAAGTAAAAAAAAGGTAATTTGGCCAAAGAGTTTAATTTAAGCTTCAGGTATGTCGATGATCTGATTTCATTCAATAACCATCAAATAGAGAATTCCCTTTCACTGATTACCCACCTGCACTAGAAATATTGGAAACAAGTGAGACCGCTGTTTCATTTTTAGATATATGCATAAAGATTCAGAGTAACATAATACTTTCCACTCTTCACAAGGCTGTATGACAATAGGGATGACTTCAACATTCCCTTTATGTCGAAGGGACACGGGCGGTCCAATCGTATAAGGCGATTCGCACTGCAATGTTGCGTCCCTTGACCACGCCAGAAACCTATGATTGTTGGTTCGAATCCCGGTTCGCCCCGATTATGTTTCTAGGTTTGTCAGCACCATACTCATGCTTGTGGGTTTCACCGAAGTGGTGAAGACCTACATCACTTCGGGCTTTCCTCCCACATCAAGCTGACACGCCGTGATATAACTGGAATAATGTTAAAAGGGGCGTTAAACCCAACTCACTCACTCACCTTTATGTCGAGCAATATTCCTGCAGCTTCAGCCCTTGGGGTCACAACTTTTGAGGTACAATCGAGCATGCTCTTTCTTCCAAGATTTCAAAAAGCGTCATACAACTTGTGTTCAAAAGTTTTTTGATCTTTGTTACAACACTGTAGGCCTCAGAGAAGCTTTTCAAAACGTTTGATGGAAACGTGTTTTTTTAGGTGAACTGGCCTTTGCGTGTGTTTGTGACGAGTTACACCTGGTATCATCACTATTTGATAGTGATTTTAAAAACATGCTCATGATATAGTCGGAATTATACACTCGACTCTGTTTGGGGCAGATATTTCTTATAAATATGGAAAGGATTTTGTCGCGTTTATTGATTTGACTTGATTCGCATATGATGAAGATAAATGTAAGAATGAAAATTGCCGAATACCATGAATAAATGATATAACACATGCAGGTATTACTGAAAAGTGAAATATTAAGTTTTGATGTTTCTTTTTAAAGATAGCTTGCAGTAAATGTGTGAATATTTCATTCACACTGGTCGTTACTGGGTATGCTGGGGACCTCTATCTACATGTATGTCAATTTATTCATCAATTATGGATGTGTACAGTGTATGGGTACCGCTGTGAAACTAGAGGTTAGCACAGCAGTAAGAGCGTTGACCTGCAATAAAGACGGTTCTGTTTGACATGTGAGTGCATCATATAAGCCCGTTAATGTTGTCCCCTCTGACTCTAATCTTTGCTGAGTGCAGACGTTGAACCAATACTACACAATAAGAAACAGTCCTTATCATACGACTGTCGGTGATTAAGGACACTTATTTAGGATTGGAGCAAAGATCAGGATGGATATAAAGTGTGAAGCCAGATGATGTATGTATCGTCGGGCTGAAAAAATATAAGTGGAAAATGTAGCCCCTTGCGTAGAATAGGGATGAAAGCGTAATTATTTGTTAAAGCCATTTCAACTGTTGAAACAAATCGCCAGTTTAAGTAATATTACAGAGAGATATTCAAACACTTTGCGGCAAATGTTGGATAATTGAAAACTTGATTCCAGGCATTTGATGGGACGCATTTAAATTTTATCCTTATGGAATATTTACCATATAGCTAAATAAACTTACTTAGAATTGGTTCCCTGGATGTGATATAACATTTCCACCGAGGGATCACTATCGTTTCTTTGGCACGCAACAGAAAAGCACCTGGTATGAATCCTATTGCGTCTGTGTCGTGTTTGTAACTGTGCTTCCCAACAGTGTCGCGACTTTGTCGTTTTCTGGATTGTTTTACGATTCACAGTTATGCATCCTATATCATAATGCATAGTAAAGGCTCCTTTATAGTTTAAAACACCCACTGGTTATGTTTTGTAAACATTAAAAGCAATGTTAATTCCCTTAGAAATTTACATCAAACTTCACATACTCAAATGCGTTCGGTTTTAAGTACCATTTACAATATCGTCTCCACGATCGAAACGTCTAATTGAAAACAGTTTGTTTCTCTCCTTGTACTTTAATTATAATTGTTCGTATCAACAGATTATAATAGCTATTTTTTATTTTAACAGAAATCATTCATTTATTATGAACATACAACCAAATGACTTTGGCAATGCGTAACTGACACGCTGGAAACATAGTTTATATTTACATCACTGTATTCAAAGTGGTAAAGGTATTAAGCAGGTGCAATATGATGTTAATCGGAATTAAAACGCAAATGTCTCAGGTATATTTCATACATGAATTTCTCAAATTAAAGCAGTCCAAACAATTAGAAGCAACACGTACACATACTCCTTCAACGATGAATCCGTGTCAGAGCATAACCTCTGTCCATAACAAATTCCCCAGGACGTCAAAGGCAAAAAACGGTGGAATATATATGGATGAATAACTGAACACGTGTGATGACACGAGGTGTTCGCGGAAAGTGAAAACATATGACCTGTATTACAGGTAGCACCCGCCACTGCACAATTTGCATAATAAGTGGTTGTTGCATGACGTTTCGCAGAAGTACTCCTGCCATGAGACGATGGAGATCGATGTACTAGTAAATCCAGTGAAACAATAATGAATTTTCTAATTTTGTTGAAAGTAACAAACATAAATGCGATAATGTGATCGCTTAATGTCCAGCATATATCAGTGATCCTGTCCTGGAATTCACAGTGGTTGTAAATTTCACAAAACATTCGAGTGCAGAGACAGAGTATGTTCTGAGTATGGACAGTGCAATAACTAGACTAGCACGGGTTTTAGGTAAAACTAGTTTGAACACAGGTAAAAGAATAAACTATCATGACTTAAGTTCTTCGTCAGCAGTAGAACTTTCAAATTCCATTGAGTATGATAATCTAGTAATCCTTCCCAGGGCATCTCTATCCATCCCTGTTGCGCCCGGTGGGGATTTACACTGACAGAAAAGAAAGAATATGAAACAAATGACATTAAACCTTCAACCTTCATATCACACGGACACTCGCCGTGTAAAAGCATCACTGACTTGAAATAAAAAACAAAAACAAAAAACGTAGGACCAGTATAAGTATAAGTAACTCATCTGGCACATTGTATGTTTGTACATACAATGTAATCATATATAGGTAAGAAAAAAAAGCTTGATCCAATATCGTGCCTTAATAACGAATAAAAAAATGAAGGTAAAATAATAAAGTCTAAAATATCGTTCTCTTTGTTCGTTTTTTTACGGAGCTTGATGACCTTTAACACCAACTAAATCAGCAAACTCCAATACATTCTTTTAAAAAAATTCTATTCGTCGTTTTCATTTTGTCACCTTATAAGAAGTGTTTGCACAGTTAAATTTAATCAGGCTCATCTGTTGACTATCTTCTTGAACATTGATAGCACTCAATGCAGTTGGACAGGAGTATTACAGAGGGACATGCCCCGAGTCTTTGTCTGACCATATCGTAATGTTGTCTTTAGAATATAGAGGATCGGCTTCATGTTAAGAACATAACAAAAACTCTTCTGATGAAATTTCTTTTTTCACTTTATTTGATGACTAACGGATTGGTTTTCTCCGTTGGTGAGAATTCGAAAGACATTAAACGAGAACAATGAAATAAAATGTGATATTCCTGCGGTCATCGTGGATTCAAATTTTAACTGCAGGATTAAGCTCGTAGTCAATGACATCATGACAACAACGTATGTTTTTATCGGAACGTGTTAGTTGGCGTTTCGAAACCTGGGAACAGATCAAAACTTTCATTGTATGAAAGGATAGGTTTTGTTTTTGAAAATATCAAGCTACTTGCAGGAAAAAGCGGTTGATAACTCATGATAATAAAAACACTTTAACCAATGCCCCGGTTCAACATGGTCGCATCACTGAAACTTTCCAGGCATTTGAGTTTCTGAAATTTGTCGATTTCATTATCTTTGGACACTTCCTGATTATAATTTGAATAATCGTATGATTCCCTGTCTGTGGTATTGGTTCTGACTTGCGGTCGACAGTTTGCCGCAGACACATTATACGATAGTCTTTAACGCAAAGAAATTGGAGATTGACGACATGTGTGGTCAAAACTAAACTTGCCACAGTTAATAGAAGAGGAGACGTACGCTCTACATGTTAACCTGACGAAGGAACATCCGGAAAGAAAGCAATGCAATATTGTTGATTTTGTTCTGAGTGGCAAATGACATGTTGCTCGAGATATCGTAAGGCACACAAATTATTTGATGAAGGTTTTGTATGTGTTTTTAATAACAGGTGTTTGTCCCTTACCTAAAGGAATCATCGTATGTGAATCGATAGACAGGGGCCCCGGTTCACCATCCCCATTTTAGCAGGTTCCGACCCATGAAGCCTCTTCACAAACCCATGCAAAGGCAAATAACTTGTTCACCTGTAAAGATATCAACTGGTATGACAAGTGGTATAACGCTCTGTGAAGGGTAATTACGCAACGCATTAGATATGTCAACGGATCGTGTAATTGTGACCAATTAGGCTTAATAGTTTCCTGATAATTGTATTTGTTTGAAGGGTACAGAAAACGTTCACAATGTTGTAATGTAATTTTAGATGATCCAAATTGAATCAACACATCATGAAAACAGATATAAGCCTTTTTCGGACAAATGTATCCGAGTAGCAACTTATGTTGTGAACCCCTGATTATGGTTAAGATTAACTCAGATACCACATTGATCCATTGTATCCAACATTTACAAAACACACATAGATTGACACAAACATAATAACTGTTTACTGATAATGTTTACTTTATATTTTGTGATAGATAACAAAGAATTTGAATGTTATTTAAAATATTAGCTCTCGGTAACCTTATGCAGAACATTCGTATTGGCAGGTTGAAACTGTACATTGTAATGAACAATGATCAATGTCGACAATGTCAACGTGTGACGTTGGACTACCGTCAGTTCAGATAAGGCCAGGGTAATCTGGACAGGATTGTAGCTGTACACTTGGTCATTCCTCGTGTCGTGGTTCCTGTGTAATAAAATGCACGTTTGTAATTCAGATATGCATGTGAGGTTTCTCATCAAATAATAAATCAAGGCACTCATTGCTTAGTGCTGGAACAATCTAGGCTTGCAGTCAATGACCAATTCGAAACCGGAATCTTCTCGGAACTTAATAGTGAATGCAAGTGAACACATAACCAAGGAAACAGGGTCAGTGGGACAGCCTAGTGGTTGAAGCGTTCGCTCGTCGCGCCGAATACCCGGGCTCGATTCGCCCATATGGGTAGAATGTGTGAAGCCCATTTCTGGTGTCCTCCACCATGATCATGATATTACTGAAATATTGTTAAAAGCAGCGTAAAACCATTCTAACTCACTCACTCACCAACGTGTCATGTCAGGAGATGTCCGTCAGGCTGGTGATGAGACATCCTAATGTTGATTTTAAATATCGATATAAGACATCATATAATTAGGACAGTTTTGTTCATATTAATTTTTTATTAGATTATACCTCAGGGTTGTGATCACATTTACATTATCCTCATTAAATGCATTATGTATGTATCTCTGTGCATGCTCATTCTACCCTACTACTCCATATGAATCATTTTACTGAACAAATTATTACTGCCTCTAACTTACGCCTCAAGGACCGCCTCCGTGGTCTAATGGTAAAAGGGAAGGTCGGTGGTTCGATCCCCGGGCGTGTCATACCAAACGACGTTAAACTTGTCGGCTTGGAGTCAGTATACTGTGTATACTGTATATTCCCTTCCACTGGTAAACCGCCTCCGTGGTCTGATGGAAGAGCGTCCGCCCGTAGAGAGGAAGGTTCTGGGTTCGATCCCCGACCGCGTCATACCAAACGACGTTATAGGGTGGTACTTGTTGTTACCCTCCTGGCACTCGGCATTATGGGGATAAAACAAGAACTTGTCGGCTTGGAGTCAGTATACTGTACCTGAGTGGGGTATCCTTATAGAGAAGCTGATATTATTTTTTTAACAACAACAATAATATAATGATAATGAAAATGACAAAATCGTTTTCATAATCATAAGAAAGTTATAGGAAATATTGACAAGTACATATTATGATATTTCAGATCCTTATTTTCTGTGGGACATGCCAAGATACACGTTGATCCCTGTAATGGTCATCGTGACATCATTATTATTTATATAATCATTTCGTCTGTATAATGATCGCCTCGTATCAGATTTGTTTTGATCCACTTTCTATAAGTGCTGTCCTTAAATAACATCAAAGCTTTCTGTTAAATCGAACTATTTTTGATTTGTGCCCGTTTCGCTTGAAAAATAATTTACAATTGAGATTTTTTTCCAGGACGAGCTGATGAAATACTTTCCTCAACGATACAAGCCATTTTTCACAGCGAATGGTTTGTAAATGTAGTATTGATGATGGTCAAGTCAAGAAATATAGATGGCTGGATTGCAAATTGCCTTAAAATAGAAATAGATGGTTCCTAGTCGTGGAACGGTTTAAATCGAAACGATACTTGAGGTTTTTTTAAAAATTAAAGATAGTGCGTCTAAACTTGGAAAATGCGTTGATGCTGATCGTTCGAATATATGTTATTACCTCGGGATATCGACTTTGTAAGGATTTCAAGTTGCAGGACTGCAGTCAAGTTGTAGAGTGCTGAAACAAAATATAACACTTTTGATATCATCAGAGACTACTTTTTCTTAGCATTGTTAAACCAATTGCAAGCTCACTCGCTCTCCCGCCAGCCCACTCGAAGGCTGTATTGTTCCTAGTAACTGCATCACTGTAATGCCATTAAAGTTTTAACAGACAAACGATACATTGCCATATTTTAATTCAGATCAGATAGCAATGCGTCTGATACGGTATCCTGGACAGAACGGTCTTAATGTACACCTAAAACATGCCATATTATGGCGATAGCGTTGCCTTCGTCGGGGATACTGTTTACAGCCGTTTCGATGATTGTCAACAGTCAAGTCAAGTTATCTTTCTCTTAGAAACACCATTATCATTTATTTACAACGATCATGTTTTGGTATATCGAGCCACCACAGAAGGCCAACTCGTGTTGTTAAATGATAATGTTTTCACATGATAGCCATACGTTAAATGTCAAAGACATCGCTTTGAATCTGACTCACCTTATTTCCTGATTTCCCCATGAAACTTTAGCATCAAATGACAATTGTAATTACCCCTAATAGATAAAGCAGCGAAATATATCAGGCTCTGAAAATTGCTTGTTTGAAATTTAAAGAAAGAAATGTTCTGCGATCCATTTGTCTATTCGTTGTAAACATTTGCTCACATTTTTGAAATTATGCATTAGAGGGAATTTAAAAGAATACATACATTACAATTATTCCATCGAAATTGTCAAAGTGTCTGTTCCGAATAACGTCATGACTGAGGGAAATCATACTCAGGGAGGTATGTATCTGAATTTCTGACTTCTCTTGGCCACAGTGGAAAATGGAAGAAAAAATTTACAATACGTAGACTGTGAGATTGTATCTGATTACATGTACTTACATGTTTCATTATTGTACATATACAATTCCTGAATCGAAGAAATTTCTCCTCAAAATCCTGCGAACTGCTGTCAGTGAAAACGCCATGTTGTACAAGTCGGTCACCTGTAGTGATGTCATGCGTATTATCTTCGAGATGAAGGTAGGGTGAATACACACGATCATTCTACCCTGCTGCTCACACTGCAATCATGATGAGTATTCTTCGTATCTTTTACACATTTTTCCAAGCAATGAATTACACTGTGGATATGTATTAATGTTCAATGTCATACGTACACCAAGTCCACTCAATATATTACATTTTGATGGTCTCCTGTTTGCTTGCACATAACTCAGATACGAGAGTGACAAATTCAGTGTAAATCAATATATTTCTTACCCTTAGGTACATTAGAAAATCCAATGTAAATGATACTGCGAAATGTAGATATTTACTTTGGAATGTAATAATATTATAATCATATTAACAGGAGAATTAAAAGGTATTTCATGTTATCTTCTGTCTGAAACTGAATATATTACCTTAACATACTGGGTCATATTTGGTATGAAATATATGTGCATACAGTTGTAGAAAAGCAGTGTTTATAATTGCTGTTACAACATTAAGGGTCTCGGTAAAGCTTCCAAAAAGGTTTGTGGTAGACATGTGGAGGACATTTCCAAATTTGACGCACAAATGACAAACATTATATCTGATGCTTTTCTCTTAGTAGAAATTTCTTATGATACTGGAAATGCTTTGGTCATTTTTATTTACATGGTAAAAACAGTAAGTTAATGCAGTGTATACAAAGCGTTATTTTCTGTTTTACAAATAGAGAATATCAAATTGTGAAAGACAACAAGGTGAGCTACATACTGTCTTTACCCCACATCATCAAGAACATAACACATCCATGACGTAAAACAAAAATGTAATTCATTACATATGTAATTAAGAGCTAAATTAAATCTTCTGAGGTCACCTTTTTCTTAATATATTTTTGTATGTTGTACGACTTCATCGTGGTTTGCCATGATCATGATCACAAAAAGTGTTTGAACAGTTTGGTTACTCGTGAACAATACAGAACATATTTGCCTGATCCGTAGCAAATTCTCACCAGGATAGGTGAATTATTGGCTTAGTTTCAAGCATAGTGGAGTTATTCCCCGTTTTCCTTGTTCGTGTGAATACCTCTCCGTCGTCTTTTGACGTCAAAGTGAAACACATTTCCATTATTTATAATACGTTATGTTTCGTATTTCTGGACTAGCGAACAAAAACGTATGACATAGGGGGAATGTTCTGTTGCAGTTTTACAAGCATTGTAGCATTATGAAGGATCAGATCATCACTAACATTATATGGGAGTATCATCACAACAGTCCCGTCTACGCACGCCCTTTAAGTTCATTTTGCAAATTAGAGGAGACCCCGACGAAGGAGACGAAGTGCATTGTCGTTGAAATGGTGTCAGCAATCCCGTGTCGTGAAATTGTGGTGCATCTTTGTTGGTGTTGCCTAAATAAAACTGCAGTCATTCCACAACATATTAACTACTTGCATGAAATCGTAAGCCAGCATGACATGACATAAACTGACCTCGCTTTCACTGAACCGAGTTTGATATTTTTAAGGTTGATGTTTTCGTTGAAGAAGTTATTAAAGTTTTGTTTGTTGTTTAACGCCGCACTCAGCAATATTCCAGCCATATAACGGCGGTCTGTAAATAATCGAGTGTGGACCAGACAATCCAGTGATTGACAACATGAGCATCGACCCACGCAATTGGGATTGATGACATGCATTAACCAAGTCAGCGAGCCTGACCACCCGATCCCGTTAGTCGCCTCTTACGACAAGCATAGTCTTTTACAGCAAGCATGGGTTGCTGAAGACCTATTCTACCCCGGATCTTCAAGGGTCAAGTTATTAAAGTGGGGATGTTTGTGTTACTAGCGTGTTTGTTCAGATAACTTATCTCTTCTCACAATCGATCTCGTAGAAGGCTGCACACTATATTGCTAGCTTGATGGAACACTCCATGATCGAATCAGCTACTGGTGTACCACCCTTATACCAGCGACATTTTTTTCTTCAACGTGGAAATTAGATAATATGCAAATCATAAGTGAGAAATAAATACATTTCCACACTTGTCCCTGTTAGATACATTTTAGTTACAACTCATGTGTTTGCAAGATGCGTTTCAAATATAATCGTAATATAAACAGAATCCAACGGGTCCAATTCAGAAATCATGTTTTAAAAGAACATCTTGGTAAAGACTAATATTTGCCCCCAACAATAGCCACTATCAACAAGCTCCAATACTTCCTCTCCCAATATTCGATTAGTCATTTTCATTGAGTTAAACTGATGAAAAGAGTTTGCCCAGTTAAATTTAATCAAGCTCTGCTTTTTGGCGTATTCTTTTAATGTATCTTTTTGACATCACTCAGCAGTTGGACAGGGGTATTCTGATCATGACGTCTTTTACGGAAAAACATTCTGTGTCCAAACCTGATTATATCACAATGTTTTTCTTTAGAGGTTTCAAAATGGAGTGCATATCGATAGTGTAAAAAACTGCAGTGATTAAATTTCCCTATTCACTATATTTGATGACTGACTGATTGATTTCTCCCTGACAGCGATCGTTTGAGGGACGTGAAACGAGATCCTCTTAAGTAAATACAATGTGTTTCAGCAAAAACGATGAACATTGACATAATCCAGCTTAGATTCCTATTTGAACTACACAGTTTAGACTGCATGGTAGAAGTCGAGGTCAGTGACTTTTTAACAATGTTTAAATAAACAGATTCAAATATAGAAACAGTTATATGCTTAAAATGATTGCTATAATTGTTCATGTGTGTTTGTTTGATGTGTAACGCCGCATTCAGCAATGTTCCATCTATATGACGGCGGTCTGTTTAGACAATCCGGTTATTAACATAATGAAGACATATCTCCCCCACTGGGATACGATGACATGAATCAACCTAGTCAGGGAGCCTGACCTTCGTTTCTGTTGGGTCACCCCTTGCCACATGCATGGGTTGCTGGCCAAATATACCCGGTACTTCACGGGAATTATGTTCATAAAATCTCAATTATATCTATGAAAGAAGCCCACAATGATATAAATAAATATTGATAACAATAATTATTTATCATCCAGGGGAAACGATTTGGTTGAATCAGGGGGATGTAAATACACTAAGTAGTATGCCCACTCAGGTAGACGATCAACACTGATACAATGAGTGAGTGAGTGAGTGAGTGAGTGAGTGAGTGGGTTAAAAATGTAACGTCGCATTGGCATTATTTCAGCCATATAGCGACGAGACCAAGTTAATTTATTCACAATCGAGTAACTTATGCAAAGTAATATTTAAAAACAATTCAAGAAACATATTTGAGTATAACAATACCATGTATACGGTTTTTACACACGGGCAATAGGCCACGAGTAACCAAAGCTAGGTCGCAATAGGCCACGAGTAACCAAAGCTAGGTCACCTCGCTTGGGATCATGGGGACTTACAGTACCTCTGCTTCCTGCATGGTACCCCAGCATGATTTCCGTCATCACTTTAGCCACTGGTGGTTGTGCACTATGCTAGCCAATATTAAAAAATAGTCAGCAATGAGTTGGCTTAAAAACACTGGTTGATGATAGTTACATCGATTATGATAGGATTACGTGTCACACAGGGGGACAATATTTTTACGATACTTTAACCCCCTGGACTGATACAACGCTGGGACAATATTGGTGATTTCATTCATTATCTTCCCTCTGTGAGGGTATGTAAGACCACGTCTTTCAAAGTATATTTATTCCTTCCACGTTTTTAATAGTAGTATATGTGTTATTTTAATGTTTGGCTACATTTGTCAGCCATCGCCAACAACTGAAGGGATGATGTAAATCCGACTGGGGTCCATGCAGGTAGCAAAAGTACTGTAAGTCCCCATGGTCCCCAGCGCGGTGATCACCCTTCAGTTCGTAGCGATCTATAGCCCGTTTTTAAAATGTGTTGTTCAATGATTAGTTAGTTATCTATTTTTACTTGTTCTCAAACTAGTTTTACGAAAATCTGTGATGTTCTAGTTATTATACTGCTCTTTGTCGGCAGAATTGTATACAGTTCAATATATATTGTTAATATAATTTTTTGTTTCGTCACGATATGGCTGAAATATTGCCGATGTGACGTTAAACTTTAACTCACTCACTCATTCATTATCTTACATGCTTATGTTAACATTGCAGATATTCGTGGATAGGGGTTTTTAAATGTGCCGCATTCATTTTTGTTTGACTTTGTTTCTTTATTAACTTCCATAGAGTTCCTTACGTGTAGTATTGTCGGGATTGAGAGTCAAACCAACGAATCAGAAGGATGGCATACAGATACAAATTGTTGCGACCCTTTGAAGATACATGTAGATATACGTATCTATCATGTGTAGTCAGAACTTCCGTTTACTACGGTCGAGGAAGAGGAGACATACGCTTTACATACTATTCTCACAAAGCAAATGTCTGGAAGGAAATGCTCATGGTGACTGCATCAAATCGATTCATTACAACCAAAAGCCACAAATCAATGCAAAATATCTGAGTGATTATTGTATTGCTCACGATATATTTTACATGCTTGCATGAACATATTACTTTTTGATTAAAGTTTGTGTGGATATATTGTTCATAACAGATGTTCGTTACAGACCTGACGGGGTCTTCTGGAGAGACTCGAATCCCAGGACGCGCGCCGCTTACGATCGTTGGTCTCGCAGCACAACCATCAACAAGATGGGTATCAGTGGTATCCCGTGTAAAGATTAAAACAGTTCTGAAGCCCATAGGTCATAATTGATACAACTGATGTGAATAGAAAATATATATATCTTATTAATATTCCTGTATGTTGAGAAATGTATAACATCACTTTATATTAAACAGAATATTCAACGAATGTGTAAAGATGCTTGGTAAGCACATTACAAGGATATATAAGTACGTATAGACTCACATCTACGTCAAATACGTCTGCGAACGTTTTGTAATATCATTTTAATTGTCTGATAATAAATGAAGGATTTGAACACAGAGATACATCTAATAATACGAATTGCAAAAGCAAATCACAGGCTATCCACTAACGACGGATAAATGCGCGAATGTAAACATATTTTCTAATTTGCTATAATAATTTCTTAATAAAACCTCTCATTTTATGACAGTTCCTCGAAATGTGTGTAACAATGAAATGCATGTAATTATTTAGATCACGTAAAATGTGATGCCGTGTGACATAAGGAATTAAGATAATACACTGCTCATACTTTCATTCCAAACTCTTTTCGTGTAAAATTTACAATATATAAATCTACCTATATATTGAAAAATAGATTACTATACACGACCGTACAATAATTATTTACGGCAGTCAAATGCAATCCAGTTTTGGAAATATACTTTGAAGGATGTGACACCACACTTTGGAACATTTGCATTAACCTTCGCACGTGAAAAGTTTGCAAGAAACATTCATTCTAGCGTTCATGTCAAATTTGTATGGAGACGATTTTCTTTCAGGGGGCATGGAAGGCCATGACTAAGGTACATATAGATGGTACGTTTTGTTTTTCTAGGGTTACGAGTGAATCTATTACTTTAGGGAACCATGTTAAATCTGTGACACAAGAAAAGCAACGAGTATTCGCATCACTTCCTTTACATTGACAAAATGTCATGACAGAAGAGTAGATAAATAGTCATCGCAAAGAACTCATAAGAACTATTAATGCGACCATCAAGCATTAATGACATTCACTCCCCATGTCGCATCATTCATGACCACTGATATTCAGTTTACAATGTAACAGCAATGCTAGAATCAAGGTCTAAATATACACAATTCATTACAAATTCAGAATCCCGTGGGGCCACATTATAGACGTAAAACGCACGTAAGTTCGTTGTAATAGACTTGCCGTCAACAGGCTTCGCTGCAATGGTGAGACTTCGAAATTAGTGTTCAACTGATTGTACCTTGCCCACCTTGAAGAACAACATTAACCAATTCAATATTCATAGTTAGCCGTTTTATCAATGAGAATTTGTGTCATTGGCATTTAGTTCATGGAGTCGACCGGTGAATTGTGTTCATTCAGGATATCTGGTCTGTAATGAAATTCTACTTCGTGTTGCTTTATAAGACAGTGTTTGTTGATGCAAAAGTACTCTGCATAATATGTGTCAAAGCTATTTTATTTCTGTTTCCCAGGACATATTAGTTGATAGCATAGACCTAGTGCTTATACAGCTGATGGTTTCCAATGGTTCCTTCGCTTGGGCAATGCTTATGGAGTAAGAATATCAACTACCACGCATCGCAGAAACACTCGGATTGTATCTTAAGATGCTTTTAGATATATTTAAGAGTACGTGAGTAGGCCTCTGCCCACATCAGCGAACTCTTTACGACCTATCATTGTCTCTCTACTCTTCTGCATGTATATACTGTCTGCACACTGAACACGTAGGTCTTATTACAACATTTTCTACTTGGAGGGATCCTTAAAGATTAATTGCTTTCCATATACTCATTCAAGTGCGAAGTACTTTGAGCAAGAAACGTTTGTGGTCTTTCATCCTTAAGGTCACCACTCCTGGCAAGAAAGTATTGTTGAGGGAAACCCATGACTTCTTCTCGTTCCACATCTCAGAGAACTGTGTGTTTGTTTGTTTCGTGCTTAACGACGCACTCATCAATATTCCGGCTATATAACGGCGGCCTGTAAATAATTTATAATCGAGTCTGGACCAGACAATTCAGTGATTGATACCATGAACATTGGTACCACGCAATTGCTATATGATAACATGCGTCAACAAAGTCAGCGATCCTGACCACCCAATCCCGTTAGTCGCCTCTTTGACAAGCATGTGGTTGCTGAAGACCATTCTTACATGGGTCTCGGAGAAGAGTATTTGGTGTATGAGGTATCGATGTAATGACGTCAAAACTATGCCCACAACGCTGCCGTTATGGTGTCTTTAATTAATCGTGATTTATCCCGTGCTTTGATTATTTAAATTAACTATATGAAATTTGATTTTTGAAATGTAGTTCCCTTTGTATTTAAATTTGAAGCAACAACGCATATTGTTCATAACGTCATAATCTGCAGGACATTGATGAAAACTGTCATGTCCTTGGAGAAACAAAAAAGATTAATTTTACGGTAAACAACTCAAATATGTGTGATGGGCGTGTAAGTTGTATTCTTTACGTGGGACAGTGACGTGGGCAGTTTTCAG
Source organism: Haliotis cracherodii (assembly GCF_022045235.1). Taxonomy (NCBI): domain Eukaryota; kingdom Metazoa; phylum Mollusca; class Gastropoda; order Lepetellida; family Haliotidae; genus Haliotis; species Haliotis cracherodii. Next base: position 11,397,853 of record NW_027266268.1, read on the forward strand.
TATCTTGCAACATATATTAAATGCAAAGAACAGGATTTTATTCTCCAATGAACATCATGGATAAAACATTTGATTTGATTGTGTTTTATCAAATATACGTTCGATTGCATTGCATTGTATGTTCTCTCCACGTGAAGTTGTTAATTCAATGTAAGAGCTTAGCTTAAAAGCGTGTTGACAAAATAACCAAAACAATGTTGAATGACTCTCTCGTTGTTATAATTTAATAACTCATTGAACCTGTCTCGTTTGGTTCGGGCTGTTAGGTTAATTACATGTGCAGTGATATCATCTTGCCTATAATGCACTTGTTCATGTTTGCATTCTGCTGTAGCATGCTATAAAGCTTGATTAATGCAAGAGGCAGGTGCTCGTTCTTGAAGATCATTTGCATTCATGATTGTCACGTCAAGTACGTGATGGACTTTGCATGCTTTGTAACATCATCACGTCACAGACACTTTACACTGTCATTGGAATCTGTTGTGTCAAACCCATCAGTACGGGATATGAATGTTTTATGACATGAGCAAATTACTGATGATGTTGTTACACATGTACCTTTAGCCCCTTTCTGTCACCTCACATACGAACGCTGGTTGATTGTTTGATTCAGTTCATATAGCCGAATAAAGGTAAAATCGATAAATCATCGAAGGTCTTAGCGATCTGATGTAGCTGGTCTCATCTGTTACATGTCAGGACAGCAAAGGGTTATGGCGAGGTGTCAACATAATGATCATATATGTTCCGTTAAATTGTTCGAAATATTTCTCATGAAAAATAATGCCATATTTTCTCTTCAAGAGTTCTCATGAAAAAGGACTATCGTACTGCTCTTCGAAAGGCCTGTATGTCGTTGTTTTTCCATATTTCTCAAATCGGACACGGCAAGGTTTAATGATATTTGTTTTATAATATTTGTGAGAGAGTTAAGATTTATAGTCACATCGTCAGTATTTCTGCCATATCGTGGTAACAATTACAATTTAGATATCAATATGAAATATGTTCAGACATTCTAAAATACTGTCAACAAAGGACAGAAAAATAGCTAGAGTATCACAGACATATTTAAAACTACTGTAGTAGGGAACCAAAAAACGATATCACTACACATAACAAAACATGATAAAAACGAGCTAGAGATCGCCAGCCACCATACAATAGACCGTGTGGACTAACGATACTTGCAGTTCCCCAGCATTACACCATCCCTTCAGCCGCCGGCGATTAAAGTCAAGTTTAGCTATCAGTAAAAACGAACAAATATACTACGATTAAGAAAGGGGTAGGCCTACAAGTACTTTGAATGGTGTGGAACTTACGTACCCTATCAGGGTATTATAAGTTTACGACCGCCTCCGCGGTCTTGTGGTATATAGCAGAGCGTCCGCCCGGTAAGCAGAAAGGTCCGGGGTTCGATCCCCGGCCGCGTCATACCAAATGACGTTACAAGATGGTACTTGTTGTTACCCTGTCTGGCGCTCGGCATGAAGGGCTAAAATAAGGACTGGTCGGCTCGGTGTCAGTAGACTGTGTCTGAGTTGGGTATTTATGTTAAACTGTGGCATGGTATCTCAGTGAGCTAGCACTATAAATCGGCATCAGTCCGGACTAGTACAAGTAGCCACACACTATAAGTGCAATAATCTTGGACGCGACGTTAAACCAATTTCACCTCACCACACCTCACCTATTATAAGTTTACAGTACGTTAACCCCTTCAACAATACAGCCACAAACAAACTCAGTTGCAAAGGTATTTTACCAAGTTTAATTCATTTAGATTTTTTTACAAAACATATTAATCAACATTTTTCAAACAATTCCATTTCCTTTAAAGAAAACAGTGATTAAATGAGAACTAATACTATTATAAACATCCTTGATAGAGGATGATTTGAAATATTTACCCCTTGTGATGGCAAAATCAATACGGCGTAGAAGGCCAGTAGCTAGATCATTATATAATTGAACAATGTCGATTAAAAGTGGACGTGTACATGACATATTTTTAAAAGGTTTAAGACAGAAAGAAAAGTTATGCTTAGATTGATTATGAATATATCTAAGAGCTGCTAAAATACCGATTGATTCTGCCGTGAAAATTGAACTGTCATGTGGTAGCCTGGACCATATGATTCGATAAATATATAAACACGTCAACATGTTTAGACTAATGTGATATTTTTCAATGTTTGTTTTTATTTTTGCACTTATTATGATGCAATATATGCTTTGTTCTAATATTAGTCAAAACTAATGCAGTTTACATGGAATTCCACTGAACTAATTATTACAATGTAGAATGTTGATCATATTTCTGTATACAACTGGTATTTGCTTCATCAAAGCTGTTCAGCGTTCTGTCTATGACCATATTCTAGATAGACTGCTGAACTCTCTGTTCAGAAACAAATTACAATTTACCCGATTTCACCTTCCTATATTCAAACATGATTTCATCATATTGCATTCTTTATCCACTTCTTTGATTACCAAACATACCGTTGTTTTTTAGTTTGTTTTTTAGGCTTTATTTGTTGGATGGGAAAGGTATAGCTAATTTACCAATGTAAACACCAAATGCGCATTCGTGTCACTCAATTTCCTGTTCTATCATTTCGTTGCCTGGTTTGTCACATGGCAGGAGTATTGCTGTGCGGCGTCAGGCAACACACAAACACTTTTTAATTTCAAATTTTGTGTGTGTCGGGTTATACCGATAGGGCAGGACATGGTTGCCCTTTCAGCGAACACCTTGTGTCATCACTGATTTCCACTAATCAATTTGACTAACCCTTTTGCCTTTCACACCCAACGGAGTCTGTTTCGTCGGATAATCGGGACTGACTATTTTCCTGCCTTGAATTAATATTCTACTTGTAACCATTTTAAATATATCCACGACCGAAATGTACATATATTTGTTTCTCTTAATTCTTCTTTCTTACTGAAGCGAGTCGAATTCCTTAAAGCTTCTTTTTTAATTCATTGCATTATTTATTGACGCCAAATCTTTTCTCTTCAGTCCTGTCTTGGGGGCAGGGCTGGCCCAGTTGTCTAAGCCGTCGCAATGAGCTGTGCAGAGTTGCATCACCTGGTCATGCCTCCAATTATGTTTCTAGGTTTGTCAGCACCATGACCGAGCTCGTGGGTTTCACCCAAGTGGTAAACGTCTGACATCTGCATCACTTTGAGCTTTCCTCCCACATTAAGCTGATATAACTGGAATACTGTTAAAAGCGAAGTTAAACCCAACTCACTCACTCACTCACTCTAAAACTCTGGGCATGTGACATTAACGGATTGTATCTTTCAAATGTGCCATAGGCCTCGTTGCTTTCAATAGCAACATAAAATTGATTGAATAAAATATTTGAACACATTTAATTCTCTAATGTGTCTTTTGTTCAACATTCAGTACTCGACATTGCTGCTATGACTTCGCTTACCATACTGCGTAAAATGAAAGACTCTTAAGAGCAACTTCATCCAAGCTTATCCATAAGTGTGCAATAATGTCCAGACCTTGACCCTACTACGACAACAACAAGTACCCCTGTATTCGGGCCAAATGGATATAATTGCCACCTTCCCTGACTTCAAGTAGCAATACATCATTTACCATTCAGACTAAGTAGTGTTTAAGTAAATAGCATAAATCATTGGATTTTTTTCAAAGGTTTTCGTCCTCTCTCCAAATATTTATTCAAGTTTGTTATTCCAAGTTTGAGAGCGGAGAATTGGAAACTTAGCTCCTGCTGCACAAGAAGATATTTTTTTGAATATTACCATCTGCCTATATATTTATTTATTTATTTATTTATTTAAAACACAATTTTAGAACAAGCAGACTATCTGTTGCCATTGTAAAAAGTCTGAAGCAAAACTATATTCAACCAGCATATTTCAATGACAATTGTACTAAATAACACTAGTAGGAGAAATTGTAAAAATGCAGAATGCAACACTGGACTCTGAAACTGGTCATTACTGAGGATACTCCGGGCCAATATCTATATGTATGTCAGTGTATTGACCAGTTATGAATATGTACAGTACATTGGTACGCTGTGAAACAAGAGGTTTGTACAGCAGTAAGACTCTTGACCTGCATTAAAGACGGTTCTGTTTGACACATGAGTACATCATGTAAGCTCATTAATGTTGTCCCCGTCTGACTCTGATCTTTGCTGAGTGCAAACGTTGAACCAATAATACAGAACATGATACAGTCCTTATCATACTGTCAGTGACTAAGCACAGTTAATTAGGATTAGAACAATGATGAGAGAAGTTTATAAAGCGAGAAGCTTGGATGACGTATGCATCGATGGCCTGAAGACATGGAAAATGTAGTCAAATTGATTGATTGGTTGATTCTGAAATAAAATTGTCAGTTTAAGTAATAATGAGTCTTTTAAGTGAAGACTCCAACATGATGCTTCACATGTTGGAAAGCTGGAAACCTAATTCGTTGTATTCAATGGGGTGAGAGCTTGTTTTAACCTTTCCACATCCAGACAATCCTATTGAACCGACCGTCAGTTTAAGTAATAATGAGTCTTTTAAGTGGAGACTCCACATGATGCTTCACATATTGGAAAGCTGGAAACTTAATTCCGGGGATTCGATGGGACGAGAGCATGTTTTAACCTTTCCACATCCACACAATCCTGTTGAACCGACCGCAAGATTTACCATGTGGCTCAATTGACTTAGTTCATGTGTTTTCCCTTGATTTGATGCAACATTTCCACCGGCAGATGACTATCGTTTCTGTGGCTCGCATCAGAAACGCATCTGGTTTTAATCGTATTGCCTCAGTGATGTGTTTGTATCCGTGCGTTGCAAGAGTGTCATTTTCTGGATAGAGCTACGAAACAGTTTGCTTCGAATATCATTATTCTCAGTAGGTACAGGTTTACTTTACGTCAGCATGCCCAACTTGTGATGTTCAAATTTATTAGTTCCCTTAGTAATTTACTTCAGTCTTCTCAAAACTTGTCTTTATGTGCAAAATATATCAGCGTTAAGACTTAATTAAGTTTTTCGCCACTGTAATTGTTATTGCAATTATAGATATTACTATTTACCTGTTGTTTTTGTACTACCATTCTATATTGAGTTATGTATGTACACTGTACTTGGGCATGAGTCAATTGTACTAAATTAAATATACATATATCAGTATCCAGTGCATGTAAAATGATTTTCATAATTGTATGTACCTTTGCGTCAGTATTTGATCCGGGTTAGAATAGTTCTTCAGCAACCCATGCTTGTCGTAAGAGGCGACTAATGGGATCGGGTGGTCAGGCTCGCTGACATGGTTGAAGCATGTCATCGCATCCCAAATGCGTGTATTGATGCTCATGACGCCAATCACTGGATTGCCTTGTCCAGACTCGATTATTTACAGCGAGAATATTGCTGCGTGCGGCGGTAAACAGCAAACAAAACAACACCTTGGATGACACCTTTATCATGAGAGAATGTACACAAATAACAATTGGCAAACCATTCACTGACAAACCGCTATTAATTACTAAATGTTTAAATAATTTACAAAGGTTTTATAACTAGAAGATATGTTATATGGGTGGGTGTGGCACTTACAGTAATTCATAAGTTTATGAGAAAATAGTATTCAACTAGGTGTGGTTCAAACTTTGGAGTTTTTGAATTTCACTCAAATATATCTAACCTCGACGGTCGATTAATACGCTTTCGTAAAACGTTTTGCCCCAGATATCTTGGAACAAAATACTATCGCCATACTCTACCAAACTGCGGAACGGTGCCTAAAACGTCTTTGTTTATCAATCTAACCACTACGTTTTAGCGCGGACGGAAAACATTACATCAATGAACATGGTGTCACTTGTATGATGACTAGCAAGCTTAGTTACATTGTCATGCAGTTAATAGTGTGGATATCATCTGTAATTGTCTGTTAAAGTCGGGGCGGTCGGGTAGCCTAGTGCTTAAAGCGTTCGCTCGTCACGCCGAAGACCCGGGTTCGAATCCCGACATGGGTACAATGTGTGAAGCCCATTTCTGGTGTCCCCCGCCGTGATATTGCTAGAATATTGCTAAAAGCGGCGTAAAACCATACTCACTCACTCACTCACTCACTCACTGTTTGAAGTCGCATGTAATGTTCTTTGCAGGCATATCAATAATCATATCAAAATCGTGGAGATACTTGTGATTATCATTATGTTTATTATAATTTTAGTTTAAAAATCCTACTGCATAAAATAGAGATACAAAGAACAAATAATTTTGTATCCTTACACGCGCATAGAAATTTCAAACTCTCTTCGTCAGTAAAAAAAATACCGATAAAGCATCCAAAACTATAAACTAGTAGAAATAGTAGTTACCCTCTCTCAATATTGTGTTAATAATGCGGCACCGATCGCTCCAAGGAAGGTTCTGAGATGAAAGTTTCTTTATCTCAAATTATTCCATTTCCCTTGGGTTCGCATGGCTTCACACTGTAAGCTTAACTTTATAATGACTAATGTTGCGACCTGTGGTTATAGCAGATTCTTTGAAGTTATTCTTAGATACATAAAGCCCAGTACACTCAACCCATAGATTAAATAACAAGACTCGTGTCCTTTGTATGACTGCACAGGTCTACTACTATCATATGATTTGTTTTATCTTCTGTAATTTCTACCAAATTGTCAAATTACTACTGATAAACGATTGTGATTGATATTGAACATATTCGGCAAATTTTATCAATTGCGTCTTCACCCGGGCAGGGGTCACGGTTTAACCAGTCGTCTGAGGTGCAGCAATTCACTGTACAGATATGTGTATCTTCGTCGTGCCAGAAGCTTATATATTATCGCTAGTTTGTATCTTAAATTCGCCTTCATTCTGTTTCCAGGTTTATCAGCATCATACTCGTGTTCGTGTTGATTTTCCCAAAGTGTGAACCTTTCCAGTGTCGCTTGAGCTCAATAGACAACAGCTGGAATATTCTTTGTTTGTTTGTTGTTTAACGCCGCTCTCAGCAATATTCTAGCTATATGACGGCGGTCCGTCTTTGTTCGTTTGTTGTTTAACGCCGCACTCAGCAATATTCCTGCTATAGGACGGCGGTTTGTAAATAATCGAGTCTGGACCAGACAATCCAGTGATTGATGTCATGAGCATCGATCCACGAAATTGGAATACGTGAGTGAGTGAGTTAAATTTTAAGTCACATCAGCAATATTTCAGCCATATCGTGACTATCAAAGGTTAAACATTATACATACTTTATATAAAAAAACTGCCAACGAAGGACATTTAAATAACTAGACTTACCACAGAAACATATTTACAACTTGTATGGAATAAAAAGAATATTACGAAACATAACAATACATAATAAAAACGGGCTATTGATCTCCAAAAACTGAAGGTAGATCATCATGCTAGGGTCCATGGGGACTTACAGTACTGTTGCTACTTTCACGGACCCCAGCCGGATTTACATCATCGATTATTAACACATTTAGCCTTATTAAAACAACATCTATTCTATGATTAAAGAATGTGGTAAAAACATATCTACTTTGAATGACGTGGTCTTACATACCATCTCCTGGGGACAATCATATTACACTACTTCAACCCCCTTCGAGGATACAGCCACTAACAATCTCAGTTATTACATTTATTCTGCCAATTATAAAATCTTTATCAAATACACTACATATTAATCAAAATGTATGGTACAATTCAATTTCTTTTAAAAAAACAACAATTAAATGAGAACTGATGAAACTTTGAAATAAGTATCCCTTGTGATGGCAAAATCAATACAGTCAAGCAAAACATGCTTGACTGTAATCGGTCATCATTGGGGTTACAGAACGGAGGATCTACACCTTGAAACAAACACTCATGTGTGTATCTGGAATGGCCAATACGACATCGTCGCATAATGACCTCTTCAAATCTGGACTGACAACTCAAGTAGGTGTAACCGATATTTGGTTTAATTGCATATAATTTATTGATACCTACTTGGGTGTCCCACTTCTTTTGCGGTAGATCTCGGATGTAAGATCTAATCACGGGTTTAAAATCAGTGTACGGGATCAGAAGTGTTGACAGAGATTTGTTGAGTGCTGCTTTTGCAGCAGCATCGGCCATTGTGTTACCAATAATTCCAACGTGTCTAGGTAACCAACAAAAGACGATGTCGTACTGGCCAGTCGCAAGAACGTTATGTAGTTCTATAATTTCGCGTAACAGTGGATGTCCAGATGAAATATTCTTAATGGCCTGAAGAAAGGAAAGGGAATCAGAATATATGATGAACTTCTTATGTTTAGACTGAGTATTAATATATATGAGAGCTGTTAATATTGTGATTCTGCTGTTAAAATTGAACTGTCATTTGGTAATCTGGATGATATTGTTCTGGATCCAATGACAGTGACGCTAGCAACTGCGTCACCGTCTTTGGATCCATCAGTAAATAATGACTTGGAAGCGTTGTAAGTGCTTCTTAATTATATTCTTGCTGATACATTAGTTGGTTAGTGTCTGATTTCTTTAGTTTCGTTAAGGAATGATCTACTTGTGGCTTTACCAGTTGCCACGGAGGAGACAACAGTATGTGTGTGGGAGAGATGTTATTGAGGTCAATTTTTGCAGCAGATGTTTCAGGTTTTATTCTTATTCCAAGGAGGGGGGGGGGGGGGGGGGGGGGGGGGGGATGGGGGATTGTTTCTTTTGTTACAGGTCCTCATACAGAGGATGAAAAACGCAGTCATATGCTGGATTAGATTGGTTGGAAAATAGTTTTGTGACATATTGTAATCATAGTTTTATACGATGTTGTTTTAGAGATGGCTTATCAGCCGCCACGTACAGACTATTAATAGGTGAAGTTCTGAATGCACAAAGGCAAAGTCGCAGGGCTTGATGAAGTATTGTATCTAATAATTTTAAATTATTTTTACAGGCTCCACCATAGATGAATACGATGACATGCATCAACAACTTCAGCGAACCTGACCACCCGATCCCGTTAGTCGCCTCTTACGACAAGCATATAGTCTCCTTTTACGGCAAGCATGGGTTGCTGAAGACCTATTCCACCCCGGATCTTCACGGGTAGCTGGAATATCTGTCCACATGGTATAATCCCCAGTAAACAGAACAGAAAAGAACAGAGTTTATTCTCAAAAACATACAATAGTGGTATAGTGAACACACATGACGAAGTATTATACAATTGTATAACGAATGTAGCACAATACAAGCAACTTGGAGTTAAAATATAATATGCATTATATATACATACTTTATACAATATATACATTCATATTTGCATACACTATATACATCATATTTGCATACATACCTGCGTAAATAATTATATATTAAGGTAAACAGAATATTAATGAGACAGAATATAATATTTTGTCCATAATTTTTTTTTTACTTCTTTGATAATAATAAAGTCCCCACATCCAAGTTGTTACATGATGAACCATGTTTATACTGTAAGCTATATTAAACATTCATTCTTTCATGACACTTTAGAATCTTGAATTCTACCCTTTTGGTCGGCCAGTGGAATCGATCGAAAATACTTTATTGCTGATGATCGAAAAAGACAATATAAAGATTATATATTAACTACTTCTTTCACCATCATGACCGCTGATCAAATGCTGATATTTCTGAATTAGCATTGCAAAAAGCAGTGTTGTCATTACTAGATTATTTAAAGTAAGTGTGGAATTGTATTGTAGGCATAACACCCAACGACGAGGTATGTGCATTTTGAAAATCAACATGACTTCACATTACACATGTACTGTGATATCAATTTTACCGCGTCACAATGCTCATGTAGAACTTTAGAACAGTGGAGTGTTAGTTAGAAAAGAGCGACGCATCATTTTCATCAGAAAGGATCGCTTAAATACGAATAACATGGAATGCCTGCTAGGCGATTTCATTGTCTCATTGTGAAGCGAATGAAATATTATTCTGGTTTGAAAATAGAGCAAACATGCACGTATTAAAATCGATATTCGTGGATCTCTGAATTCAACCTTCTGTAAATATAAAACTGATTAATTACCTTCGCCGTTACCGAAGACTTTATTATTATTGGCTTTTGTAGAATGGAGATTTACGACCTGAGTTTTCAATTCAGAGGTTTCGAACTTAGAACCTGTGATTTCTTTAAAAGTTCGAAAGCTCACGCTAACGCGTTCTGTCTCAAGGAACACTTACACATATCTAATGTACGTTCGAAACCTCTAATTGAAACCAGTTTGTTTCTCTCCTCAAGGTTTAATCTGAATTTTACGTATCAACATGTCTCATATGCGAGGTACCTTAAAGTTCCCAGAAATCTGCATATAACAGACAGTCAAAGAATATGCAGTATAACAATAGGTATGGATACCCTGTCAAGATCATAAACATAACACGCTTTCCGTTGGGACATAACTTTGTGTAACTAACACGTTGGAAACATAATTAATATTTACATCATTGTGTTCAATGATGCATGCATATTCAATCAGGTGCAATATGATATTAATCGGAGTTAAAACGCAAATGTCTCGGGTGTATTTCACACACGAACCTGTCACATCAAGGAGTCCAAACAAGTAGAAGCAACACTTCCACAAACACCTTCAATAGTGAATCATTGTTCACTTGCCATAATGTTGATACGTTCGGCTCAAGGGTACATCAATCCATTTAACGTTGAAAGAAAATCCTATTTTCTGTCGAACAAAGGACAGATGAGGGTATGATACAAATATTGCCAATACTCATTTTCATACGCTGCCTGAGGAGCCACCCGGGATAGAATAGGTCTTCAGCAAGGCGAATATGCTTGTCGTAAGAGGCGACTATCGGGATCAGGTGGTCAGACTCGCTGACTTGGTTGAAACATGTCATTGATCCCAATTGCGAGGATCGATGCTCATGATATCAATCACTGGAGTGTCTGCTCCAGATTCGATTACTTACAGACCGCCGTCATAGAACTGAAATATAGCTGAGCGAGACGTTAACCAACCCCGGATCTTCGTCACGGGTAAAAAAGGTACATAGTGTAAAGTCACTCAACATAAACTGCAGGCAACCAACAAACCTTTCTCTGCAACAATTCTGTATGACAGAATTGCTCTACACTATAGTTCAATTTCCTCAACACAAACTTTCAACTCTCAACGTGGATGTCTGCTGAGGACAATATTTCTTTTAATGGCGTATACGATTTCCAATTGTCTTCCCAAAGGATAAACTTTCATGACCTTAAACCCAATAATCATGAAAATAGTGACATGCATCCACAGAAAATGGTGGGGCTGTTGGGTAGCCTGGTTTTAGCGTTGGCTCGTCACGTCGAAGTGAGTACAATGTGTGAATCCCATTTTCCCAGTCTCCCCCGCCGTGATATTGCTGGAATATTGCTAAAAGCGGCGTAAAACCACACTCACTCACTCACTAACTCACTCGATATAAACTAGAAAAGTGTTTGCAAAAGCAGAAGCAATTTTATTAGTCTTTTCCTTATGACTTCATATACTTAGTTAAGTTAATAAAAATATCAAACCTTATTTAGAAATGTACCCATTTAAAAGAGTGGTCAACTGGCAAATCAAGGATAAAATTGAATATATTGCAATAATATACGAACAAAACACATACAATAAAGTAATGGCGATTAATCGGATTTGAACCGCTCAGAGTTTCAGCTTCAATGGTCGAGTACTTTCTGAAATACCGACGAGTGATGTAGAGCAATGCCATGCCATAACAAGAAAACAGCGTTGTCACTTTCCCCTGCAATGGGCACTTTAGGTGTATACCTCAAATACGCACTGCAAACAGGATGCACAAATTTAAAGCATGGAGACACAGTACTCTGATTGTCCAATGTCCAAAACTCTTTTGCCTCAATACTACTGTATGTATCCTTCTGCCATAAAATTCTCTCATTTGATGTCCATTACTTATAAGCCAATTCTATTAAAACTTGCGAGTTATATAAGATCATGTATGGAAATGTTTTCTCCTATCGTATCTAATTCCTGTATTCAATTACATCTCTGTATCACTGCCGTGATTTACGAGAATAAACATCATTCATTCATTCATTCGATTGGACATCTTCCAACCCTAATCGGACCTAAAACCTATGTATCAAATACAGAGTAATCATGACGAGATACGTATATGTTTAACAAGATCCTTTTAGAGACTACCAATACAGTTGCCACTCGAAGGGTCTTCCCTGTCGTCAGTCATTGGACAATACGGATAAAGTTATACTTGAAGTCAATGTGCATCAGGAATATGCCTTGAAAACCGAGGTTAATAAATGAGACAAAAAAAAAACATTCCAATTTTTCTCAAAAATATCTGCTGGGAGAAAAGATCATTATTCGATTATGACTACATCATAAGCATGTGACGTTAAAAATTATCAACGGTAAATGAGAACAAGTGAGCATATCGACCTGCCCCGCCAGTGACACCCGTCACAAAGACACTTGCAAAGGCAAGTCAAGTGTTTAAGACGAAATAAATCGGAGTAGCAAATACGAGTCGTTAACAGAAAGAAACAGATCAGCAGGGATGGGAATTCCAACGTCTTGCCGAAATGCTCTACCCCCGAATTTCTAATACATGTACATGTAGATGTTATTACCGAGGAAGTCCCCCTGTTCACACATTGTTTGCTTATTTTCTGAAATTGTTGTGAACCGTTGACCCTAGAAATGTATGTTTATCTATGATCACCAAGTATTGTGACAAATGCCCATGAATAATGAATGGCTTTTTTAGGGATAGTGGTGTCTAGCGTAGAAAAATATTTTCACATAATTGAATTTTTGTTTCTTCTTTAGATTAAATATATTCGAACAAATCCTTTGCCCTAATTGTCTCAAATACAAAAGTTCTTCCTTGTTTGTATTACGGATTATGGCAATATTTCGGGCAAGGATTTTATGCTGCCATTGCTTGACCTTGCAATACATCTCTCTTTGTACTTTTTGTTATGGAGCTTGATGAATCTTTATACCAGCTAATTCAACAAACTCCAATACATTCTTTCACAATATTCTATTCGTCGTTTTCATTTTTGTTGACCTAATGTGAAGACTTTACACAGTTAAATTTAATCAAGCTCAGCTGTGTGCCATCTTCTTGAACATTGATATCACTCGGCAGTCGGACAGGGGTATTTTGACTTCCATTACAGTGGGACATGTCCCAAGTCCTTGCCTGACTATCTCGCAATGATATCTTTAGGGTATTGAGAATCGACTACATGTTAAGAACATAACAAAAACTCTAGTGATGAAATTCTGCTATTCACTTTATTTGATGACTAACTGATTGATTTTCACCGATTGTGATAGTTTGAGGGACGTTAAATCCGAACATTTTAAGTAAACACAAATTGATATTCCTCCAGTCATCTTGGATTCAAATTTAACCGTAGCATGGAGCTCGTGATCAGTGACATCTTGACAGTGTTCTTTTTTGGACACTGTTCGTTCGCCTCTGTAAACCTGACTATGGGTCTATAACTATCACTGAGTTTTTGTTTTGGGAATTACAAAGCAATTTGCAAAAAAAACCAATATAGCCCATGATAGAAATAACTGTTTGTCTTCGAAGGGAATATTCCTTTCCAATCCGGCGGCAGTAAACACATCATTCAGTGTTCCGTTTCACGCATGGTTTAATCACTGAAACTTTCCAGGAATTCGTTGTTCTCAAATGTGTTGATTTCATTTTGTCGGGACTGTGCTCCTGATCACTGATTTCCTGATTTTTATTATCATGTGATTCCTTGTCTGTGGTATTTATCTTGACGGGCAGTCAACAGTGAGTCTCCGACATTTTATCGAAAGCAAGGCAATATGAAGAGAAGGACATGTGTGGACAGGGCTACACGTTGCAAAAGTTAATGGAGGAGGAGACGCACGCTCTACAGGTTAACCTGACGAAGGGACATACGGAAAGAAATGTCCCTGGAGGTTGTATGAAATTAGTGTTGCTATTCATATTCGTGTCGCACAGTTCTCACAAAGCAATGCAATATTGTTGAATTTTTCTGAGGGGCACATGACATGCTACACGAGATGTCATACGTCAGATATAATATTTGATGATTTTTGTGTGTGTGCTTTTATTAACAGGTGTCGTCCCGCAGCTGACTAATCTAATCTCATCAAGGTGACTCGAAATAGAGGACCCCCTATTGCAATATCACGGTTGGCGTGAAGGAGGTGGGTTTCAACCTGTGAACATACTGTTGCCTTCAGCAACCCTCTCTCTCTTGAAAAATGAATCAGAAGGCTTCTTTGTTTGCTGCTCAGGACCGCCAATTGTGTGATTTTGCGTCAAAATGTAAATATGAAATGTATGATTATGCAATGAATTTAATGAGACTGTCAAACACAATGTAGTGAATGCCAAGCTTTGGCACAAACATAGTTTCTTAACCGACATGATGGAGTGGCTCTATCATTTGATTACGGTGTTCGCAGTGCTCGCTGTTTTGACTCAGGTCCATCTTTGGTACGACCCAGAATATGTAGAGTGCGTCATGGACAATGATAAATACAGGTTTGGTATGTCCAAATCTGTTGACTGACATTGGGAGAGTACCCGGGTTTACTGCCAGGAGTACAGCCCTTCTGACAATCTGTCCGAAAATTTGGTTCGACTAGGCAGCGCAACCTTGGAGAAGTCCAATTCGCTGTCTGGGCTGCGTGTAGAGGGGGCAAGGGCCCTGAGCTGATGAGCCTAACCAACATGACTGTGCCAGGATCACTCAAACCCTCTTTGCTGCATTTCTTATTTTAATCTAAGCATAGTAATAGAAATAAAAATGAAAATCGTTTTCATAAGGTATACGGGCTATTCGCAAATACATCTCATATGATGTTTCAGATCCTTTATTTAGCAATGGGACGTGTAATATACTACATGTAGGTGACGCTTGATAATGGTCGCGGTAATATTTTGTACGATTATGATCATTACGTAAGTAAAATGCATCGCCTTATATCAGATTTGTTCTGAAAAATATCCGGAAAGTTCTGTCCTTACACATCGAAAGTTTTCTGTAAGATCGAACTACAGTTGTATTCACAATTGTTGATTTGTGCCCGATTCGCATGAAAATAATACAGATTTAAGAGTTTCTTTCTGGGCATGCTGATGAAATACTTCCCTCAACGATACAAGCCATATTTCACAGAGAATGGTTTGCAAATGTAGTATTGATAATGGTCAAGTCAAGAAATATAGATCGCTGGATTGCAGATTGCATTAAAATAGAAATAGATGGTCCCTAGTCGTGGAACGGTTTAAATCGAAATGATACTTAATCAATAAATTAAAGATATATAGCGTTTAAACTTGGAAAATGCATTGATGCTGATCGTTGGAATACATGTAATTACCTCGGAATGTCGTTCATATCGACTTTGTACGGATTTAAATTTGTAGGACTGCAGGCAGCTTGCAGCATGCTGAAACAAAATATAACACTTTTGCTATCCGTAGATTTACATCGTTAAACCAAACTCACGCGTTCTCCCGCCAGCCAGTCCGAAGGTTTTGTTTTTTCCTTGTAACTTAATAAGTACAAACCAATTCAGTTCTGACAGACAAAACGATACATTGTGATTATTTATAGCAGATCAAATCGCAATGCATCCAATACCGTGTCCTGGACTGAGTTTTCTTAATGTGTACTTAAACCATGCCGAATTGTGTCGAAAACGTTGCTTTCGTCAGTGCTACGGTTCACAGCCGTTTCTATGGTGGTTTTAGGAACAGTCAAACTACCCTTCTCTTGGACACATCACAAACATTTATTTAAGTGAACAACGAACATGTTCTGTGAAAGGAGCCACAACAGAAGGCCCACCTTTTTTCAATGACAATGTTATTACATGATATCCATACGTTTAACCTCATACATGTAGATATCGCTCTGGATCTGACTTACCTCATCATGGTCTTGCTGCCCATTGTGTTGTTTTTTCCGTTTGGAGTGAGGGCGCCCCCAGGATGCCACAGGATACCACAGGAATATACATGTCCCTCCGCTTCAAGGAGAGAGAGAGAGAGAGAGAGAGAGAGAGAGAGAGAGAGAGAGAGAGATTCTTTATTTCCTCCAGAAGTTAATCCGAAGATTATACATAATTAATCAAACGTATTCACACAAACTCATATTACCTGTACATATATACAATCCAAGACAGTAGCACCAGTGTCATGCCATTCACACAGTACAAAAGGTTAGATCAGATGACATAGTCAAGGTAAGGATTTAGTGTAAGGAAATAAGCAGTAAATATCAGTATAACAGATTCCCATGTAACTATATCAATAAATTGTGAGAAGTGAGTATCAGCACCAAAGAAAAGTGACAAGATATCTTCTTCATCTTGTAATTCCAACTGGACATAGGTTTCAACATCCAGCAGATCAATAAAAGTTGAAAACAGTTAATTTCTTTCCTGCAGTAAAGCTTCACAATGTAATATGATTATCATAATCAAAGGCATGCTCGTTACACAATAAACAGTCCCTGGAAATTTTGTTTCGTGATGAAACTCTAACACAAAATTTTAACTTGACCTCTGTTCTGGGTACAGATATGTTAGCTGCCATAATATATGGTGAGTAAGCTTTGTGTGTATTAGCATGAAGCGTGAAAGAACTATATTGACAGAATCTTTTCTGCGCCACATATTTTCTTCATATTCATAAATGGTTTTATTAACCAGTTGCTTCCAGTTTCTCTTTGTAGGAAATACACCACAGCTTACATATGTACAAAGGTTGTTTCGTAGGTTATACTTGTTAAGAACTGATAATAAATCTCCACATACAGATTTAGGATTAGTTGGATTTGCACTGTATGCACAAAAAATATGTTTAGCAAAATTGTTACAGGTTAAGTTACATAAGCGGCCAAACAGCTGGAGTTTACACTTTCGATCGATATAGCCGATAGCAATAGTGGATTCTGATGGAGATCTTTTAACAAGTCCTTGTACAGTTCGCTACGTAAGATATTTTACTGAATCACCATTCGCGGTTATAGTTCTTGATTTTGCAATCTACCGGTAATTACTAGAAATCAATTTTAAAAATATATAAGTTTCGGTGATGTATCGGAACGCAGAATGAACATTCCGCCATATTGGATTTTGTTTAAAAATGTCCACGTTTATCGGTTGAGAGACACCTATCACATCACATATATTTCACACTTAGCTGCGAAACATATCCCTGATTTCCTCCCAATTTTAGTATCTAATGACAAATTGCACGTGTGTTTGTCACTAATACGAATGGTCTAGATAAAATCAAGCGAAATAAATAAGGCTCGGAAAACTGTGCTTGTTTGAAAATACAGAATTTTGATTTTCACTATGCAGCGTATTCCCCCATTCTGAGATGTCCATCTCCTGTTCGTTGCAAAGATTTGCTCACATGTTTGAAGGAGTATCGTAGCAAAATTGAGGATTTATAATAATACATATTACAATTATTCAACAGACATTCTCTTAGTTTCCGTCACGGGTGACGTCATAACTGTCGGATATCACACGATATCTGCATTTCTGACGACTTCTCTTGGCTACTTAAAAAAATAAAAAAATAAAAAAATAAAAATACTCAGACTATTAGATTGTTACTGCCTACATGTAATAATGTATTCCATGTATGTACATGCGATCCCTGAATAAAAGAAAGTCCTCCTCTGAAAATCCTGCGAACGCCATGTTGTGAAACTCGGTCACTTTTCCGGTCGGTAGTGATGTCATGCCTTTTTTCGTTGAGGTGAATTTCAGGTGAATAAAAGTACACACTATATCATTCTATCCTGCTGCTTAAGTTGCAATCATGATGTGAATAGTTCGTGTCTTTTACACATTTTCTCACGCAATGAATTACAAATTGGATGTTTATTAGCGTTCAATATCATATCACACGTCCACACAATATGTTAAATGTTGATGGTCTCCTGTTTGTTTGGGCATAATTTACTTAAAAATTTAAACAATTGAGTCCAGTGTTCCATATTTCTTACCTTCAGACACATTAGACGATGAAAATTAAATATGACTGCTTAATCTAGATTTTTACTTTGGAATGTTATATTCAACATTATAATTCTGTTTTACGAATAGAGATTATTCACACTAAGAACGAATATTAGACGAGCTAAATATTGTTCTCTTTTCACGTCATCGTCAAAGACATACAATGGCTTTAATGTCAAACAAAAAGGTATAACGTTTTCGGTAATTAATTACATTCATGACAAGACTAATCCAGTAATAATTGGATAACTCAAGTCAACTTATATTTGCACAATCAGGTAAATGCGGGGATCTAAGAACTAAATTAGATCTTAGCTAGGAAACCTATTTCTCATTCACTATGTGTTTTTGTATCTAGTACAACTTTATCGTAACAGTTACTCGTGAACAAAACATTTCAAGTATATAGTGGCTTCATCCGTAGCATATCATAACCAACACAGGTGAGTTACAGTCGTGTAGTTTGAAGCATAGCCGCTTACCTCTCCGTCGTCTTTTGGCGTCAAAGTAAGCACTTGACTTCTGTCATTTATAATATGTTATGTTCGTACCGAATAAGTAACGTTACATATAAACTGACAAATCGATGAAATATTTTACCCTTATGTCGTTCAGATATCAGGCAGTATTATCGTTTACAGTTAACATAACTAAACGTAAACGCCGGAGAGCAAGCAGTCTCGATTATGTGGCGTTACAACTTTGGGGTGAACATTATAAAAATGGATCACTGAAAAACAGTAGGGGCACCAGGATTTCAAGAAAAGAGTTGCATCCGCCACTCACAATTTACACAAAAAGGTATGTTTGCCAGATGCCATGCGATTAACTGGAGGCTTCGTGAGCACATTGCATCTAGGCCAGACTTCTAATCAACAACCGATAGACACCACTACCTTCATAAAACGCGGAAGATCCAAACACATAATATGTAATGCATCTCAAAACTCGCTGCATTATGAACCCATTTTATTTGTGTTTTTGCAGTTGCCGAGGATCCATTAGATGACTCTCGAACAAATACGTTTCTTGTATCGCAGAGTCATTAATAAATAAAATATCATGTGGAAGCATCAGCACCACATTCATCACCTCGTCTACTTAATTACAACTTACTACATTACTACAAGTGACAGTCGCCCCCTTGGGCCAAGTGCACAGTCTATGAAATAAATGGTGTCATCATGCCAACCGATGCGATCCCGTGTCTTGAATCTTTGGTGCACTTTATTGGTGTTGCTTAATGGTAATTACAATCAATTCCATAAAGTATGAACTGGGCGTACGCGGACTCGTTTGAAATCGCACAGACATGAAGCATGACTTCTTTCGAGCTCACCTCGCTGTCACTGAACCGGGTTAGGTATTATGAAGCTGGATCTCTTTTTTTTCAGTCGACCTTGGAGAAAGCTGAGCACTTTGCTGCCAGGTTGCACTTTGATAGAATACTCCATGATGGAATCATCAGCTAAGGATGTTGTATTCATACGTAGCCCTTATACCACCGACATCTTGTCTCCAACTTAGGATTTAGGTAACATGCACATTTTAAGTGTGTAAATATATGTATAGTAAAAAAATTTCTAAACTCGTCCCCGTTACATTACCTTTTCAGGTACAAGACCATGGGACAACATGGACATACCTTCACTTGAGTGATGTTGAAATTGGGTTACGCGTCGCGCTATCATAGCACTTACATGTGTGTGTGTGTGTGTGTGTGTGTGTGTGTGTGTGTGTGTGTGTGTGTGTGTTAGTCCGGGCTAATGCCGGTTTTATAGTGCCTCCCCAATGAAATAGAATTCCACAGCTTAACCCAATCCAGATACCCAACACAGTATACTGACTCTGAGACGACCAGTCCTTGTTTAATACCCTAAATACCGTGCGCAAGGCAGGGTAACATAAGTACCATCTTTTAACGTCCCTTGTTATGACGCGGCCTATTTGAAGAAAATAGGGACCGTATCATGAAGACTCTTAAAGTAAAACAAGATAACTGTAGCCATTATTCAACAGACTCCAATATTGGATTCGTCATTTTCATTTTGTTGACCTGATGAAAAGAGTTTGCACAGTTAATTAAATTCGGAGTCATCTTTTTGCAATATTCTTTCAAATATAATTATCTTTTCGATATCACTCAGCAGTTGCACAAGGGTATACTGACGTTTTTACAGAGGAACATGGAGTATTGTAAATCGATTACACATCGATGGAATAAAAAAACTGCAGTGATTAGATTACCTATTCACTATTTGATGACTAACTGATTGATGTTATCCCAACGGTGATAGTTTGATGGACGTGAAATGAGAAGGTCTTAAGTAAATACAATGTGTTATTCTTCCAGCAAAACCGATGAACATTGACCTAAGCAAGCTAACATTCCAATTTGAACTCCTCAGTTTTGTGTGCATGGTGGAAGGCGAGGTCAGTGGTATTTTAAAAACAGTTAAATGACATAGATGGTAAGATGACATATTTAAATATAGAAACAGATCTAAGATCTAAAATTGATGCTTTTGCTCCTGTGTGTTTAAGGATATTCCGGCGTTTTAACGGCGGTCTCGAAATGATCGTGTCTTTACCAGACATTCCCGTGATTGACTTCTCAGCAATTGGGTCACGATAACATGCTGCAACCGAGTCAGCGAGTCTGGCCACCCGATTCGGTTAGTTACCCCTTGTGACAAGCATGGGTTGCGGAAGACCAATTATGATGCAGATCTTCACGAGCATTAAGTGTATGCAATCGCAAAGGTAGGCATGAAAGAAGCGCAGAATAACATATGATTATGAAAAGTGTTCGGTTATGTAAGGATGGAGTAAATGCACTGACAAATGTCCCCTTTCAGGTTGAACAATATGGAACGATATGGAATTATTTTATTCATTATATTACATGCCTGCCTTACGTGAAGTATTTGTCGTGAGTAAGAGTCAAACCAACGAAACAGGAGGATAACATACAGATTATTACAAATTGTCATGACCCTTTGAGGATTGATATGCCTATGTATCATGTGCAGTCAGAACTACCATTTACAACGGTTAATCTGAGAGGAGACATACGCTCTCACGAAGAAAACATCTGGAAGGCTATGCCCAAAGAGGGTGTATCAAATCGATATTGGTATTTATACTGGTGTCACACATGCATTAAAACATTATTCACAACCACATTCACAAATCAATGTAAATTATCTGAGTGATAAACTCATTGCCTCACGAGCTATTGTTACATGTATGCATTCAAATATTTGTTTCTGATTACGGTTCGTGTGGGGATAGTTTTCATCACAGATGTTTGTCCCAGACTTCGCGGTATCTTCTGGGGACTCGAATCCCATGACGCGCACCGTTTTGATTGTTGTTTACTCAGCCCTACCCCACCACCCATCCTCACCGTCTTCATTGATGTCAATGGTAAATTTAAAGGTCCCCCGTGTAAAAAGCCATAGGTCAAGCCCATATGTCATTTTTAATACAACTGAAAGGTATATCATTACATGAAACAGTATATTTAAACGAATGTGTAAAGATGCTTGGTTGGCACATGATTAGAATATTTAAGTGCGTGTATGCTCATGCCCACAACAAATGCTTCTTCTTACGTTGTGCGTTATCGTTTATTTTTCCCGATATTAAATGAAACTTTCTAACAGTGATAACTAAAGTTTCACAAAACAACCAAAACAGGCCATCTATTGACGACGGATAAATGCGCAATGGAAACATATTTTCTTATTTGTTATAATATATTCTCAATGGAACTTATCATGACAGTTCTTCGAAATGTTTGTAAAAATAACTTATCTTATTGCTTATATCATGTACGTGTGCCAAAAGGTGCCACTGCGATAATACACTACTAATACTTTCATACCAACACCGTTTCGTCTAAATATTTAAAAGATATAAATTGAACTATGGTTATGTATTGAAACCTACATTGACTATACGCGACTGCACAGTTCACGGAAGTCAAATGCAATACAATTTTTGAAATGGCCTTTGAAGGATGTGACACGACACTTGGGAACATTTTTACAAACGTTCGCAAGTGGAAAGCTTGCAAGAAACTTTCATTCTGGCGTTCATGTCAAATTGGTTTTCAGGGGCTATCAGGGCCATGACTGAGAAAGACATGAGTGGAACGTATTGTTTATATTGGGTCACGAGTAAATTTATTATTGCCAGGGAACTTATTACGATGTTAAATCTGTGACACAAGAAAAGCAACGAGTATTCTCATTACTTTATTTGCATTGACAACATGTCGTGACAGAAGAGTAGATTGATGAATTGTCATCGCAAAGGACTCACAAGAACTTTCTATTCAAATGTATTTCTTTTTAAAAAGTCGCTGGAAACGAAACACCAGTCTCTCTAACAAAATGAAACTGACAGCTGTCTATTTGCAATCTACTTTGTGGTTCAGCCCTGGGACCCAAATCGAACAGCATTAGAGCGAAAGAGTCTATGATTGTCACTGAGAGGGGACTGTGTTTAGTTTGTCGGATTCACAACATCTTAATAAACGGTTGCTGGTTCTCTCCAGGAGAATCCTATCAGAAGAGGTCTAGCTTGTGTTATCTTATGCTGAAGAGCAGTGAAAGCAATTTTGGCTTGTGTTTAACTGACTTAATCTTGCCATTGATTGCTGCGGATCCTTTCAGTGAAATCGAACGCGGCGCTCCTGAATCGATGTGGCCGGAAATAACTGACTTTCTCAGTCATAAGCTCTCATTCAGGATATCTGCAATTGTAACAGTAAAGACATTTCTGGGATTAGGGTGACTAGCTTATTAGTGTTCATGAACACAATACTCTAACATTTGACTGTGAATGTATGTAACTGTGTTCTTTCTTTTGAATTGTTTCAAGTCATATACATGCTTGATAAATGTATGACATGTATACAGGAGCTGACATTTGAGGCACATCGTATTCGTAAGACCATTTTGTGTCATGTCAAACAGCAAATGACAGTATCTTTATTCGAACACATTTTACAAAAGCATGATTTCCTTTTAAAGGCAAGAAATGTTTTCTTGTTTTGAACACACTGATATCAATGATGCAATGATAGAACCAGCCATGTGTTGATATGACGTTAATCTGAACTGTATCCTTGAGAAGATATGATTCTTGAGGACATATGTCTTGAATGAAAGTTTACGGGTAGGGAGAAATTTCCATTTTTTATGTTTGAAAAGTCTTTCTTTCCCCGTAGGGATGCGGAAGAAGAATATGTTTCCTGTACTCTATTCTCTGCGTAGGGGTGTCTTAGGATTACCGGCTGGTTACAATATGCTCATACTGTTGACCACTGGTGTGCCAGGCAGAGAAACAATGATTTCAAGCTGTCGTGCTAATGTTATATCAGTGACTATGGCGTTAAATAACATATAACATAACATAAACGGTAAAAACTTTACATTAATAATTTAACTGGTCTTGCCACATTTATTAGCTGTTGCTGTAGTATGCTAGCATCAGTGGTAGAAATATAAGCAACTTTTGCGGTAGAAACAAAAGTGACTAAACCCTAATCTCGTAATCTTAAGACCTATTGTGCATTGTACAATTCCATTCATTTTTCACTATCAAATAGTGAAGATACACATGTACATGTGTACCAGGTGTTCGCGAAAAAGGGAGCGTATTTAACATGGTTAAATTCAGCATCTTGGTAAAGTAATGAAGTTTTAGCTTACACCATCTGTTGTGTAATAAAGTATGGTGTTGCCCTGAATTATATATCATAACGTCCTCGTGCTAAAATATAATAGTTCAGGGCAACACTATACTTTATTACACTACAGATTGTGTTAGAGCAAACTGTATTACTTTTGCAAGAATTTCACCATACTTTAAACTTGCGGATCGAGCATACCGTTCACAAAGGTTTAGTATATTTTGAAATCATCCCTGACCGCGGAATGGTGAAACTGAGTATTACCCAATACTAGTATATGTTCCCGAAAGAAGAGAAACTTTGTCAACTGTTCAATTGTATCAAATTCATTAAAACGCAAGTAAACATTTTGATCAAAATTGGTTTATTATATATATTAAGGTGGCAATGACTGGAAAAGGCTTCATACTATTTACAGTCTCATATCTCGAGAACAGACAAAACCAAATACATTATTATTTCTTTAAAAAATACAATTCATCAGGACATCAAATAGCAGAAGGGTGAGAGTTACTTTGCTCTTATCTAAATAAGACCTAGAGGCGTGTGCCTTTGATTAGAACGGAGGTCTGCCATGTAAACAGGAAAAGCTGCTCAACCGGAAAATGGATATATTCCTACAATCCTTAACCTTCAAGTGTCGATAAACAATTTACACAAGGGACTCAGATGTGTTTATGTAGTAAACAAAGGCCGTTCTTTTTTCTTGTGTCATTTTCCAAAATAATTAGTTATCGCTGACTTCGGGGATCTCAGAGGTCGAAAAAATCAGTATGGCATTGATCATGATTTCTGTGGAGTGTAAAGATGAACAACGTTATGGATTCTTCGATAAAATACATTCCACTTTCGAAAGTTTTATGTTCTTCTGAATCTCCTGTTTACCTGTCTGTGCTTTATTTTGTTACAGCAAATGTAATGTTGGCAAACTTGAAGGAAGCAATAACAGCAATCTAGCCCAAACTGCATAAACCTTGGTCTTCCTAAGAAATATTGATTTGTACAAGTGGAGAAGGTACATGTAGATGAAATAATTAACTGAAAACTGTTGGTTTCTTTTGAATTAAAAGAGGTTTTGGTACTCACTTTGGGACATTCATTCCATGCACAAGTATGAATGTTAGTATCGCCTTATTGGTCGTTTTTGTCTTTTGAACCATCTCTCACAAACAGCTAAATTATCAAATTGTGCACAACCGTGAAGAAGCTTCGGGATTATAAACTTCAACATGACTGCTAGGGACATTAATTACAAGGTAACAGCAATACTAGGATAAAGGTATAAATATACACAATTCCCACATTGTAGATGTAAAAAGCAAGTCAATTCTTTGTAATAGACGTATCATCAACACAGGCTTCGCGGCAAACCCAACGTTTAAATATTAATCATATACCGGTTCCATTGATTGCACTTTGCGCACCTAGAGTGAACAACATAAACCAATTCAATATGCAGAAATGGCCTTTTTATCAATGAGAAATAGTGTCAATGGCATTTATCTCATGGAATTGTGCTCAGTCACGATAGCTGAACATTTTCGGTATGTGGTGGAATTCTAATCCTTGTTGCGTCGACAAGACAATGTGTGCTAATGCACTGTGCATGTAACCAAAGCTGTTTTGTTTCTGAAAATATATGTTTATACATGTCGTTTTTGCTCATAACTCAGTTATTTCTGTGTGTATCATTATTCAATGACTTCTGTATACAATGGAGATTCATGGATATATTTGGACAATGGTATCCAGTTGATGTCGTTAGGCTCTATTAAATGGTTAAATGCTTCTCAATTTACCCCAAAGCCTGAATAGTTCCTCATGTTTACAGTCAGAGGTTGTTTGTGAAATTCCTCTCTGCATCCATGCATAAACTTGTCATACCCTTGCATGGGCTCTCTGCACCCATCATCATACTGCCTACATCGAAACATGGACTGTCTGCGCCCATGGATGTATTTTCTAAACCCACTTGTGTACAATCTAGGTAAATTAATATTTTTTATAACTTTATATGTACTCGTAATCTTAGAGCTATCTCCATCAGTCCATATACTCATACATTTACTATCGTGAAGCCATCCATCTTGCTCTTTTGAACATCCCCTGCATGTACCTTCTGGAACCACTAAAGTACTCTTTATAACTACCAATTTACTCCCTGCACCTCCCAGTGTTCTCCCTGCACTCAACCATGGACTCTCTCCCCCTCATCTACATGTGTTTACTATCTCCACGGTTGAAGTTACAATGCAGAATATATCGGTTGCATTTCATTTTTTTAGTTCCAGGGGCATATTGAAAATCAGTGGAGATTAATTGATTTCCCATGGAACATCATCTTGTATGGGTTTCCAGCCTAGCTGTATCAGGGATTTTATGTCGAAGAAACAACATGCTCGTGTCTACTGCTGAGACTATAACTATATATAACTATATATATATATATATATATGACTGCTAGTCATAGAGGTCAAAGAATGGGCTATATGCAGATGACTCCCCATGAGGTACTTGCAACGTTAGAGTTACTCATTTCCGTAAAGCATCAACATTCATTCTCGACGTTCCCAGCATTTCACAGCACACACATTTAGTTGGTGGATCAGTGTTGGTAAGAGCTGCCATCGCCTAACATTTTAGGACATACCTCATCCGTCTTGATGATCGATTCACAGGGTTCATTATCCCCTATCTTGATGATTATGTTGGGGATTTAACGAACAATTCCGGTGGACCCAATTTGGTAATCCCTTTCGCGTCAGTTTTAATTTCAAAATGATAAGGACTGTGCGTCCGCTCGTACGTCAATGGATTATCTTTGGAATGTGAAAATCTCCATAGGCCATCTTAAAGTCCTGACCACACCATTGAGCATATGTGGGGTGAACATGGACATGATGTCCTGAAGCGCCTCACAATTTGCGCTAATCTTTTGAAGTTTTGCAGCAGTAGGAATGGCCACGGAACCTTAAAGCTACCATGTCACATGTTAATTATACACGTTTAGCCAGTGAAAATATGTTCAATAATCAAGGTTTAAAAATACACAAGGCATTCAGAATCATACTTTTTAAACGAAAACCGCATACTCGGTCTCTGCAATTGACGTGCCGTAGACACAGGCTTCTTTGAAAAGGCAACGTTTCAAAATTAATGATATGCAGGTTCCATTGATTGCGCTTTGCGAACCTACAGAGAACACCATAAACCAATTCAATATGCATAAATGGCCTTTTTATCAATGAGAATTAGTGCCATTCATCTCAGTGAGTGGTCAGGTTAATTATTCTCATTCACAACAGATGAACATTTCTTGTCTGTGGTGGAAATCTACTCCGTATTGCTTTCATAAGATAGTGTTTGTTGATGCAAAAAGTATTGTGCATGTATTCAAAGCTAGTTTATTTCTGAAAATATATAATTATATAAGTCAATCTGCTCATTACAGTTATTTCTGTGTTTGTCATTCTTCAATACTTCTTGTATACTGCTTTAGCCCATTTATGGAGATGTGGCCAATAAAATCATATGGATGTCGTTAGGCTCGGCTATGTGGTCAGGCTTTGTTCCTTCTTATTCTGCCCCCAAAGCGTGGAGACCCGTGAAGATCCTTGGTAGAATCCTTGGGGCTTCAGCAACCCATTCTTGCTGTAAAAGGCGACTAACAGTGGTCAGGCTCGCTGACTTGGTTGATGCATGTCATCGTATCTCAATTGCGTGGATCGATGCTCATGATGTCAATCACTGGATTGTCTGGTCCAGACTCGATTATTTACAGACTGCCGTCATAAAGCTGGAATATGGCTGAGTGCGGCGTTAAACAACAAACAAACCAACCAAACAACCAAAGCGTGGGTCGTTGCTCATGCTTACAGTGACTGGCTGTTGGAGAAATACACTGCTTGTTGAGTATTTGGTTCAAATGCATTTTGAGAGCATGTGATGCATGTGTTGTATTCTATTGTACTCAATGCATGCAGACGTTTAAGAGTGTACTATTCATCCTTTGTAATTAGGATCAGAACTTCTCAGCAACCCGTCTTAAAAATCACACATGCTTTCATAATCTCCGCTTATTCGTCATTTGTCAGGTTTTGAGCAGACAAATCCGATTGTGCACGCAGAGTTACACCTTAAAGTGAACTTGTCAACACAGCTTCTCTGCCCAATGAATATCCTTCGCTTCCAATACAGTGTTTGGTGTCAATTTTTCATGTTTCTTGATATTATCTTCCCCAGCTTCCCTGAAGAATGACAAGGCACAGCGAGATATTTTTTAAGCTTTGAGATTGTTGCGTCGCATCGACTTTCACTTCAAATACATCCTCTTCGGTGTTACGACTCGCACACGTGCCATTGTGTTCAATCTCCCAAACACTGTGTCTTCTTATACTAAATATTTACTTGGACTAAGATATCGATTGATGTGAGGAAGTTTTGATTTGACAAACATGCCAGCAGGTACTTGTCATTTCTAGCAAAATTGATTCAGATTCAATGTAGCTGTTGATAAAAAACAGTTATGTCGAGTAAATATGAATGTTTTGATGTTTTGAAGAGACAGGCATATCACTTTGTATACATCGGAACTGTTTGTTAAACAGCTTTAGGCTGAAGATCATTATCTGGAAGCTCTTAAAAACATTTGAAATGAAACAATCAATTGAATACTGAAAAGAATATACAAGACAAGGATATAATATTCTTTGCCTCAGTTGATGTTTGCGTTATATACTGTGACGTTTCTTGAATTCTGCTTTGAAAATATGGTTATGAGTGACATTTTTGATATAATTTAATATGCGCTTACAATGACCTTATTCACTGTAATTATGTCAATCGAACGCATCATCAGCGAATCAAGTATACCGTATCTGAGGGGCGCACTACTGCATTTGCAGTCTTACATATTTTTTTGTCAATTGCGTGTCGTGTACAAAATGCCCCATTTTCTCTGAACATGGTACACACATTTTGTGCAATTTTCACAGTTTGATGAATGCATATCTAAGCTTTGCCAGAACAGCTTTAATGAGCCTTTCTATACACTTTTAATTTGGGATGCCATTGTCATATGTTATTGGAGACGTATCGAAATAGTGCAGATATTCAAAGAATGGGACCCTTTCCTTAATTAAAATACAGATGTGTCCAACGTTTAAAGGGGATGTATACTTTGTTCTCAAAGCGATCTCAGACACATCTAAGAATTTGCGGTTGGGTCTCTGTACCACTCCAAGACCTTTCTGCATCCACATATATACTCATCATACCCTCCCGTGGACCCCCATTCTCACATTGTCTGCATCCGTGGCTGTATTTTCCAAACATACCCATGTACAATCTACGTCACGGTATGTTTCATAACTCTATATTACTTCTTAAACTATCTCCATCAATCCATTTACTATCTTTAACCAATCCATCTTACCCATTATAACCATCTATTTACTCCCTGCATCTCTTTGTGTTCTCTATTCTCTCATCCATGAACCCTCTTCCTACTCATCTACATGCAATTACTATCTGCACGTTGGAAGTCACAAAGCAGAATATATAGGTTGCAAATTAATTTGTTTGTTCCAGAGGTATCGTTAAGATGAGAGGAGATTAATTGATTTCCCTGGGAACATCATCTTGTATGTGTTTTCAGCCTAGCGGTAGCTCCTTAATCCTGTTAGTAATGTTATGCCGAAGGAACAACATGCTCGTGTCTACTCCTGAAAGGATAGTATTGCGTGAATTAAGGTATGGCTTGTGCAACGTCCTTTTGTGTACGACTGTGTCATAATAGGGTCTCTTATTATTCCATGCTCGTATAAACACAAAACACTTTTTTCTTTCAACAGTAATTGAAATTAAGTGCAGTGCGAGGCAATAAATACCAAAAACTACTTTCTCGTTGCCTTTATTGCGTAGTTTAGTTTCCAAATTCCTTATCCAAATGAGTTTCGACAAAAGACACCGTCTCTGTTATTTAGCGTCAAAACCATAACGTTATCATCTCCCTCATCAGCTAAATTCAAACTGATTCTTCAGAGCATTTATTATTTACATTTATGCAATATGCCATTTTCTCTTTCTGTTGTTCTTTCAGATTCGAATAAAGTGACAAAACCCTTTTCATAATCATACATGTAAGTGATTGATTGTTCAAAATCCCATGCAGCAATAAGAAGTATATAAATGTATGCAGTTTTATGAATATGGTTCAGTTTAATCATGTGACAATACATATTTTCAAGTTCATTGACAGGGGAACATATCATTTAATTCAAATTAGGGAATTGCATCAGACATGATATGTTGCATAAATATATCTACAGTCACCATGTTTGTGACAAATGCCACATGAACCAATTAAAGAATTTTTCATTTCGTATCTTGGTGTTGTGTGTGATCATGGACAATGAAAACGTTTTGACAGCATTGTACTACGTCTTGTTTATCGTTCTAAATTTGGAAAATATTCAAGCACATTGATTGAGTTTCCGAGATGTAATTATTTCACTTGTCTCAGATACGTTTTGGGAACACACAGAACGTCCTTCTTTAAATATAGTTGTAAAAATGAGCATGGTTAATCTTTAGACAGAGATATCACTCTTTGGACGGATGTCTTTGGAATTCAGTAGAAAAGAGGAATGGACAATACCTCAGGGTTTACCTCAGTATTATTATGCTGCTCATTCCCCCTACATCATTGTCGTTGGCTTCTTGACAATGTAAGACTTAGTGAGTGAGTGCACTTAGCAATATTCTCGCAATATCACGGCGGTGACACATTGTTCCCACTTTCGAGACAGTTATTCGGCAATATTAAAGGTATAATTTGTGTACAAGGAAAAACAATATTTCGTTTCTATTACGTTTTGTTGTCTCAATATAATAACGATTAACATCAACGTGTACATTTTGTGTCAATATATTTTCTGTTTGTAAATACAAAAAAGCGACATGTGACATTTCACTTGGATAGGGTTGATGCCGTAGGCAGTTTTTAATTCCCTTGCATTTTATGATGATAACAGACATTAAGGACGAACAAAGCCATTACCGTCTCTCGGATTTCCTAGATTCTCTCTCTTCGGGGCTCTACTTCCATGATTGTCCAAGCTCCTATTTAAGGTTGGTAGACTTTCTTTGGTAATCCCCTTTGTTATGATTCATGCCGTTCCAAAGTCTGCTTTTTAATTCTTAATCGTAGAAAACATCTTTTATATGGATAACTTTTTACTATATCATCTTTATATCATTTATGTATAAATTCTGTGATAATTCGTCTCTCATAATTCTATTGAATGGTTCTGTACATTTTATCTATGTCAAGTTGTATAAAGCTGTTTTATGTATGTACAGGATTGAGACGTTAATAAACTATTGTCTGTCTGTCTGTCCAAACCAACAGTAACCATTTCGTCATAAAAACAATACAATCTAGATTTTACACGCTTGTAAGGTTTGGCTATTACTATATTTAACATCATTCATGTAACAATCGGTATGTTGTTTGATCGGTTCGCTAATACTGAATTCTTTGATACTGTTATACCAAAGGGGGAGACTTAAAGCACTCAGTAATGATTAGATCTCAAATCCACTGTGCAAACAGCAAATACCACTGTGTTCGGGTGAAAAGGATATAATTGCCACCTTCCCTGCCTTCAAGTTGCAATACATCATTTAACCTGAAGTGTTTAAGCAAATAGCAGATCTCATTCGATTTGTTTCTCAGGTTTCCTTTCAACGTCGATATAATCAGTCAATTTGGACATCTTTAGATCATGAGATGGAGACTGGGGCGAAATTCTTTCAACTGTACTGATCAAATGAACCATTTTTAAAAACTCTTTATATGTTAACTACCAATTGTGTCCAAAAGGATACACAGAATAGATTGATGATTGTATGATGAATAGCAGCGTGGTTATGAACATGGCGTTTAATCATACTATCATTGTCCACGTTAGGAGTGGACGTAGCACGTTTCGTACCTTTGAGTGAGTAAGTTGGGTTGTTACGCCGCTTTTAACACTATTCCAGTTATATCACGGCGTGTCAGCTTTATGTGGGAGGAAAGCCCGAAGTGATGCAGGTCTCGGACGTTTACCACTTCGGTGAAACCCACAAGCACGGGTTTGGTGCTGACAAACCTGGAAACATAATCGAAGCGAACGAGGAGTCGAACCTACGATTCGCCGGGATTATGTTTCTAGGTTTGTCATCACCATAACCGTGCTCGTTGCTTTCACCGAACCGGGATTCGAACCCACGACACCCGTGAAGATCAGTGGTAGAATAGCTCTTCAGCAACCCATGCTTGCCGTAAAATGCGATTATGCCTGTCGTAAGAGGCGACTAACGGGATCGGGTGGTCGTGGATCGATGCTCATGATATCAATCACTGGATTGTTTGGTCCAGGATCGATTATTTACAGACCGCCGTCTTTTTGGAATAGCTGGAATAGTGCTGAATGCGGCGAAAAACAACAAACAAACCAACCAACCAAATCGAACCCACGATCATAGGTTTCTGGCGTGCCCAATGGACGCAAATCTGCACAGCGAATCGCGACGCCGTAGACGACTGGGCCACCCGTACCCCCTTTTGTAACCTTGAAAAGGGCCCAATTCCTGTCGTGTACATTTAGGTTTAACAATGATCATGAATCAATGCTATGATACCTGACATATACAATTGTCTGAATACTATGGTAACTTACTAACAAGCACATTTGGGTTGCGAAAATTTTAATATTATAACAACTAATGCTTGTATAAAATATTACGATGTAACATGTATGATGGTAAGAATATGACTGAATACTATATGTCAACATACATTTAAGTAAGAACAATAACAGTACTAGCATAGTACAAAACATAACATATGAGCATACCAATTGACCGAATGTTATTACAACATACATGATTCTTTGAAACAGGGAATTCAACAGAACGAAGTGCAGAATGTTTGATGAGCTGTCGACAACATTACTGTCCTGCTCAGCCAAGATGTGTCGGTACCGCATTGCGCCCGTTTTTGTCTTGCTTGTTCCACAATCTTGCAACACCATCACAAGACTCTGGACTGTGCTTTACCAGACACACAGTAAGAAATCCGGTCGACCACGTACATGCATCACTACAAGAGAATAGGACAGATTCAAACGGCTACTTAACTTATTGAAAGAACCACCACATCCACCTCTACAACTACGACAATACCAGGGGTATCAGCCCAGATAGTGAGGAATTGTTTCCGCTCTGAAGGTATTCGCGCTAGACAACCACTTCGGGTTGTCACGACGGTCGGCTGCGATGTCAATGGTGTCTAGGTCACAGAGTCTAGGACCGCCTCCATGGTCTAGTGGTAGAGCGTCCGCCCAGATAGCGGAAGGTCCGGGATTCGATCCCCGGCCACGTCATACCAAAAGACGTTACAAAAATTGTACTTGTTGTTACCCTGTTTGGCGCTCGGCATTAAGGCGCTTACAAGAACTGGACGGCTCGGAGTCAGTATGCTGTGTCTAAGTGGGGTATTCATGTTAAACTGCGCCATGGTATCTCAGTGAGCTAGCACTATAAATCGGCTTCAGTGTGGACAAGTACAAGCAGCCACACACACACACACATACACACACACACACACGTGCATGCACGTTGCTATATAAGTGCAATTATCCTAGACGCGACGTGAAACCCCATTTCACCTCACCTCACCTCACATAGTCAAGCCACAACTGCGATGGAGACAAGTTTGGTTTAGTGATGAGTGTGTGCTTTCCCCAGGCCACTATTCGGGATCTGATTGCTTCGAATTCCTCGGGACGACGATGTCAGTCACTTTTGGACTCCATTCAATATATTGAGAACAGATTACCATCACCTTCCATGTGTGCCATCTGTTGAATATTTATTATATATAAAATATACATCTAAAATCACCTTTGCATGTCATGGAATATATCAACGTTACGTGTGGTGTAAGATGCAATATCGTGCTGTATATAATAGGAAATTAAGCTCTAGAATGCAATTAATAATAATTACCTTATCAGTGGGCAAAAAGGGAAGAACATTTATACCCCTTACCAATTAATATCATGTCATAACTGTTGTTCGCGAATTCAGCCATTATTGATTATTAATTAATTTGTTATTGTTGTCGTGTCTCACATGTCATAACGTGCTGCTTTAAATTTTAACTGCTGAATACATGTAAAGAAATGAGAAAATAACAGTCAACTGTGGTAGTGTATTTAATAACTGATATATCAGTCAACTGAGATGTGTTTGTGTCAGCAACGAGTTGCAAGAGCAGAACTTGAACAGCACTCTACTGTCCTGCTCTATCAATCTAAACCAATCAAACCATGTTTTGTAAATCTGCCATAAATACGCACCCAGACGGAAATATTACATCAAGTTAGCATTCTCCAGCTTGGTAAGATTTAAGAGTTCTCATGCCAAATGATTTCGTTTTATGCGTAGCTTAGACTAAATGTATTTAGACACGATGATTGTGTTCAATAAAAGGAAGGTAATATCAGATGTGTTTGGTGATGCGATTGCGTACATCCTTTGAAGAGAACAGTTTTCATGGCTAAAAGATCCAATTCATTTTACGTATCACTACAGTTTGATTATCTGTCTGTCTAGTACTGCAGGCGGCGTATTGTATGTCCGATGTGCAACAGTGAACACATTGCAAAGTTTACGAATTCTTCATGGTGACAGTTATGGTGATAACATTGTCAGTGGTCCTCCGCACAGAGTGACGTCCCTTATCTATCGAGATCAACCGACCATAATTGAAACAACTGATTCGTCCCGATTGTGATCCATTGTACCGCATGGTTTTAGCAATGGTCGTGGGTTTCACAAAAAAATTGGTGAACCTCGCGACCTTCGTCCCTTTTCTCCCAATTCAGATGACACACGAATAGGTCAAAGACATAACTAACAAAGCACCTCAAACTCAATTCACTCCCTCTCTACCAAATCGATGGAAGGTACACCTATGTCATACTGGTTTGAATGGACGGTGTTTGCTTGTGAAACTTGTGTTTGCTTAAGACACATTGAACTTTCCTAAACAACCCTCATTCGTGACCATTGCCTCTGTTACTGAAAAATCGAAGATGAAAAGATTATGAAATTCAATCATATTCTTCTGAACTATCTCATGTCCACTACAAACCCAAATGTGACATTGTCTCAAACAAATTAATTTCCATAAGTCAATATTTAGACAGACTAAATCGTCAGTTTGTTTCACTACCTAATCGGCTAAACATGCCCCAGGTAAAGCGCGATGGGCAGCGTTTGCTAAATTGATTGAAAAAAAGTGTATTGCTTGAATTTCAGGATACGTTTGATCTTTGTAATTGTTACAACTTACTTCACAGTTGCATCTTTTTCAGGCTTCAAAGGTAATGTTCTTATTTCTATTGTTTTACAGTCGAATACTGTTTTTTTATTTGAACCCTTAATGGTTACACAATATTTTACTGATACTGAGTTTGTTTTTGCCCTGATCGTTCAATCCTGCCCACAGATAAATCTCCGTTTATCCAATCATGTGTTTGTTTGTTTGTTGTTTAAAGCCGCACTCAGCAATATTCCAGCTATATGACGGCGGTCTGTAAAATAATCGAGTCTGGACCAGACAATCCAGTGATTGACATCATGAGCAACGATCCACACAGTAAAGATCGATGACATTCATCAACCAAGTCAGCAAGTGATCCCGTAAGTCGCCGTTTACGGCAAGCATGGCCATGGGTTGCTGATGACTTATTCTACCCTTGTTCTTCACTGGTCGCCAATCATGTGAATATGACATGGTTATTTCACTGAAAGAATGATTGAAATCTGCCCACAGATGACTCTCCTTCTATCCAAATCATGTGAATATGACATGTGTATTTCTCTGAAAGATTGGTTCAATCCGGCCCACAGAGAAATCTCAATTCATTCAATCATGTGAATATGACATGCATATTTCTCTGATAGAATGGTTGAAATCTGCCCACAGATAACTCCTCTTTTATCCAAATCATGTGAATATGACATGTTTATTTCTCTGAAATACATGATTATCTTTTCAGGACATCCATTTCATAAACCGGAGTCCAAATATGTTTTGCAAGCATCTATCCGGACCTCCCACACCTCAGCAATGTAATAGCAAATACACAATGAAAACACCATTCTCACGCATCAATTAACTCCAAATGATTTAACTACATGAACGAACCAATGGTATGTCACACTATCGGGGCTTTTCTGTGTGTTTAATTCCGTACGCAGAAACGAAAGGATAAAATCCCTTAAAACACACGTCTATTTATCGTCCTTGAATTTAAAGAAAACTACAACGACAAAAATAGACACACAGACGTTATTTCGATTTTCAGCAACCGAGTTTCATCAACACATTTAATTTTTTACATGGCTTATGGTCTTTGCTGTTGTTTATAGGTACTTGCCCCCAGCCAGTGTACACCTGCATGGCAATATATTTGTTTAATTGAACGTGAGATGAAATGTACACGTTTCTATTTAATTTTTGTGTGATGAAACAAGAAGAATGCAATGAAAGCAAACAGTCTTGTATCACAAAACGTCAATGAATCGTTATTCTAATGGTTTGTGCTGCCACAATCGATGTACCTTTAAGATTCATTGTTCGTGACACGGACACACACAGAGTAAACCTATCTATGTTATGTTCAAAACTGACAATTTAATTGATCTTTTCTTCTTTTGTGGTATCTCCATTGACATTGGTAGGGTACCTTGTGGTGTCAGCATTTGTGTTTCACGTCTGTGTTTAAATTCCCAACATGTCTGGTGTCCGGCAACAATGCGTTGTTTGCATATTCCTAAAACGGGAGGAAACCAATACCCACTCACTCACGACATCGCTCTGTTACCACAAGACAAGCTGATCAAATCTTGTTATGAATTGATTACCCATTAAATACAACAAATCGACACAAACATTTTCACAACCATAAGAAATGCAGACTCCTGCAGACATAGCTGCTTGAATATTGCTCGATATAAAAAACTTGACAACTGGAAAGTTGAAGTCATCCTACTTGTCAGAAGGTCTTGTGATGGATTTGTCACACTGAATCTTTTTGCACAGATGTAAATTTATAACAGATGATGCAGTCTCACTTGTATCGTTCATTTCTAGTTCAGTCGGGTACATCATTGGAAGGGAAATGGTCATAATTGAACGATATCGGATCATCGACATACCTGAACCTACAGTTAAACTTCTTGACCAAATTCCCATTTTGAATTTGCCAATCCAAGCAGAAAATCAAAAGGAAGTCGTGAATTCCTTTTACTTGCGACAAATATTACCATACGATATTCGTCGACATGTTAAAGTTGTCAACCCAATTAGTAGGAGCTTGCTCGTGAAATTTTGGTCAATATTTTAATCACGGATGAAGGTTGTAACTGTCAACAATACAGTCGTCACCGTGATTATATGACTTACAGGTTTGTAGCAGAATGAAGAGCTTGGCAGCAACACATAGTGGAAGTTTTATCATGGCAATATATTAAGGTTCCAAGTCCACGTTCTGTAACACGTTCCAAGTAGTGAACAACTGGTATGAGATGGTGTGCGTATTAGTGGTCGGTGGCTCCTGAAATTCTGTGTATTGAAGTATTGTGGAACATTTTGGAAAACTGATTTCTGTCTGGGCATGTTAATTTAAGTTTAAAATACAAATTGCCTTGTTTGCAAATTTCAAATTCAGGAACATGCGGTCTTTTCTCATTCAGTGTAGTTTGGTTTGGCCAAACGTTTCAACGAAATATCAAGAACTATACTCTCTAGTCAAGGCTCTTACTGTTTGTAGACCCAACCATCAACAAAGGATGCTAGGATGCTGAAGGAATATATTACTGGAACGTCACTGTTTAATCATTTTATAATCAGCAATGGTTAGAAATGTGTACACTCGGTGGTGGGGAAACCTGCTGGTTAAAGCGCCAAGGACTGGTGCGATGCTACACATGGTACCCAATTATCCATGAAGCCGCTATTCTTCGAGCAGTTTGTAGGGTCTCATGGGTGTGCAAAGAACCTTTGATTGTTTTTTCGAATTTCAGATTCGACTCCCAACAAGTGTGAAGCCTAGCTATGCTATTGATGGAATATTGCTAAAGCTGCGTACAAACATACTCATTCACTCACATGTTAATGGATCAAATGATGAAATGCAATTTCTACCAGGATATGCTTGAAGAACGTATTTACTGTGGCCGAATCTTAAATATATGTTAAACTTCAGCCCCAGTGCTACTATCGATCGTTTCGTGAAGTGAGACCCAGTTTTAGTTGAATGTGTATTGTCTTGTGTTGACACAAAACAACATGTGGATATACGTTACTAGATTCAGATAATATGAAAAAGGTCAAGCGTCAACTTTCTCAGGTTTCGGTTAAGTGATTCATTTAATAATATAATATCTTTACAATCGTTACGAAGTATATCGTCACAACCTCTAATCAGGGTGATGGAGTATCCTGCACCTGTCATGGCACGTGACGAGTTTAGCTGTACAGAGAACAAGTGGTTGAATTGCTGAACTCTCCCAAATTTGCTAAAGTCAAATAATTGCATTTTTTGACAAAGAGATAGCTGAAATAAGAATGGCAGCGACACAAGGAAACTAATGAAAACACAATGTGAACAATTAGGAATACAATGTCCGGCATGAAAGTCGCATATAAGTCTGAACCTGTGAGTGCTACATTCTCTCTCTCTCTCTCTCTCTCTCTCTCTCTCTCTCTCTCTCTCTCTCTCTCTCTCTCTCTCTCTCTCTCTCTCTCTCATCTAAGTACATGACACTCTCTCTCTCATTTTATTGAAACCAGCGAGCATGAAAACAAATTGAAAATGGTGAGCAGGTGCAAATATCTGATTGCAATCCACTATCGGCAGGTTCCTCCACAATTAGGGGACGTAACTCCTCATAGTGACATGCGACGACTTAGGTAACTGTGCCGCAGGACTTGTATAAAGTGTCACCTGTATTTATCCAAAGCCTTCTGTGTTGCACTCTGTGGCCATGATGAACATGCATGACATGTATAGCAAAAGGCACATTGACACCTTTCCTAAAACCTTCAACTTAACTGTGATTTCATCCCAAACATATAATTTGAATATTTGCTGGAGAAGAGGTCTCTTATGAGTCAAGTAACATAACACCATGTTAATGTGATCCTTTTATTGACGATCTCACACGAAAATCCCATAGATGGAGCATACACCGAACATGTTTGTAGCATGTGTTAACCGAGGCCCAGGGGACACACTGTTTGAGCACATCAATGGCGGTTCAATCAGAGATATTGTGGCTCATATGCTCAATCATTCATGATGTTGATGCCCTCAAAGGACAACAGGTGTATATTTGCAGCGTTATTCAACCATTAACATGTTGACTTCTTAAATCTAATTAAAGGGTTGCACACTAATGTGACAAGTGGAGAGATAGGACGAATATTAAGCACTCGGATTCGCACGCAATGTGTCCAATTTTATACACTAGGCGCGATTTGGATATGCATATTTCAATAGTTAGAAAGTGGTAATGGTTGGAATAGAAAAGACGTGGATGTAACGGGCGTTCTGTGGAGAAATGCTGAGGTGTTTTGAGTTTGACTTCAAACGTTTCAATCAAGTTAACTTGTGCTGATACATAATCCGGTACAAAATGTACCGGTACTTGAAATATTCCCCTCTTTATTATTCATGGTTTTGCATGCAATGTTTGCCTTTGTGTTGTGTTTTATGTCGTGAATGCCACAAAATACATCACACGATTTCATGTTTTAATAATCATTTACAAAAGCCCCACCCTACTGTACGTCACCTGCGTAGTAAGCTTGTGGAAACTGGAAATAAATATCTTAAAAGCAGAACTCAGATTCATGGCAACTGAATTATTATTTCTATAGAATTGATTTAGAAGATCCCCCGAACTGTACAGGTTCAAATACATGTAAATATATCTTTATCTCATGGAATGTACACTGTTTAGTTATCAGCGTTAATTATGTTTCCCAGCTTTGAACATATTGTTCTTAACAAACTTGTGATGCAAACCTACCGTTATACGGCAATTCATGATCAGATCACGTTGGTAATGAAGCTATAGTCCAACATTATAATTATACTAGTATGTACTACTAAAATATTTGTAAAAAGAACTGTTCAACCAATGCATTTCTCTCGTTCTTTAGTTCTGTTTCACTCTTTACCCCTGTCTTTCTATCCGGAGGGCACAGGTGGCCCAGTCGTCCAAGGCGCCGCGATTCGCTGTGCAGAGTTGCGTACCCTGGACACGCCAGAAACCTATGATTGTGGGTTCGAATCCAGGTTCACCCCGATTATGTTTCTAGGTTTGTCAGCACCATACCCGTGCTCGTGGGTTTCACCGAAGTGGTAAACGTCTGAGACCTGCATCACTTCGGGCTTTCCTCCCACATTAAGCTGACACGCCGTGATTTAACTGGAATAATGTTAAAAGCGGCGTTAAACCCAACTCACTCACACTCATTCTATCAGAATTGTGTTTCTCTTCTACAGTGTTGTATGTATATTTATTGAATTTTGAAATTGTGCAATTTGTATATGCCAGCGACAGGGCAATATGTTGAAATAACTTGTCCCCCTAATCCCGTTCACTTGTGAATGAATATGTTTAAATCTATTACACCATAGTCGAAGGGTGGTTCACTACTTAAAGTAGTATATTAGAAACGCGAATGTCAAGGATCTCAATATATTCTAAACCTACTCATAGTTGACCATACCTTGTATTCCCAAGCCGTGACGTTGCTGGATATTTAATAAAAGCGCCGTGATAACGAAACCACTCACTCACTCGTTATACATGTATTTTCCTGTTATTATAATGAAGGATGAGTGAGTGAGTTTGATTTTACGCCGCTTTTGGCAATATTCTAGCAATATCACGGCGGGGGACACCGGAAATGAGCTTCACACATTGTACCCATGTCGGGAATCGAACCAGGGTCTTCGGCGCGACAAGCGAACGCTTTAACCGCTAGGCTACCCGACCGCCCCTAGTGAAGGATGAAAGAGATCGATACAATGCAGGTTTTGTTAATGTGTGCATGTGTAATATTGTATGGTATACGATTAACGTCAACGCTGCATCATAACCAGTTTGGATTATCCGGCGAAAGAGATTCCAAAGGCAAAATAGCGGTGAACATTATCACCGGATATGGATCACTGGAAAAGCAAGGGTTACACCTTACACATGTACATGTACTCTATACAATCGCATGCGACATTCACTGCTTGCTGTTTTTCATCGTCAAACGCTGCGCTGTTCAATCAGCTTCCAATAACTGGAATATTACGAGATGCATTTTGGATGTGTCAGTGAGTGGATATTTTTCAAAGCCGCAGTAAGCAGTATTCCAGCTGCGACTTGAAGACAAGCTATTCTGGACTAGATAAATCGTGAAGAACATTAAGACGAATCCATGATAAAATGGCATCAGCCAAGTCAGAATGGCTGCCCGACCGTACTAATTGATGCCAAGTACATCAGTCGCCGATGTTGACTGGTAAAGGTCATGCACGTTCCTGAACCATTTAAGATAATAATGCATGTTCATAGAAAGTCCCTTTCATAATGTTTGTCGTATGACAACCAGTACGACGAATATCAATTAAACACAATTGCAAATTAACCATGTCAAATAAGCAATAGTATACACGTATATTCTTATCTAACTCGTGTCTCTTTTTCAAACTTAACGAGCTACAAGTACAATAAACCGCAACTCAGTAAATCATTATCTAACCATATGATATAGTGAGTTTTGTTACCACCGCTGTGAGCAGTGTTCCAGTTATATCATGGCGTTTCAGCATGATGTGGGTGGAAAGCCCAAAGTGATGCATGTATAAGACGTTTACCACTTTCGTGAAACCCAATAGCACGGGTTTGATCAACCCAGAAACATAATCAAGGGGAAGTAGGAATAGAACCCACGATGATACGCAATGCAACTCCTCTGGACTGCACCAACCCCCCCCCCCCCCCCCCCCCCCCCCCCCACCCCCGCCCCCACCACCCCCATCCCACCGTATTATATCAAATGGGATCATAGTTTTCATTTTAACATACATGTTGTTACCATTTATATTTCATTGTGATAAATATTACATGTGATCAGACAAACGCACCCAGTATCAATACCCTCTGGTAATACCAGCTCCTATGCCTCACTGACAAAGAAGAATACCAGATGTCTG
The DNA here is from genome assembly GCF_022045235.1 of Haliotis cracherodii. Taxonomy (NCBI): domain Eukaryota; kingdom Metazoa; phylum Mollusca; class Gastropoda; order Lepetellida; family Haliotidae; genus Haliotis; species Haliotis cracherodii. Next base: position 11,440,044 of record NW_027266268.1, read on the forward strand.
GTAAGTTCAATGAGTACGTTAGTAAGACGCCTGCTTTGTGTACATACACTCACAAGCAGCAATACAGGTGAATATACATGAGCAGGAAATATCCCCGTAGGGCTATCAGTATTTCCGTCTAAACAATCGATGTCAATATGGGCCGGAATATTACATCTCTCAAAGCTTCTCGTCTCCGTAAAGCTAATCAATGCTATCCACAATGCCACAAGAGCACATTCTTTACTCGATAACTGTGTACAATTACACATACATGTAGGACGCAAAGACATATCACTTGTCTGTTTGTCAGGGATGGCCGTGTTTATAACAGTAATCTAGTTGTTAAGTTCGTTTTTGCACAATCAACTTCACTTGAATAAAGAATACGAATGACAACTTTTGCCCTGTGGTATGTCTTGCTAAACATCCAATGCTAATGTTTATAACACGGACAAACTCTTAAACGACCTAAGAAACGGTGTTGGAACTTTTTAATGTTTTGAGGGACATGCGTGATATCTGGAATGGAATTTGTAAGTTTAGGTCGGAACATTGATATGAATATTATAATAATGCCCTATTCAAACACATAGAGAGAATCTCACTCGGGTTTCCTTTGATATTACACATGTCAAATAAAGTCGATACGAGTTTAAAACTCTTTATTGTAGCAATATCTACTAAGATATATCGCTTGATCTCATCCTAGCAATATCTCATGTGGAAGCCAGTATTGTATTTTACATATATGTAAATCCAGTAACAATAAACGAACCAAGCATAAACACGGACAATAGGAATGAATATTTTGCTGATGCATGATATTATGAAGATATTTGCTTAAGTTGTTCTGTATCATATAACAAGACTCATGATCAATGTAGAATAGTGTTACTAAATATATCGATTCATTGCATTATTATGTTATTACACATTGATCAATGTATTCCAAAACTCAACCTACATGATACGAAAGTCGTCATATACCTGCACTGTTGTCGAATATTTGTTATACAACAATCAAACAGTGCATATTGACATTAGTTGTTGCAAAAAGGCGTATCGATTAAATTAGTTTTTGATGTATGTCGTTGTATTAACACCGTTCCAAGACATACTGTGTTGATTTGGGTTGTGTTTCCTTTTGTGATAAGTCAATTCCGTAGGCTTACTCTAAGGAACCCAATAAATCAATACACGGGATCAACTTCCCTTTTATCTGATCAAGCATGACTTCTTGAAAAGTCCCAGGATGAAATATCAGAAAAGGGACTAAATCATCTCTGTAGTCAGATCAGTAATGGTGACTTGTGTATCTCCTGTCAACCAGATGTCATGTTAGCTTCAGAGGATGGACATACTTGGAATTGAAATGGAGCCAAGATGTTTCGATAAAGACCCTTGCAAATGGACGATTACTGCCATATTCCTTGATAACATCAGTATCTTATCCCAGATGACTGTATTGTAGCAAATAGCCTTTTTTAAAGAAAGTTATTTTAGTGTCAGAAGTTGGTTGATGATTAGCTTAGTGGTGCTAGGTTCCATGAGACCGGAGTATGTTTTTAACCTTACGTTCTTGAGCTGTAAAGGTGATGCAATCGTTCTGAGGGACATTTTGAAGCGTTGTATAAAGACCGCTTATAGATTTTTGTGTGAATAAATTGTCCCGAAGGCAGTGTCTTGTGCTTTTTTCTTAGCTGCTGCGAAGAAATGAATGTAAAAACACCATGTGTTAAAACGTAATGGATTCCTTCAAAAGTTAACATTTTAACCGAAACTATTCTTTTGGCATTTACGTTTGTAATTTTGAAAAAATGAATAGTAGTGTATTCCGGCCATGTTTAAATGCTTTCGTGCAGCTTACATGACTCGCAATTGTTAAACATTAAACAAACATACATGACTCAAAGGCAACTCCAATATTCAATGAATCATTACAGACATGTTACCCATTTCAACAATGAGATAACATTCCATTGCCAAATAGACCCGTGAAGATCCGGGGTAGAATAGGTCTTTAGCAACCCATTGTCGTTAGAGGCGACTAACTGGATCGGGTTGTCAGGCTCGCTTACTGCAATTGGTTGATGCATGTCACAGTATCCCAATTGCGTGGAGCGATGCTCACAATGTCAATCACTGAATTGTTTGGTCCTGACTCGATTATTTACAGACTGCCGTCATAGAGCTGGAATATTACTGAGTGCGGCGTTAAACAACAAACAAACAAACCAACCATTGCCAAATATTACCATGTGAACCCACGTCTGATATTGATGCAATATTGTGACATCAAATGAAGAGCGGATAAGAAAACAAAGGCGAACTCTCCTCATTGTTTCTGTCAGTTTGAACATCAAATAATGACGTATCTGTTGCACATGCATGACTTAGGAGAAGCCAATGCTGCTTAACGCCGTGGCACATCAGCGGGATGAAAACGCATGACATTATTTAGTTCTTCCATTTGCTCGGTACATACAAGTATGCGTGAAATCCCCAGCTGATGTACACGTCACCACAATGACATTGTAACACTTGGAATAGCGCTAAAAGCGGCGTAAAACCACATTTACTTTCTCGCTAATACGATGGCAGCTTGCAGTATGGCAGGACATGTTCACCAGTTTTGCAAAGGGCATTGCCTTAACTGAAATGATAAGCACAGGATATTTCCCGTGGAAGCCAGTTTTGGATGAGAAATATACATGTCGATACATTAACAATTTTTTGACAATTCAGAAACACCAACAGGATGTTATGAATGTGTCGTCATTAAGTTGTTTTGTATCTAAAGACTCATTGAATGTTAGTGTTATTTCAAGTATCCATGCACTGTGTAATAGTGTCATTCCATGTATCGATGCATTGTATAATAATGTTATTACATGTATCGATGCATCAGTGAGTGAGTTAAAATGTAACGTCGCATCTGCATTAACCCAGCCATAAAGCAACGTGTATCGATGCATTAACGAAGATTAACATACATAAACTCAACCTACATGATACAAAAGCCGTCATATACCTGCACTGTTGCCGAGTGCTATTTAAACAACAAACAATGGTAACTGACATATATTCGTTACTGAAAAAATGTAATCGAGTAAATTAGTTTGAGATATATGTTGCTGCATAAACAATGTAACAACATACACTGTGTGATTTAGGTTGTGTTTCCTTTTTGTCGAAGTCGAAGTTTGTCGTTAGGCTATAACATTTCGAATCCCAAGGAACACAACAAGCATGAATCAATAGCCGTGATCCACCTCCCTTTTATCTGATCAAGCATGACTTCTCGGAAAGTTCCAGGATAAAATATCAGAAAACGGACTAAATCATCTCCCTAGACAGATCAGTAATGGAGACTTGTGTATCTCCTGTCAACCAGATGTCATGTTAGCTTCAGAAGATGGACATACTTGGAACTGAAATGGAGCCAAGGTGTTTCGATAAAGACCCTTGACAATGGACGATCACTGCCATGTTCCTTGATAACATCAGTATCTTATTCTAGAATAGCCCTTTTTACAGAAAGTTATTTCAGTGTCAGACGTTGGTTATCAGCTAGGTGCTAGGTTCCATGAGACCGAAGTATGTTTATAAACCTCTACAGCACATTCAGTCATGCTGAGTGATGTTCAAACACCACATTGTGATTTTTGTTTCAATAAATTGTCCTGAAGACAGTACCCAATATTTGTTATTTTTCTTAGCTGCTGTAACGGAATAAACCTAAGACAAAATGTGTTAAAGCGTGCAAGACTCCTACTAAAAGTTAAGATGTTAAGCGAAACGATTCTGTTGACATTTACGTTAGTAACTTTGAAATGATGCAGCCATATTTAAATGCTTTCATGCAGCTCACATGATTCACCGGCGTTAAGCATCAAACAAACATACATGACTCACCGGCAATGCCTAGATTCAATAGATCATTACAGACATGTCAGCAATTTCAACAAAGAGATAACTGCTTGATATTGCCATGTGAACCCACTTCTGATATGGATGCAATATTGTGACATCAAATGAAGAATCGATATGGAAAGAGAGGCGAACTCTACTCATAGTTTCTGTTATTATCAAATAATGATTTATCGGTTGCATTACTTATGCATTACTTAACACAGATCAGCGGGATTAAAACGTAAGCTTTCCAAGACACTACGATGTTCGTCCATTTTCACGAGACATACATTTATGTCTAAAACTCGCATCTAGTGTACACCTACCTGGCGGTATATTGTTGGCATAACACTAAAAGCGTATATCCATACTCACTCACGCGCTAATACGATGGCTACTATTTGTATGGTAGAACACGCTTACCCATTTTGCAGAGGACATCTCTGACACTGAAGTGATTCGTAAATATAACTGTTATTTTGTTTTGTCTGTTGTGAACGACATTAAATATGAATACTATCAAGGCATTGCCTTTTTTAATCTAATCTTGTTTCCAAATTATTGAATTGATTTAATATGGAATTAGAATAGATATTTACTCAAACCATCAATGAACTCTTTCAATGCCTTTACACCTGGACAATTATGTTTGAAGATTCGACGTATACGCAATACACATTACAAATAAAATGAATTATGGAAGAATTGAACCAATGACTTTTGGAAACATGCAAATACTCGACACTATATAAACAGTGAAGTTTCACATCGAATAGTAAAACAATTTACAAACGACGAACGACGCAGTTTATTGAATGACTATATCATTATAACGTATAATATGCACATATTTACTCTTTATATCGTATTCCCATTAATCTCAATTATTCTGCCCGAGGAACAAATCTAACGACGACCATATTTCAGCAATTATCAGCGCATGCCAATGGCCAGAAGCACATAATACAAGTTCGATCGTAACTAATCGAACCAGGCAATTTTGTATAGTGGAGATTGCTTTGACAATTACCAGTTTACACGTATTTGATAGATTCGTCAATAGCCCGAGTGTCTAGAGTAGCGAGTATTAAATCTCGGTTTCCTTTGTAGGACGAGAGCGGGCCAGGTTTCAGGTAACAGATGTTCCAAATGACAATATCGGGTGAATTCATACCCATTCAGGAAGAACGGGTCGTAGTGATATACACTCTCCTTATGAAGCTTTGACCCACGTCGGAAAGACCCGTTCCTCTGTTGCATGGTTTTGATATACGTGTTTCAGTTGTACCACAAAAGACGACCATCTGAACACTGAGGTGAAATTATTATTGCACTTATGGGCAACGTATAAACACGGTTGTGTGTGTGTGTGTGTGTGTGTGTGTGTATGTGTGAGTGAGAGAGAGAGAGAGAGAGGGAGAGAGAGAGAGAGAAAGAGAGAGAGAGAGAAAGAGAGATTTGAGGTGTTGAAGGCTATGTCTCATCTCTGTTTAGATATGATTGCCGATACCCTACGTTGGGTCGACGAGGAAGCCCTGAAGTTCGCCTGTCACGTCAAAGCCTCATATTCATTTATTCATTTCTCCACACTGTACAATTTACGAAGTTGTTAAGTTTGAAGACTTCTGGTCAAACATGTTATACACTACCACACCAACTCGTAGGCGCAGGTGATCACAAGTATTCATCACAGGTTTCCCTTTAAAATCCAATGTCTCTGAAGCTAATACAATCGGGCTCTAATGGCCATCCGAAGCCTCCTGGATACACTGTAGCATAGGGAGTCACTCTACAGACTCAATGGCTCATCCCGTTAGGGCCATTGTTCAGGGGCAAGACAACACTACAACATCATTAATTTCATGAAATGAAAGCAAATGTGCTTGTTACGCCCTCAATGATGCTACACCCAGAACCACCCAGGAGTTCTAATTGGTCTGTCAACATGATGACCAAATAACCATACTTGTCTATAGACAAAGTGGTTACAATAGATCCAAATGAACAATATCGATGATCGAAACTGTCAACGGTCGAGCTGATTAAATGGGGGGTAATTGCAAAGCTATGAGTTCCTGTTTTGTTAGTAGACATTTCAATTTCTACTTTGGCGGCAGGAGTTCGGAAGCAGACGCTACAATTACTCACGTTGTACAACCTATTTATCCGATAACATGGTCACTTTGGGTAAATGATGTGATAAAGATTTCCTCAGATTGCTGATGGCTATAAAAAAGACACATGTTCTTTTCCTTGATATCTTTGCGATATCCATATCTAATTTGGGATTTGGAAACAGACGTTTTTCGATAACATAAAACTGCGCAATGTTTTAATGAGAACATATTGCGAAGTATTTATATCCAAACTACGTAGGCACTAGACTGGATGTAATCCGTTCATCGTCATGTTGTCGATGATTTACTGCACAATGTTTTGAAAATCAATTGCAATAGCAGCGTTGAGAACAGTAAAAAAAACAATGTTATTTGTCAGTGTTAGAACCCCGGAATAACACACGATTTATAAAAAGCAAACGTAATACACATTTATTTCATTTTGTTTCTGGAATATTCTTTTTTGTATTGTTAACACGAGACTGGACTATCACCAACATCGTGCAAATACATTGCCGGGCCAAAGAAATTATGCACCCTTGTTTCATGGTGGCTAAATATGAAGCAAACAAATTATGGTTATTCGATAGTGATGTATACGATTCGGTAAATTAGTTGTGTTTTGTTTCTTACCTTTGCAGGGTTTTTGTGACTGGTTTCAGCCTAGTAACATTTTGATAACGTTTGTAATTTCTTTGTCAAATCCGGTAAAATAGTAGCGAAGAGACAGAGTAATATAAAAAAATGTATTTAACCCATGAGAGAAGAAATAAGGAAAAAAGTGGACACATACTTGAAGGCATATATATAATCAAAATGTCTTGGAGAAAGTCACTAGGCCCGATAAATAAGTACGTGTTGCGGTTCTAAAATGTTTACTTAACTTTTGTTCTTTGTTTTTTGTTCAACGTCTCCAAATAAACGAGACAAATTTATTTATCCGAAATTGGGATACGATCTCATGCATCAACCATGTCGAGCCTTGCCTCCCGATCCCGTTAGTCGCCTCTTACGACAAGCATAGTTGCCTTTTACGGCAAGCATGGGTTGCTGAAGACATATTCTACTCCGTGTCTTCACGGGTAAGTTACATCACACTAATTCATTTCATTAAACAATGTCAATCAACTTTATTAATTATCTGAATAGCGGTATTCCTAACATTTTTGTAATTAAATTGTGTCACAAAAGCCGGTTCTACCCAGAGCTACTGATGCCAACAAAGGACACTGTTGGCAAAGACACTCATGATACCCATGTCACTAACATTAAATTCCAAAAATGAGCAGACACACCTCGATGTTACTGACATACTGGTGAATCACAACTTGCACACTGTTATTCTTTGGACGATTTATAATGTTTATCTTGAGACAAAGGACGACTACATGCTTCACATATTCACACATGGAAAGTTCAATCTGTCGATGCTATCAACTGATTCTAATCTTGTCATGTTCTAATTGTAATTCTCTACTTTCTGGTTTAATCAACGAAACGCATTTTGACGAAATCACCTTTCATCTTCACATTCTACTTTCACTCTTGTTACTAAATTTACACCTTGGGGCAGAAGTACTTACGAAAGAAGTACCGACATGACTTACCGACGCACGGAGACCTGATGGATATGGCTGCACACCAAGAATAGACATTTCTCCACTTCAAAGATTCTGCTGTCTCGGAGCTGGTCTCGTGAGGAAGAATAGATAACCCCAATTATCCAAACTCAATATGTACTTGATCCACTCTCCCAACCCGTTGACAGAGTGCCGTGTCAAAGGTTCTAAGATTCCTGAAAATGCAAGCAGCATAAGGGCTGGCTGAATACATACAAATAAATGGTCACCTGTACAACGTTGAGCTGTATGACCCAGTTTATTTGTGGTGTATATGGATATCAGATGGTGTACTGCCACACGAGAATGAAGTATGTCGTAACTGTACTGATTAATTTATGCTAAATTTGTTTAATAATTGTTAATTCCCAGACGCGATTCAGCACATTTATTAATTATATCAATGTAGCAATACAACTTGTGTTTAAACTTCAGAGGGCTTATTGCCACACGCGATACAAGACTCATCGATGTAGCAATTGAAAATAATATTATATATTTGTTGTGTACTTGAACATCAGGCGGTGTATTGCCACATGTCATACATGACACCGATGAAATCATCGATGTAGCAATAGGTTCTTGAGTATTTGAACAACAGGTGGTGTATTGCCACACGACATACACGACACTGATGAATTCATCGATATTACAATAGAGTCTTGAGTACTTGAACATCAGGCGATGTATTGCCACACGACATACACGACACTGATGAATTCATCGATATTACAATAAAGTCTTAAGTTCTTGAACATCAGGCGGTGTAATGCCACACGACACTGGTGAATTCATCGATGTAGCAATAGAGTTTTGAGTACTTGAACATCAGGCGGTGTATTGCCACACGACATCGGTGAATTCATCATGAAAACATTGAAAAAATTCCCAAATCATCAAAGGAACCAGTTCACCACTAATCTGGTCTATATAGCAAGTTTCAACAAGAAATCTTAACGTTTTTTTAGTTCTTCTCCGGAAACGAAAAACATCTTATTTTCCTCATGAAAAATCATGAAAACAAAATAAAAAGAATTCAAATCACAAATGTGTGTATGTATATGATTGGTTTTATGTATCTGTTTTCACTGGCCGATGAAGGTCGACCGCGGTAGGAAATCGTATCAACAGATGACCTATTCATTAAGGTTTACTGTAATTGTGTAGCTGATATCAGCGTGGATGCCAAGATAATATATTATTTGGCAATATTAATTCCCAGATAATCATCGATTTATCGGTAGTTTTTCGCATGTTGTCATTTACGTCAGTGGGGTCCTCTTCGACAGTTGTAAAAAGACGTCGTACGTGAAGTCGCATAGAAGCAATCAATACAACATGACGTCATCCGCGTTTCATTACGACACGAAATGTATTGTAAGGTAGTAAACATTCCGACGGCTGCAGAGAATGCACTTTATCTTGGTGATTTGTCAACCATTCATTTGCATTATTGGTGTTTAACTGACATTTAACATGACGTGGTAACATACTGCAAACTAAATCATTCGCAAAGGATGTATATTTTCGTAGTGTGAAGGAACTACATGTCTTTGTCACATCTAATCAATCCGAGAACACATGACACACGTGACAACAAACACCTGCTTTATTATTGTAGGAAAGAACACATCTTGTATACATACTAGTATTTCATATTTACAGTCGGTCCCTTTACCTCCAACTCTTCACGCTGCTTGGCCAATTGTTTAGGATATTTATTGAGATACATTATTGTAGCGAACATTAAGTTTTAGATCTTTTCTTGAAAGAAGATCCGGGGTAGATAAGGTCTTCAGCAAACCATGCTTGTCGTAAAAGGTGATAGTGCGACTTGGTTGAAGCATGTCATCGTATCCCAATTTCGTGGATCGATGCTCATGATGTCAACCACTGGACTGTCTGGCTAAGACTCGATTATTTACAGACCGCCGTCATATAGCTGGAATAATATTGCTACGTGCGGGGTTAAATACCAAACCAACAAACGAAAACTAGAAATATCCATCACGTGGTGACTGCGAGCGACTACATTCATTGCTCGCATGAACAGAAATAACAAATACGTTCAGATGTAGTATTTGAAGGTATTGACCAAGTTCGTGATGGACTACCAACCTTTACTCGAACTGCAACAACGTGATCATTTTTCATATGGATTTGAAATGGTTACTGATTTCAACTTGGGTTCTCCAATTAAAGGCAGGGATGAAATTCAATTCAAAAATGATATTGGCGTAGTGCTAATATGACTCGATGTTCATGCTCATATCCTCGTAGCCAGTAACATACCATAAAAACAGAGTAAGCGAGATGGTTTTATTGTATATCACTCAGACAGTATATCATATGCATGATACAACGTACAGCGTGTTATTGTGGATGGGTTTTTCATAACACACAGGATCAACATAGATATATGAAGGCATCTCTCTCAGTGGAGAATACATACTTTATTCTGCCATGAAACTTTTGTATACGATGAAGTATACAACTCCGTGTGTATTAAGGATATGAGTCATCACTGCAAATACGATGGGCACACTGGAATATATGACCAGAATGTTTCAATTCCCCAAACAATTTTTTTCTAGTCTTACGTGCAATAACCTATTCTTCGTTTTGGTCACCATGCTTTCATGACGGTCAATAATGTGTTAATAACGAAAAACAAACTTGTTCAATATCAAAATGTATAAATGAACAAATGGGTTTATCCCTAAAGCATGATTTTATATCAAAACAAAAGAACCATACCATGTTATGAATTATCCCATATTAAGTTGCAATAAAATGTAATTGATTTACTACCCTTTTGTAGTCAGCTGGATTTGAAAATCTCACATTAAAGGTCAAATTAATACCTTTTCAGTAGGAGATAAATTTACCAGTGGGTGAAAGGTCATGGGATAAGTATAAAAATAAATGGAATGTTATTACATTTTCAAACAAAAATACATATGTTTTAAATCTAACAACATAACAGCATACAAATAGTAACGAACTGTTACATTAAACGCTATATATAATGGGCATGTGAACGTTATGTACATAACTGCTGTTAAAGTTTTCAGTAAGCAATATCCACATTTGTATGCGAGTTGTTGCAATATATCTGATAGAGGCAAACATTTGATGTCATCAGGATTCAATCAAATGGCATAAATGACATCAGACATAACAAATAAATCTGTTTGTCGCACAAAATGTCATTTCAAATAGTATGTGAATGCTTTCTAAAACATCGCAGATTCGGAAAGGCTGGAAAAAGAAATCTATTGACCTCCTAATGCGATTATTTTGTCAACGTTTATAGTTATTGTGTCAAATGACAATACAAACAAACTTGGACAAATGACTATTAGACTTAGGCGAAGTTACCTGTGTGCATGGCATGTAATCAATTCTTTAGTCAACGAAAACTAGACAAAAGCTCATCTTTCCTCATTATTAACATAGATACAGACGTATGTTGTCTGTTTGACTCGTCATTTCTTTAAATATAACTCTAATATATAGTCATAATGTTAGTCAATAATATATTGACACGGTTGATCATGCGTTTGTAAAGGTAGCCATACTAAGTTTCAAACATAATATACATATACATGTGATCGAGTAATCTATGATGACATCTCCTCTTTCACCAAAAAAAAAATTAAATTTGAAAATCAAATTTACAATAATAATAATAATAATAATAATAATAATAATAATGGACATAATCTCAATGTCATTGTTAATTTTGTTGATGGTTCTGTACTGCTGGACGGTACAGAAATGAGTGTCAACCAATCGAAGTGCCATATCAAATCGGCCCTGTCAGGTTTTCTAAGAGAGACTCTCTGAGCGACCACTGCATCGATTTAATGTACAGTATGTTGAGAAGGTAAGCGATCCCGAGGAGTCCTTCGCTTGGATGAAGTCGGGTGGCCTGAAAAGTGAAATAGAAGGCTTTGTGTTTGCTGCTCAGGACCAGTCACTTCCCACTCGAAACAGTCAATGTGTGATTTTGCATCAAAATGTAAATATGTAATGTAGATTATGTAATTAAGTTAAAGAGACTGTCCACCACAGTGTCAATGGATGCCCACAGTATCTTAAGCGACATGATGGTGAAGCTCGATCATGTTATAGCTGTCTTCGCCATGCTTGTGGTTTTGACACAGAGGTCCATCCATGGTACGACCCGGAATATGTAGAGGGCGTCATGGAAACTGATAAGTACAACATTCTTTGGAATAGGCCCTTTTACAGTCTCAGACGTATCCAAGCCAACAAACCTGATCTTGTCCTTTTCGCTAAATCCAATGAAATCATTTATATCATTTAATTTTCTGTCCCTTTTGACACTAATGTGATTGACAAGATTGAGACAAACATTGCAAATATGCGGACCTCGCTTTCGAAATGTCACGCGTGCATCCCAAGTACCAAATTTTTCGACTCCCCATTGTCCTCGGTGCCATAGGTTTGGTACCTCCCAATCCGTTGACTGACATTGGGAGAGTTCCCGGGTCTGCTACCAGGAATACAGCCCTTCTGACAATCTGGGTAATGCAGAAGGCTGCAGTGTTGGGGAGTTTTCACATTCTCCGAAAAGTTCTGGAGGGGTTTGACTAGGCAGCGCTTCCTAGGAAAGATCCCATTCGCTGTCTGGGCTGCGTGTAGAGGGGGCAAAGGCCCTGAGCTGATGATGAGCTAAACCAGCTTGACTGTGCCAGGATCACCAAACCCTCTTTGCTGCATTTTTTAAATTTTAATCTGTAAATAATAACACAGCGACAAAACCATTCCATAACATAAACAATCCATTGTACGATAAACACATTGCAACAAAGCAGTATAATCTGCTAACTAGACGAGCCCGGCAACAAAGTCATATTATGTATTTCCTGAACACCATACTTGGGGCGAAAAAGTTTTCTCGAACCAAACATAAAGACAATAGTTTGGAGGGCCAAATGGAAATTCATGCTTCCAAAACATTGTACATCGTATCATCGGTTAATTCATCACGCTGAAACATAATCGCAGTCATTTAATGACAACGAGGTACCCTGCTCCTCTCGTGGTTTATTCAATAGAGCAAAACACGCATATTGTTACGATCTTTCCACATTGTGTTATGATTGCACACGGTGATAGCTGCAGTAACAAACAGATAAATATATATATCAATACATAAATAGTTTCCACAAATCTATAATATGTTCCTTCTCCAAACTTTACAAACAACATAATATGCCGTTACCATTCTTGTGTGTATTTACAGAGATAGCATTTCAGTGTCAAACGTATTGTAAAATTAAGGGTCAGGTACAACATAATCGGTTGTCGCCTTTTCGCCTTCTCAACCATTATCACTCATGGAATCACTAAATATAAATGCTAAAATATTCATATATACATGTGATAGTAGCAGTAAATGTTATTATAAAATTGTCTCGTGAAACAAATTCCTTGGGGTTATTCCGAGTTTCACTTTCAGATTACAAGAATTCCAACTGTGCATTTTACACAAGTGCTTTTGGCATATTTTGAATTTGAGAAGAAAGCCCAATTCGTGCTTGGGCCAAAATGAGATAATGAGGCAATTATGAAACGTCTAAGTCTTGTTTAACATGCCAATCTTTAATCAGCGTCAACATTTTCATTGAATGCCAAGGGTCAGTAGGGAAATGATTAACATTGACTCTGTTGGTAGATTTACTGTCTGATGTATGACTCACACACATCTAAACACAGATGGACTTGTCGACCCCAGGAACCACTCGTTAGCATTATGAGTGCTTATATCTGAAACTAGGTGATCGATATCTATCTTCAAGGCATAGCAGCTAATGATAACATGTTTTAGCGTCAAAACATTATCTTAAACTACACCCTGGGTATCACGCAATAGTTTGCATGATAAATTTGTCAAAAGCAGGCGAGGGACAGAGAGTTTTAATTCCGGGTAGGGACTGTGGGGTTCTTGTGAAAAAATGCTTTGTTCCAGAAAATACTTCGAAAAAAAGATTTTGACATATTTTTACACAATGTGAAAAACATGACAGTGACCAACAAATCCCTGTTATCCTAACCACTCCTCCAAAACCCTCCCACCACCACAACCCGGAATATTAAATGGTTGGTCGACGCCAGGATTGGCGATGGGTCACAATCTGATCATGTCTTAATGCGAAAGGATCCAAGTTGTTCCATACATTCAACAAACTCAGTGTTTGAAATGTGACAGTTTTGATGTCTGACTTGGAGTAACTCAATACACGAATATGTACACATATGATCACACAGTGAAACATCGTTAATCCAGATTGTACCGCTCCCCGTAAAATGTTCCGGATTAACCAATTTCTAGTTCAGCGACTCAATGACTGATGTTCTTTTGGTTGTTTAAAGACGCTCCCAACAAAATGGTTAGCGGGTTTGTATTCGTAGGCTTCACTGTAACTACTTCATCATTTAAAAAAAATTACTCTTCTGTTTCCATATAGTTCCTGTCGTACCTGCCAAGATTGCAATACAATTGCCTTAACACTGTAAAGGTCAGCCTATTTGGTTTTATAAGTTACGCTAAAGAACTGTGTGGCTTCTTTGCGTACTACGTACGTTAGAACCCAACGTTAGTCCCCTTAACTTGGCCCTCATATTCGTGTTCCAAGCAATTTTGGAACCGCTGTCATTATATTTCACTGTCGAAATCGCTATTGACATCTCTATCTTACCGCCAACGTTAACCGTTTGAGTGCAACTGGAGAATGAGACAGGTTCCATGGATCGATCATATTTTGTGATTATTTCGTCATAAGGTTTTTTGTTAAAACGTGCTTGCGTTTTAACAACACACTTCTTTGAAGTCTGTAAAGCTGTTACGGGCCGACTCATCAATAATGTTCCGTGAGCAGCTTCGTCAGGGTGATATCAGCAAACTTTGTCTCTGTTATTAAGCAATTTGCTGTACGAACATGCTGGGGTCCGTTATTTTCAGGCACTGTAATAGTTTGCAATATAAACAGAGGACCATTCCTATACATGACTGGTTTCACTCCAGATTATCACAAGATATTGACCAAACTCCATTAGGCCTCTTATTATTCATCAACGTCTTTAAGTAAACGAATCCTCTGAGATTTTCCCAGTCTGCTTTGTTTGAAATACCTCATTGTATTGATCAGTTGTCGATTCCCACCAGTTTAGTTCTAGGGATGTTGGTACTATGCCACGGGGAATCTGGTTCCAAGAGTTTGGGCTTACTGAAAAGTTTGCATTCTGCACATGTCATGTCTCAGTAGTTGTTTCTGGATTGTTTTCACATATGTTCGAAATTATCATTTGCGTGTGGTTACATTTGTCATTTTAATCTTCTTCAATGCCGCATGTCCCAAATATGACGCTTCTTCTTGTTTGGAATGTAACATTCTCGGTCACATGCACACTTCTTGATCCACATGAAGTTCATTATTTCTCGTCGGCCAGCACTACATTCGAATTCAACGAACTTGGTCCTGGTTTTCTGAGGGTAACAACAACGGTCTTTTTTACAATTCGTACAAAATTTCATGTTGAATTCTTTCACGCTTCGGCAGTCCTGGTACTCAACTCTATAACGCTGCCCACTGCGCGTTGTCGGTGTACACTTTCTACGGCCCTGAAATAAACAAAGATATAAAAGACTTAAATGAGAATGTGTGGGGTGAGGTTTATAGTTATAGTTCAGTTATATCACTGTGACATGGGGTAAGGTGCTCACAGACCAAAGATAATAATCAGGGTAATACTGGATTCAAACCCAGGATTAGTGGAGCCTGGCGTGACGAAGGGACACAACTCTGAACATCAATTGACCCATCCCATCAGCAAAGTTCATATTGAACGAGTGTTGTTTCATAAGATTTCACAGCTGTATGTTTGTTGCAATGTAAAGCTGAATGCAAACAAGAAATATAACAAGGACAAAATGGCCACTGAGGGATACTCTTCTTTTATGCAGTTAGTGCTTCGTTTTGATGATACATTTAATGATACATACATCATTCAGAACCAAACAGACCAATGTAGTATTGGTGCTTATTAGGTCTTTCACCAACAGTGAAGTCCCCTGGAACTTCGAAAGTATATTGGTGTTTTTGTTGCTTGAGTAAAGCGTCGGCATAACATGATAGTACTGGCATCATGACGTCATCGTCTTGTACCATATATCGAGTTAATGGGATTAAAGGAACCAGATTTTTTTTTTTTTAGGAAATATTTTTTTCCAATATTTTAGAACTTTAGAGATAACAACGGAACACAAACGCATATCAACAGTCTGCGTATATAGCCTCTGTGTCAATCAATCCATTCCGAATATTCCTGAATGCAATATTCAACGTTACGTCTAAGGCTGAAGAAACTGCATTCCATGAAACATACACGTCTAGATTTTCAGGAACCTTTCCCTTGATTTACGTCAGTTTAGAACATTACTGACCCTTAACATTCAAGTACATCACAAAGGGGCATCGATAGTATTGATAGTGCAACTGAGACCCAAATCCCAGCTCTTCCCCAGAAAGCACTCAATCCTTCTAATCATGTTTTTCTCAATGTGCAAATATAACGTCCATCCCATAATCTTGACCATCGATCTCTGAGCGCTTTCAATCCAAGCCTCCCCTGTCGACAGGTGCTCGGTTCACGCAGAACGGATTATGTGACATCCTTACGACACAAATTAAACACAATTAGTCCGTCTTGAAACAAAATCAATATCATGTTTGCCCAAATGTGATCCGAGGTCTCGCGGAATCAATGATCAGGACCGAGGAGTTCCGAATGCTGATCCGATGACCTCGGAGAAGGAGATATCACAGGGATGGTCTAAGCTGCCCCAGTTTCTCGTACTTCGCAATATAGATTGAATATACAATTACCCATTGATGTGAAGTCCTAAATTGACTTAACCATCTATTTGTGCGTGTACAAAATTAAGGGCTATTGTCTGTAATCGAGATATAATATGCAAGGGAAATAAATGACCTCACAGGTCATCCAAGGAGGACCTTATATCTTAATCTTGAAACTCCTGCATTAAGTATTCGAGGATGTGATTTAGCATTTTATACAAGCATAAAAAAGTTTCCAACCTTTTAAAAAAATACAAACTTTGCGAGAAAACATTGCTAAATATGTCCAGGAAAGAAAAGACTTCAGGATACAGATAATGACTCATTTCATAAAAAAACAGTGAGAAAGTGAAAATTAATATTTGTTCTTCGTTTGTAAAAAGTTGGAATCATATGATCACATAAAAATGAAAATCTCAAAGAACGAAATGAAAATTAAAAAAATGTAAAAAATATTCATTTGAGAAATTCAGGGAAAAAATATATCATCATTCATATTCCCTCAAATCCGCCAATAAAACAATATGATGCATGATACGTAATGGAGGCGAGAGGAAGCAATCGTTAAGGGGCATTTACACAGCGCAGAGGGTGAGACTCTGTTACTCGCGGCCACATCAGTGTAGTCTCCCTGCGGATGCCTTTGTCGAGGGGTAATCTGCCTTGTCCGGGGAGACCGATTCTTCTGTCACCCTGCAGTATCGCAATTCTTATTTTCGCTTCGTAAGTAATGGGCAGCTGACCACGATATCCTCAGGGGCACCAGTAGCCTTGTGTCCTCAGGTGGAGCGTGAATGAAATGTGCGTTGTAGCGAAAGGATCCTTCTTTGCAATGTAGTGTCGGGGAAACAAGGGAATTCGGTGCAACATTAAAGTATGTCTAGCGAGAAAAGCGCTCAATATATATAGGGACTTTCATGATGCCAATGTTCGTTTATGAAGGAGTCCAATTTTGTACATGAGAATAATAATTCCAAGGGCGCATTACATATGAGTGATCAGGTAACAATTTGATTGAGCCGTCAAGTCTTCCCAGCAACTTGCTACTCCCTACTGTTAAATGACAAAACCAACGACATCCCTAGTTACGTCATTGGAGCAAACATAATTGTCTCCCTAGCGTCTAGTTCCATCAGCTCACAGATGCAGGTTGGCAGAACCAGTGCTGATGTTCGTCTTCAGGGATTGTCTCTTACACCTCGTCCTGATCAGCGTATAATGTAAGTGTGTGATTTAAACGAGTACACCCACACACAGGTTTTCTGTTCAACACTTAAAATACATAATGTAAGAAGGTCACAGCTGTACTGTTATAACTCAGAGGGAGGGAGTAGAATTTTAGCCAAATGCTAGCAATATCAAGAAGGGGGCCACCAGACAGAGGCTTCGCTGAGAATGATAATAATAATAATAATAATAATAATAATAATAATAAAAGGCCCTGAGCTTATGATGAGCCTAACCAGCCTGACCGTGTCAGAATCACCCAAACCCTCTTTGCTGCATTTTTTAAATTTTAATCTGAAAATAATAATAATAATATTAATAATAATAATAATAATAATAATAACTCTTTTGAGCTGTTTTCTATTCACTGGTGGTTGATCCAAGTATTTGGAAGTACTTATTAAAAAGATGTGGCTTGAGTTTGGCTTTGAAAACAGAAAGGTTTGAAGAATGTTTAGTTCACTCGGCTGGGGATTCGACGGAAAGGAGCACAGTGACTGTGAAAAAGATCTTTGTCCAAGGGACTGACATTTGGAAGAGAGAGAAGCAACTGACCGCAGACTCCTGGTGGGGTTAAATTCATTTGGGGAATCGAACCCGCGCCTTCATCGTGACGTGATTGACCAACTAGGCTACACGTCGCCCCTCTACAGTTTAGAGGACATGGGAACACAGTCAACTGATACAACGAAATCAAAGGACTTTTCAAAGTAATTTCTTATATACAGATTTCGTCTGTTCAGATGTTCGTTTATGAGATTCCTAATCGTGCTGAACATTCCTCTTGTGAAATTAAAAATGCTTCGCTACTTCGTTGTTTTGTTTTATGCGATTGTTTGTTATATCCTAACTTTTTTTCCTATCTGACTTTTCATTATATCGGCGTTCACAACATGAGCATAAATACTTTGGCTTATTATCAAATGTACACTGTATAATTTCATTGTTTTAGGCATTACATAATGCATCCATATAAGTAACTACAACAAAAAAGTGATAAAATAGCCAGTCTATTAACTTGTTGTCCTGGCCATTTATAATATACGAAGTCTAGATATTGGAGATATTGTTGTTATGTGTCTGGAAATCGAGAATACAGCACGTGTAACGCTATAGGTATACTGTTAATCTAATTATCACTAAAACAATATTTTCCCCGTACCAAAACCACATAGGCATGTAAGAAGAGACAGAAAACCATTTCAGATTTTGATTAGCATCGATCAAGCAATCACTTTCTGTTTGAATGAGAACATCGAACATACATGTATCTGTTTATGAGGCTTCTGGAAGTAGATTGCTGGCGGGGAGAAATAGACAGACAAACCCTCACATAAAGTCATTGGAGAGATTGCTGTGTTGTGTACGAGCATGTGAAAGCTGCGCCGTGGTACGTGAACATATGCTTTTGTCAAAACACAAGTGGTAGACAGGAGTCTTATCCCAATTTGGAAATAAAAATATGGACAAACGAACCAAAGCAAAACATAAATAAAAATCGTTCAATCCCAGGTTGTAAAGTGGCGTGTCAAATGTATATGACACGGACATTTGCTTCGACAGAAGACAAAAAAAGGGAATAAATTTCCTTCTAAATGATACCCGTAAACAACTGAAAGATATTAAGGTGTTCATCCTTGGAGGGCAATGCTCGGCACCTTTTCGCGAACCCCTGGTATTATCACTAGTTGATAGTGATTTTTTAACACATGTTTTAGGACATAATCGGGTTCTTACAATTGACTTTGCTTTCAGTAAAAAAATCTTATGATAGTTATGGAAAGGGTGTCATCGCTGTTTTTTATTTGATTTAAACGACCATTTGAATAATATCCCGGTGTATCAACGCAATGTGGAAGGCAATGTTAAAGTCTCATTACACTCAGATGCTGACAAACCAAGGATCAATATCACATTCAATTTTGATAGAATTCGTCTACGAGATTCACCTCTACGGAACTGTATGGTCAAGTTATGGTTCCGTTGGTTTGTTGTTTAACGCCGCACTCGTGAAGTCCAGCTATAAGACGGCGGTCTGTAAATACTCGAGTCTGGACCAGATAATCCAGTGATTGATATCAATATCATCGATCCATGAAATTGGGATCGACGACATGAATCAACCAAGTCAGCGAGCCTGACCACCCGATCCCGTTAGTCGCCTTTTACGGCAAGTATGGGTTGCTGAAGACCTATTCGAACCCGGATATTCACGGGTCCGTCAAGTGATGGCCAACTTGGAGACTACTGTTGTGAATTTGTATCTACTAAGTTGGTTCCTTATTATGAAGCACAGTTATGTGTTTCTCTCAACTTGTGCTACATATACAGAAACATAAATATCGTTCACCACCTTACTTGCAAACTATGCAGTTGTTTTCCGCTTCTACTGTTGATGACATTAGTTGTCCAGAATGAACCACAGAGACATATATATGTCATTCATGTATTCAATATGATAATAGTCGTGATATTTCCAACCAGCCCTGGTCATTGTCAATGTGATGCACTTTGGAATAGTACTGTCATTAATTAACCTTTCCACTGATATTGTGCAATACCCTTTCGATGTCGTCCGCGGATCTTCATAAAGGAAATCGTATGTCGTATCTCCTTTCTCGACAAAGTCAGGTGGAAAGTTTGTGAGAAGCCATCAGACACGCATTATCGTAATGGCTGTCTGATCTTTCAATACACTTAACGGGTTTCATTTTGGAAATGATTCTGTGGGTTTCTTTCTCATCGTCGGGAAATCAGTAAGTGGACAGGGAGCTTGACTGGAAAACACGTAAATTCTGACATTGTCCAAACGAATTGGCTAAATGCTCATTATGCATCCACTGCATCATCTTTTCTTTGTTATTAAATGTAACAATAGATATACGCTTATAAACTGCGTCGTTAACAAAAGTATATCCGTGCAACTTATTGAGAGCGTCATGAATGTTATTTCTTCATAGTCGGTCACCATTGTCTGGTCGTGTCTCTTTAAGATATCCTGCAGCACGATCTTTCAGGCAACATGTTTTTTTTATTCTAGTTGCTTGTTATATACTACTCAAAAGAAGTTAAGGATCACCCGATTCTTTCATGATGGTAAAGTTAATATGTCATTTATGAGAGATTAACTATAGTAATATGAAAGAATCAGGTGATCCTTAACTTCTTTTGAGAAGTATATTGGAACGTGTGCGTCTTAGCTGTATTGTCCCAAAGAAAAACGTATTTGTTTCAATGACAATTCTGATATAGATTTAGAGCTTACTTGTTTAGTGTAACCATGCGACACCATTATGTTCACGGTTGAAGGAGATTGAATGACAAAGACAGTTACATCTTTCACAGTTGCACCATTAGTTACATCTTGGACGTCTTGGAACATACTGTCCCCGTGATGAGTCCGACTTAGAATTAGTCCCAAGTCACCTACTCGTCGTATGATGCGACTTAATGGATCAGGATGGTCATATTATCAATCACTGTATTTTCTGTTTGTTGCTCATACTATCAATCACTGTATTGTCTGTTGGGTTGCTCATACTATCAATCACTGTATTGTCTGTTTGGTTGCTCATACTATCAATCACTGTATTGCCTGTTTGGTTGCTCATACAGTGATTGATAGTATGTTTGGTTGCTCATACTATCAATCACGGGATTGTCTGTTTGGTTCCTCATACTATCAATCACTGTATTGTCAGTTGGTTGCTCATACTATCAATCACTGTATTGCCAGTTGGTTGCTCATGCTATTAATCATTATATTATCTGTTTGGCTGTTCATACTATCAATCACTGTATTGTCTGTTTGGTTGATCATACAGTGATTGATGGTATGTTTGGTTGCTCATACTATCAATCACGGTATTGTCTGTTTGGTGAAGTTAATTACGTTAACAACATTTTAGGGAAGATATTAGAACCTTTAAAACTTTTCAAGCACGCAACGGTTTTAGTTTACAGAGCAATGACGTCAGATGGCATTAGTCGTTTACATCCAGGAGGGCTGTTTTTAAACCACTTATGGAGTTCTCGTCGCGGAGCCGACAGTGAAAGATCACTGGGCTAGCGGATATGCATTAACGCCTTTTTAAAAGATGTTCCTAAATGGACGGAAGAAACAAGCAATTAACTGCATCATGGCGGCTAGGCGACTAGGTAATTGAGGTAATTTTCTGGACAAAATTGTAAGTGGAAGAAATTGAACACAGCTTTGGTTAGGAAATAGGCACTTGTGGCAATGAAATTGACCAGATAATTTGCTAAACTTTCTGATCATACGCTGTAGTTAGTTGAAAGACGAGGGAAGATTATCAAAGACCAGGACGTCATCCAAACTTCAGATACCGTCAATACGTCAACATATTCTTTTAGCTTGTCAAGACCTGTGAAGATTATGTGGGATCGTGTTGGCATTTTCGAGCAATTATAATAAAGGGTCTTAATCTTTTATTATCGGGACGTCGTCGAAACATCAAACACCGTAAATGCACATCTGTTTTGAGGAAATCAAAAACTCCTTTTTGATTCAACACAAATTAATTAAATTTAGCTTTTGACAGCACGAGATGAAAACAACGATTTTGAATCTATTTTGGAAATCATGAACGTGTTTTTCAATCAGTGTTATAAATTGATTCCAACTTTTCAGTGACTTCGACGTTAAACTGTCCCTTTCAACATAAAAACGAACACTTAGAAATATTAGCTGTAGTCAGGATGCATGACTGAACTGGTGAGTGGAGTAATGTCCCTTAGTCCTACTAGGATCCACTGGTTGTGAATTCGAATCTCACATTCGACTAGCTGTAACTATCAGTAGAATCCAATATACCAAACTATCACAGTAACAAGCACTTTTATGTACTCTACTAAAACGTTGTAGCTTTGCTCATCGAATCTGTTCATTCGCTCTGGTCTAGTGCAACGTAACTGTAATAGACGGCAAATCATGCAATTGCTTAATACACAGCAGACCATGTGATAACTAAGTGTGATGGATATACTTCCATTGCATCGATTTGCGTGTGCCATTATGTGTGTGATTTTTCAATTCCGTTCAACTTCTGTTACACTTCGATGCTGGTCGATTTGAAAATCATTTTGTCATTAATATTTTTACAGAAACTATATGTTTACACAACCACTCATTGGCTCTTAATGTATTTCACAATCAATTGAGGCTTCGATATGGCAATGTAATTGAAATGAAGCTGTTTTTGTGTCATTTTTTAAACACTTTTGTCCGATAAAAAAGGGTGTCATAATTACCAAAGTATTAACTTCTTCCCCACAAGGCCGGAGAAAACACACTCTACGTTCCTGCTCTGCTTTGCAGTTGATGACATCAGCAATGACCCTGACGGACACGCCCACACCGCAGGTCACAGAACAAGGCGTCCAATCCGTTGACGTCAAGTGGCAGGTGGGTGTGGTCACAGCAGGCTTTGGAGTTGTCAGTGTTGGAGGGGCTGAAAATTCATTGTTGGAACAAATTAAGCATAGAAAGTATTTTCTGTCAATATCATAATGCCACAAAATTTGGATAATATTAGCAGTAGGTTTGCCGTGCTTCACTCAGTTCGTCTTTAACGTGTGTCTCGGTGACGTTCCGTGGCAGAAAGGGTTGCCATTTGCACATGCTACTTGTGTATGTATTACGATATAAATCCACGGCACGTACTCAGGCAATGGGTCGGTATCTGACAGTCTCAAGGTGAACAGAAATATAATTCTGTCATACCTATACACAGAATTCGAGTTGTGCCATACTAGCAAACAACTGATCTGTACATGACAAGGTCCAACATAACTCTGGTTCGGATACAAGCACAGTGTCTGTTCATGACAGGGGGCACGGGTTGCCCAGTCGTCTAAGGCGCCGCGATTCGCTGTGCAAAGTTGCGTCCCTTGGGCACGCCAGAAACCTATCATTGTGGGTTCGAATCCCGGTTCGACCCGATTATGTTTCTAGGTTTGTCAGCACCATACTCGTGCTCGTGGGTTTCGCCGAAGTGGTAAACGTCTGAGACCTGCATCACTTCCAGCTTTCCTCCCACATTAAGCTGAAACCCCGTGATGTAACTGGAATACTGTTACAAGCGGCGTTAAAACCCAACTCACTACTACTACACTGTCCCACAACACTCTAGGTCTATAATACTTACAAACAAAGGATCTGTACACAAGGTCCGACAGAACATCAGTACGAATACCTACAAACAAAGGTTATGAATACGACAAGGTCCCACAGAGCTCTAGATCTATAATACTTACAAACAAAGGGTCTGTACATGACCAGGTTCTGGCTCTCGAGCGCCATGGAGCTGTCTCTGTAAGCGAAGTCCTCCAATTTGTCACAAGTCCACTCCTTGCAACATTTGCCCGGGACGGGGAGGAGGGCGGGGTTCTTACAGTTTTTGAGGGACGGCTTGCTGTCTTCTTGGGGGCACAGACTGACACACCCATAGTAACCGTTCTGACACGTACACAGGCGCTTGCAGTCAGGCTTAAACTGTTCCCCGTCATGGTAAGTCGAGCCATCCATGGTACAAGACTTCTTCACTTTCGCTACAATAAAAGCATTCAATGTAAGAGACCCAAAGGTTATTATCCACCGTTTGATGTTTGGGTGTGGTGTGGAGAGTGTGTGTATGTAGGTGTGTGTGTGTGTGTGGGGGGGGGGGGGGGGGGGGATTTCTCTGCTGAATAAATACCAAAGGCCAACACGTGGAAAACCGATAAGTCCGTTAGCTCAAATATTGAAATTATTGTGTACTGTTTTTTCGCTTGCTTGCATTGGTTAAGTCACCATCACTGGACATGCTAGATGCTCTGTTCAAAGGAAAGCAGTGCACGTCTTGGAGACATTCTACCTCAACCAAAAATCCAAGACCCCAGAATATGACGTGTCGGTCCCTAAATACGGGATATTTGTTGTGTATTACCCTACGTTAATGTGAATATATAATGTCAACGCCAGAGAATAATCAGTCTCGATTATCCACTGAAACAGATTCCATTGGTCACTTGCAATGTATGTCTTTTGAAACAATATTCTTTTGAACATTGAATGCAATACAACTACTTCTCCCTGAATGAACCCATGCAAACTATATGGAGGATATTGTTCTTGTACATGTTCACGTCAGAGGAACTGTTGTAATGTAAAATCCCAGTTCGCCTCGAGTGTTTTGTTAGGTTTGTCAGCACTATACCTGTAATGTACCGGTTAATTTAAGTTGAACCTCAGGGAACAATGGATCTATTCTCTCCCTTTTTTCCCGAGGTGGTTCTGACAAATCTTTCCATCCATGCAATGAGTGAGTGAGTGAGTTATGCCGCTTTCAGCAATATTCCAGCAATATCCCATCGGGGGACACCAAAAAGTGGCTTCAAACATTGTACCCATGTGGTGAATCGAACCCAGGCAATCGGCGTGACGAGCGAACGCTTTAACCTCCAGGCTACCCCATCGCCCCTCATACATTCAGGGATATGGACAATGACATGGTTAATGCCTGTTACGATAATCGGCGTATATGCAATTTACATTATCAACTGTCAGCGAGAGTTACAGAGACATTGCATATATGTTTTGTCCTGAGTAATTGTATTCAAATTAGAAGTTTAAACATTGAAATCCACATGCTGGGTGATTGTTGTTTTACGCCTGGCGGTTCATTCCAGCTACCAGCTACCAGCTACCAGCTACCAGGCAACTATTCCGTGTTTTTTAACTTTAATGCAGAGGGCCAGACAAGATAACAAGCACGGCTTGGTTAACGCTACCAGGGGATCGAAACACAGGGTTCGCCTTCTCCGTGCACAGACACTATCCACTATCCAGGGAAGCGATCTGTTCATGCTAAGGGAGGGGGGGGCTTCGATATAAATTACTGTCACGATAAACTTTAGATAGGCAATTAACATTATCCTCTTGTCAGTGATAAGCATGCTCGTGACATTAACAACATGACGTTCAGTGAAAAACATAATACATTGTTGTAGGTTTTACACACATTTATTGTTTCCGAGTCTTGTATTGATCGAGTTATACATCTTTCTATCATCTGTGCTGCTTTCATGTTTCATCATCTATTCCTCTTTAAAGATGCTTCAGATTTCAGAATGACCGTGTGCTTATATGTAGGCCTTTGGGAAAACATCATAATGTTAATCTTTTTTGTGCAACGTAATGTCGTAAGATGTGAAAGGTTTCAATGTACATGTAGCGTTAGGTGCTTGTTGTGTGGTACTCTGTGTTGTGTTGCTATTTTGAAATTCAAACTTTGAGTATATACACTTTGTATTTGAGTAGGTTGTTGATTATGGTTGTGAACTAAATAACGCTTTAAGTTAAGATTATGAGCCGCTTTGAGTGAGTGAGTTGGGTTTAACGCCGCTTTTAACAGTATTCCAGTCATATCACGGCGTGTCAGCTTCATGTGGGAGGAAAGCTGGAAGTGATGGTCTCAGACGTTTACCACTTCGGTGAAACCCACGAGCACGGGTATGGTGCTGACAAACCTAGAAACATAATCGGGGCAAACCGGGATTCGAACCCACAATGATAGGTTTCTGGCGTGCCCAAGGGACGCAACTCTGCACAGCGAATCGCGGCGTCTTAGACGACTGGGCCACCCGTGCCCCCTGAGCCGCTTTGAAAACAATCTATGATGTTATTCATTATTCCGATTTTTATGGCAGGTACTGACTGTGGTGAAGTGAATACAGGTTCTTTAAGACTCAATATCTTTATCATCCTAGATTATTAATATTGCCTGTCACGTATAGGAACCACGGGAGTTATTAATTGGCCAATATGAGTGTCGGTTCTATTCATAATATGTCCATAAATTGCAATACTTTCCCCCCTTTAATGCATCTTAATTGAGTTCAGGATGTCCTCAGGCAAAGGTAACATACTTTACAGCTTTCATTTTGGATGTTTTTCTTTCTGAGATGTTTATACAGTGCATATGAGACGATAATGGATGAAAGGTAATACAAATACCAATCGTTCCATTAAGAACATTATTCATCGTGGCCAAACTGGCTCGATTTCGTACCTACACTGGTATAAGGTCACGCGATCGTTCTTTGGGATTTTAGGAACATTGTAGATGTTGATAATACACACATAGTCTCCCCATTTTAACATGCCTAACCAACATCCATCCAAGTTGCTGTCTGAAGATGTCTTTGACAGGCATGGCATATCTTCCCCCACATCCCGATGATGGTGTCTTAACTGACACCTTACCGTATATCAATATTCCAACTGTATCATGTCTGGGGACACCAAGAATCAGAATCACCAACTGTACCCATACCACAAAGCGATCTCAACGCTATAATAGCATCATCTAACACAGACATTACAATAGTCGATGGTGGTGCAGGAGTCTGTCCTCGATCTGAAACCAGGTCTTCTACATGACGAACGTACGCTTTAATTTCCACAACATGACAACATTTTTTTTTTTTTTTTTTTTTTTTGGGAGGGGGGGGGGGGGGGGAGTGGGGGCTTGTAATCAATACTCAAAGTTTTCAAATGGCTTGCCATTAATTAGGCACCATCAAAGTACATAAGAAATCAAGGTTAGACGTTTCGAAGTCAAACATAAACTGTTAACTAAAATCGTTTTCTATAATCAGGTAGAGGGAGACTGCGTTGTTCTATAAGGGACCACCCCGTGGTCTGCCCCGGAAAACGGAAGGTCGGTGGTCGCATGATACCAAAAGACTATGGGATTTGTCTGTTCCCTGGCTGCTTCTCGGGATTTATTGGATAAAACAAGGAACGGTCGGCTAGCAGTCAGTATACTGTGGCTGAGAAAGGCATCCACCTAAAACTGAGGCATGGTATCTCGATGGGTTAGTGACCATAAAACCGACAAGTACAAGCAGCCACACCCACACACGCGCTAAATAAGTACACTAATCTTCAACGCTGCGTAATACCGCATTTTACCTCACCACGACCCTTCCATATAAACAAACGTTATGTCACTGGTCTTGACATGCGAATTTTATCCCATACAATTAAAGTGCTTTAATGGATAAATTCTGGGTAATAGTTCTAACCCGGCACAATATTAAAGACATTATTCAACTTGCTCAAAGACTTGACAGGTATGAATTATGTGCTATGACAGCATTAATTTCCAAATTCATAAGGGATCTTGAACTTGACTCCGTATTAAGTCCCTAAACAAGAAGCCTAACAGCCGACACAAATGGCTGGATATTGCATTGTGGGTGAAGGTACCATGTAAACAGCTTCCCCGTTAAGGCAACCACTCAATTGATTTCACATGAAATAAAATTGCCTGTAGAGTAAATCGAATAATTTGGCAAGGCAAAGCTGTTTATGGCTTGTCTTGGTTATTAAATAAAGCACCAACCCATCAGAGCATTTAATATAACGAGATTAACCCAAATGTGTGTGCATGGTCTGACTATTGCAATAAAACCTGCGTCTTTTATGGTAATATAAAGGTCTCGACTATTACCTGAAAAAGGAAGCCAATCTTTTGCGGCCTGAATTATCTTGATAATTACAATTTTTGTTTGATATACGGATCAGGGTTTCCCTTCACCAAAATAACTCTTGATAATGAAAGGGAAGGATTTTTATCCGATATTGACCAATGCGGTGCAAATATCATATTTACATGACTATATTAATATTTGCAGCCAAGAACTAGTGATGGGGCCAAGTAAACGATGTTCCTGTTCTCGTCGTTAACAGGCATTATGTAAACCAGGATGGTCTAGTGTGAATACCATACTCATTTGAAATGCCAAGTCTGACGACTCTCTTCTTGTTTGTATTTGGGTTTGTGAAGGTTTTAATAATGCATATCAGAATGGCTAGATTACCCACGTCGGATTAACAGGAGATGGTTCCAGTATGTAAAGATACAACGTGGATGTCAGTACTGTAGGAATAGTATTATGGCTATGTAGTATTCAGGTGTACAGGTGTCACTATGTGTAGTTTACTGTGTGAGGAAAGTTAGGAAAGCGGTGCAGATCATAGAGCATTACACCACAGGTGAAATAGACGTGTACAGCTATGGCCCTGGGGTCATGATAAAGGCGAATATTGTCCTCAAACCCACAGTACTCAGATTCGCGTAGACCAACTCTGAACAGCGATTTTCGGCGCCTACGATGATGTGGCCTCCCGCGCACCCCGCGCACCCAATAGGATTAGTGTTATGTGGTATGAATATTTACGGGGAACACTGATGTCAGTAGGGTAGGAATATGTGTTCACAGTGTTCAGGTGTATGAGCAACATTATAACTGTTTTGTCCGTATTGTAGGAAAAGTATCACACAGTATTCTGACAAACGAGGAACTTTATTATAAGTGTAACGCTATTTTTCAGGGCATTATCATTTGCAGAAGCCCGAGGCCTTCCATTACGGCCCGACGGAGGAGGGCAGTTGACAAGACCGAGGGCTTCTGCAAATGATAATGCCCTAAAAAAATAGCGTTACCCTTATTACTGCTAAAATGGATGGAATTTGTTATCAAATAAAAAGAAACAACGATATCGGTTTTAAACATTTACTTTAATTAACCTGAATGCCACTGACTCACTTTTACAAAGATGGAAACGTCATAGAACAAATCCGATGACGTCACTGACTTCGAGATAAATGCTTTACATGGTTACCGCTTCGATGAAACCGCGAGTACTGGTATGGTACTGAGAGACCAAGGAATATAATCTTTAAGAAACTTAAAATTCGAACCCACGGCCAAAAGTTCCAGTCACATATAAGGGACGCAACTCTGCACATTATAGATAGAAAACGTTGCATATGAAATCAATGAATCCTGATATGTGGTTATTACACATTTCAAATGGAACGGTCAGAACTATCTGAGTCGTTACATATTCCAGGAAGTGCAGAGGTTAATAATTTGAAGCTGTTCAGTCTATAATAGGATTAAGCAATATAGTATTAGGTGCGTTTCCATGACCCACATATTACTTTATCTTCAGATCAAAGAAGGATATGTCAGTCTAGATCTAGGCATTGTACTAAGTACCCTTACAAGGAGATACTCTCTATTAAATTAGTGTAACAGGTTATTGGTGAAAGTGGCACTGACGATCTCATCTTTAATTGCGAGATACCTCAGAGCACATCATAGCCTCTTTTCCCCAAATTGGTTGCCATTCTCCTGTGGCCACGATGTAGTTGATTACTCCGTGGCATCGTTACGAAAGCTAACTGATAATGTATATATATTTGAATTCGTGTGTGAATATGTGCTGTTGTGTCTCCTTGCAACTCTGTGATGTATATGTGTGTGTGATTATGTGTGTGATGAGTGTGTATGTACGTGTGTTGTATGCGATGTATGTGTGTGAAGTGTATGTATATATGTGTGTATGTGCGTGATATGTGTGTGATGCGTGGGTGTAAAATGTGTATATTTGCGTGTGGTGTGAGTGATGTATATGTGTGAAGTGTGTGTGTGTGTGTGTGTGTGTGTGTGTGTGTGTGTGTGTGTGTGTGTGTGTGTGTGTGTGTGTGTGTGTGTGTGTGTTTGTGTCTGTGTGTGTGCACCTGAGTGCTGTGAGAACGTGTGCGTGATGTTTGTGTATGTGTATGTGCGTGCGTCTGAGACACATTAACAAGCGGTAATGGCCCGAGAAGACAAAATCCAAACATATAAAACACACCTTTCCTCCTTACGTCAATATTGTCAGAGAAGTGTGTAATTTTCTTTTTCTAACCATTGCACCAGGTCGGTATTGAACGTGCTGCGCAAGACTGAATTGTTTGCTGTGACCTACGGCCACTTGTGGGATGACATTATCGTGCAAGAAGGATAAAGACGTCTACTGTCCACTAGAAACATCTATTATCTCCGAAACACAATTCTCCGAATGGCAGTAATTAAGCCTACTTCACCGCAATTATCCAATTTTTTTATGCCGATATTGTACCATTACCTCGGAAAGGTCTTCCCAACGACTATCCATCCTTTTGTGGTGTAGGCCAGTGCACCAAGTCCCGTACATCTGTTCGTCTTCTTTATAGAAATATATTCATGTCGCATCTGGCTCAACTGTCCAAGACAAATATTCTGTGCGTAGACCTGGCTTAACCAGTTGCAGACAATTAGATTAGTATGATAGCATCAGTATAAAGGTATCGTGTGTGACATAGTTACAGCTGAGGTTTCTAGAGCCTCCACTTGTTGCAACTGTCTCTACCGATTGGCTGACGCGATGGTGTGATATCATGCTGATGTTTCGGTGAGTTGGACCTATTATGCATAGGGGCAGGTTCCCAATCTACCCTTTCATGGCCGTATCTACAGTATGACGTTGGAGGTAAACAGTAACATGTGTTTCGTAAACAAGGTGATGTTGTGCTGCGGATTGTACTTAATCACGATGATGCACGGGTGGCCCAGTCATCTAAGGCGCCGCGATTCGCTTTGCAGAGTTGCGTCCCTTGGGCACGCCAGAAACCTATGATTGTGGGTTCGAATTCCGGTTCGCCCCGATTATGTTTCTATGTTTGTCAGCACCATACTCGTGCTCGTGGATTTCACCGAAGTGGTAAACGTCTGAGACCTGCATCACTTCGGGCTTTCCTCCCACATGAAGCTGACACGCCGCGATATAGCTGTAATACTGTTAAAAGCGGCGTTAAACACAACTCACTCACTCACTTAATCACGTCATGGTGTCGCTATGAGACTATTGATGGACAATCGTGAATTCGAACCAAGGAACAGCAGCTTCTGAAAGGGATGCAATTCTACGTATGACAGAGGTTTCACCACCGGTCGGTAATCACGAAAAACTGTGACATATATTTCTGGCAAGATATCAACTACGAATATATACCGATCCACATTCTAAAGTCTACACTGTCTCTAATGTTGCCGCGATGTTCCAAACTTCATTGAAGAGCAAACACCACATGACCTACTCATGCTGCTAGAGGAGTTATGTATAGGGGGTGCGTTGCCAGCAATGTATTAACTACATAAAGTTGTGAGTACAGTACACATAATGTTGACACGATGTCCCAAACTTCATTGAAGAGCATACACCACATGACCTACTCATGCTGCTAGAGGAGTTATGTATAGGGTGTGTGTTGCCAGCAATGTATAAACTACACAAAGTTGTGAGTACAGTACACATAATGTTGACACGATGTCCCAAACTTCATTGAAGAGCAAACACCACATGACCTACTCATGCTGCTAGAGGAGTTATGTATAGGGTGTGTGTTGCCAGCAATGTATAAACTACACAAAGTTGTGAGTACAGTACACATAATGTTGACACGATGTCCCAAACTTCATTGAAGAGCTTACAACACATGACCTGGTAATGCTACTATAGGAGTGTATGTATTGGGTGTGTGTTGCCAGCATTGTATAAACTACATAAAGTTGTGAGTACAGGACACATAATGTTGCCACGGGACTATAAAATACTTTGAGTCGCCATAAGAGTATTAACTACATCATATTGCAATGATACTGCAAAGTATAAGTTGCCAAAAGAGAAAAGACTGCATGACATTGCCATCAGAGTATAATCTACAAAACAAATAGCCTATATGTATAAACTACATACCGTGCATGCTACTGTCGCCATGAGAGTATTAACTACATCATGTTGCAATGAAACTGCAGAAAAAAGGCTGCATGACATAGCCATTAGAGTATAATCTACAAAAAAAAGTAGAAACTACATACCGTGCCATACTACTGTCGCGTACATACTACATAATATTGTCATGATCACGTACAATGTGTTGCTACGACAGTATAAGGAACATGAGGTTGCAGTGAAATGAGGCAGTGCACATAATGACGCACCACCTCTGTATAATGTTTCAAAACGTTCTATACACCATAGTGAGGTGAAATGGGTTCTAATGTTGCGTTCAATGGTATTGCACTTGTATAGCCACGTGAATGCACGTGTGATTGTGTGTATGAGTGTGGCTGCGTGTACTAGTCCTGTTTAATTCCGGTTGTATAGTGCAAGCTCATTGAGATACAATGCCTTGTTTTTACATGAATAACCCAATCAGACACTGTATACAGACTCCGAGACGACCAGTCCTTGTTTTAGCCCCTTACTGCCGAGCTCCACGCAGGTATTAATATCAAATACCATCTTTTAACGTCGTTTGGTATGACGCGGCCGGGGATTGAACATCGGACCGTCCGCTCTCCGGGCGGACGCTCTACCACTAGACCACGGAGGCTGTCCTTTATATCATGAACCACTTATGACTTAAGATAAATTTTATGAAGTGCCAAAATTGATATACATAACAAACTACATATGATTAGGTACAAACAACAATGTTGCTACAAAGTATATAAAGTATGAGTGAGTGAGTTGGGTTTAACGCCGATTTTAACAGTATTCCAGTTATATCACGGCGTGTCAGCTTCATGTGGGAGGAAAGCCCGAAGTGATGTAGGTCTCAGACGTTTACCGTAAACTGACAAACCTAGAAACATAATCGTGGCGAACCGGGATTCGAACCCACAATCAATTTCTGGCGTGCCCAAGGGACGCAACTCTGCACAGCGAATCGCGGCGCCTTAGACGACTGGGCCACCCGTGCCCCCGTATACATTATGAATTACATGTAGATGCAGTATAAGCTACAAAACGTTGACACAATTTCAATGTATCATAAACTACTACGAATTATATGCATCATGAACTCCGCATGATTTTGTATAAACAACGTAATGTTGCCAAAAATTATATGTAACATGAATTATGCATGATTTAGTATAAACTACTGTTGCTACGAATTAGTAACATCGTGTATACATAAACTTACATAATGTTGACACAAATTGAATATGTCATGAACTAAGAATGATTTAGCAGAACCTGCACAATGTTGCAAGACGATATAAACTAATATTTCCCAACGATGTAGAACCTACACAATGTTACTGCATAAGTAGTGTTACAATTACGGTTTGTTTGGCTAGAAGTAACACGTTCGCCGTTAGATGTAACACTCAACAGTGATATCTGTTTCCTTATTTCCGTGTGTAGAGATAGGTAGACGCATTCTCAGAAACACATCAATAATATCACTCACTCTCTGTTGTTTCAGGCAAAGACGCAGTTATGCTGTAAATACATGTTATTGTATACTGAAATTAAACACCACCAAAACATGTCTAGAAATTCCTGATCCTAAATATGTTCGTATTATTACATGTCGTATACCTGTGTAGCATTATCAGATGAAATGAAACATGAACGAATACTGATTGTGTTGGTTGCAAAATATGTTATCATTAACCATATAACCTTAGCAGTTCGTGAGTACAAGACTTCTTACGGTTCCAAGGCTCTTGTACTTGCAGGAACCGCCGAATTCAGCTCAAAGATTTCTTCTCCTATGTCTGACCCTCATATTCCCTCTAGGTATTGACGAACACTGTAGACCTAATTGGAGTTATTGAACCGTCCCAATTTATCTCGCTTACAGCATTATCTGATTATTTTCATTCAATCGTGTAAGCGAATCGACTGCTTAAGAAGTGTAGTGAATTGCAAAGGGCTAAATCACTCACTGTTTCTTACCGGTCCAGGAAACGTTATCATAGTCTATACATGTCTACTCTGTTTCAGTGATTGATGCGTGTTCATTTCACACCCGCCTGATATCGACAAGGCAAATGCATCATGTTCTGTGTGTCTATATCACATGTCCGTATCACATGATCAGTTGGTTAAATAATGAGGTCAGTTAGATACAGATGATGCATTTTGCTTAGAAATCGATGTCATGATGAATCTACCAGATGATACCGTAAATAACGTCTTCATGGTACATTTTCCATCAAGCTACATGAACAGTATGACCCTGATAAACGAGGCTGGCAGTTGCACTATTAGGGTAAGATACTAGATTCGTTAATTGGCTGGCACCGTGTAATGGCGTTGTGTATCTGTTCATGAGATCGCGAAAACCAATACTTGATAGAAGAAACAACTTTACTGCTTTCGACGATGATATCACTGTTAGCCTGATGCGTGTGACCACCATCTGATTTGTTTGACCGGTACCAATATTTGAGCAAGTAATTTTAGCGCCCAATTGCAAGTCCAATGGTTTGGTCACTCTATATAGGTCATTTGGTCACATTATCTTATACAAATGAACTCATCACCCTATACAGATGGGATGACCACCCACATGATCAATGATGGCTAATTTGACCACCGATTCAAACGACCTGATCATCAATATGAAGAACGTTTGATGACTATGATTAGTTTCACCGCCGATTCAAGTGACCTGATCACCGTATATGGTCAATTTGAACCCGATTCAAAACGACATGATCGGCAGATGGAGCCGATGTGACCACCCTATTCAAAACAAGTGATCTTATTGTCACATATATCCGATTTATTCACCCGATTCAACTGATTTGACAACCCAACCCAATTAAAATTGTCACGTACATGTGGCTTCTTATTACTGCAAAGCATCTGTTGTGCAAGAGGCAAGAGAGGGACAGTGCGTCATCTATAGTACACCAGTGATGATTCTAATTTAGAATGCGGTTGGTCAGTTTGATTTCCCAACTGGCCGCAATGTGTAAAATCCAATCTTGGTGTTGCCGACTTGAAACGACATGAAATATGCTCAGGTGTGCCAGTACAAAACACTACTGACTCATTGTCATTTTGTAGAAAACGTTTACTCAAAAGTTGTTTGATCACGGTTATAAGATTCAAAGCCTTAGGTAATCGTTCAAAATAAATGTTACGGTACTAGACAAGTGGACATTTACATTATTGACACATCATTGAGAAAACCGATGTCACAATGCCATTTCCAAGGTGTCTCTATGTTTCCATGTCTGTCCAAGTGAAC
This sequence comes from Haliotis cracherodii, assembly GCF_022045235.1. Taxonomy (NCBI): domain Eukaryota; kingdom Metazoa; phylum Mollusca; class Gastropoda; order Lepetellida; family Haliotidae; genus Haliotis; species Haliotis cracherodii. Next base: position 11,475,725 of record NW_027266268.1, read on the forward strand.
GCTTGAATTGCCTTTGCATGTGTTTGTGACTGGTGACACTGGTGGGGCAAGATACGCTCAACTTTTCGCGAACACCTGGTGTTATCACTATTTGGATAGCGATTCATTTCCAATGATTGTGATATAGTCTGAAGAGTACAATAGACTCTACTTTTAGAAGAGACTTCTTATTTTCACAATAGGGTCAAACGTAGCTCGACGTCTAACTGTCAACAACACCACAGATCCACACATAAGGTCAATGTGAATATATATTAACAACACCCGAACCCTCAATTGCCCTGTGTGTAAAGATGACACGGGCGCAGAACACAAAGTATAAATGGTCTATTTTTTGCGTTCGTCTGAATATCAGCCGTGGTGATGTCAGCAGTCTATCACATTTTCGTTCTGTTCCACATCTGTACATCCCTTCGGGACATTCCTGGTCTCAGATGTATGCTTCTGGTACACGGACACGTGAACAAGTACAGACATAATAATGACTGAATGATCGTCTTACCAGCAAGAATGATCTCAGGCTTTCGCCCATGGCAACGCAATATTCCGCTATGGTATTTTCGATGATGTCGTGGTTGTCGTATATGCCACATTTGCTGCTACAGCTGTGGACATAGCTTATAGTGGAATTATTGTATCGGCCGAATCACATATTCAGACACTTTGTTATAAAACTACTGTTTCGTAGCGGTATATACCACCGAAATAAAGAAGGGCGGTACATTTCACGTTTGGACGTACATGTAGTTATATTCAGACCAATTGATTTCTGAGGATTTGTCCCCATGTGCTGAACATCCATTGTGACTGCGAGGGTTTTGTCTCATATATAAAGCGCCACATTGCCACCGAATGTATTGTTGAGAAAGTGTTATCCCTTAATGCCAAATATGAGAGCGTGAAATTCGACTCTTTAAGACATCTACATCTTTCTTTTTATCTTTTAAATTAAGGTAATGATGTTGCTGCAAGTGTGCTAAACAGTTTCAATCCCCAGACAATACGAATTGGTAAAACATGTTCTCATTCATGTTGAACAAGGGGCAGTCGGGTAGCCGAGTGGTTGAAGTCGGGTTCGATTCCCGACATGGGTACAATGTTTGAAGCCCATTTCTGGTGTCCCCCGCCGTGATATTGCTGGAATATTGCTAAAAACGTCCTAAAACCATACTCACTCACTCACTCATGTTGAACAACAAACTGTCCAAAATGCCTCATGATGTTCACAAACCTGCCACCATTGTCAACCTATAATTAACCGAGCCATTTTTGTCTATCGCTTACCTATCGGTTTCCATTTCAATGAAACAAGACCTTCAAACAATCAAGTACGTTATCGACATTTGCAAAGTACATGAAAGATAAGGATCCAGTCCATATATCAAGGTTTCCATTGGAAACACTTTACCGCTGGCTTCATCCGTTTCATTGCTATCTGTGTGTATGGCTTAGTACATATGCTACAGGGGCTCATTCAGTTACAAAGAATGTAGATATACACTTTATTGATTGGCGAAAACATATATGTCGTTTCCATGGCAAATGTTCTATGTTTAATGTCATGTTGTAAAACCAGAGGTCTTGCTAGTTCTATGTAGATGTCAGCACAGGTTATTATGCAGCTCATGGCCTAATTCAAACATTGCCGAGGCCTCTTATGTCTAAATTCATACGCTATTCCTGGGCCCTCTCAGTGTGTTATATTTGCATTAAAGTCCACAGAGAAATGTTAATATCCTTGGAGACTTCCACACCATTCGCTAACACGATTAGTTCGATGTAGGTATAATCTTGAAAGGCGTTATCAGCCACAGAAGATGTTCTGTGTCAATACAATGTCAGAGATATAGTGCCTGACCCTTAAGTCACAGTGTACACATGTACAACATATAATTGCACAACAAACAATTACAACATGTTGTCATCATTAACGAGTTATTCCTATTGCAATTCCCAGTCCCTTGCTCTGCATACAAATGACTACATTGTATCAAAATCTCCATCTTGTTTGAAAGTAACCTAAACCTCAACTTATCATTAAGAGATTGACTATCAGCAATGTTTCGACTTTCATCTTTTACCTACTTAAATATCATATTTCAAAATTAATTAAATCCTCATCAAGAGAAATAACCAAGTGCAAGTATATCCAACGGAATATACAAAGCAATCATTTCGATGTGGGGCGGTCGGGTAGCCTAGTGGTTAAAGCGTTCGCTCTTCACGCCGAAGACCCGTGTTCGATTCCCGTCGTGTGCAGCCCATTTCTGGTGTCCCCCGCCGTGATATTGCTGGAATGTTGCTAAAAGTGGCGATAAAAAGTTACACACTCGCTCTAACCCGGCAGGCATGGGAGGCAGTTGTCTGTAAAAGACCATGATATGCTGTTCAACGCGGGATGGAAAGACGTATGGATGGATGTGTTTTTATTTCCAAACATGTTTACCTTTTTATTTAATATAATTGTTGCCGGGTTAATTTTAATTGCTATTTTGTAAATATTTTAGTTAAGTCTATCATTGTCTTGTTTCTGTTTCTTGCCGCTTCTGTCTCAAGCTAGATTACTTGTGCAGTATCAAAAAAATCTTACTAGCTCCAGCACTCATATAACTATTAATTTAACAATAGACATCATCAACACAAGCGTCTTGCTTTGTGTTCCTTTTCTAGCTTCTTATCATGAGAGTCAACGTTTTAGCTAATCGGATGCTCAGATACAAAGAGTCAGTTTTGTTTTATAGTTTGCGAGTTAGCGGATGGTTAATTTTGTGTTGTTTCTAAGACACAAAAGATTGTGCGCAAAAGCCCCTGATATCTTTAGATAGTTTACCAACTGTGTCGCTGGTATACTTTCCCTCTTAATTCGTTAAATTTATAATCAAATTCAGCTATAAATCATTGCTTAAATATCATCTAATGACATGTGTGAATGCAGTATTTATGTACACTAAGATTGAATGGACACGGATGAAAAGGTTATTTTACATGTTCTTAATTTTATTGGACATTTAATGTTTCATATGCAGCCTTATCTTTTTTCAAATTTCTAGGATATGGCAGTTGAACTGATGGTACCTGTGATCTGACCATCTTATACAAAGTTGCCAGGCCACTTACAGTGGTAAGTTATGTGTATATTGTGTTTATATCATAGCGATTTATAGAGGTCGAGATAATGTAACGTATGAAGTAATTTAGGTTCTGATTTGGCTTAAACTCACAAGTTTAACTGTAACTACTGCTCTTCATGTTCATGTTACATAAATCTATAATATCAAGTGTAAATAATATTTCTATTTGCATGGCATATTATTTTGGATGAGCCTTGTATCTAAATGTAGTGTATGCATCGGTGTGTTGATACTATGCGATATGTTCGTATCATTTCATCTATTAGACATTTTCATTGCATTTCTTAAGCATTTGTGCAAAGCTAGAACCGACTAGTACACGTGCAATGCATATTAAATTAAGATACAGCTGTCAACTCACACCCCAGTAGCTTGTTCTGTGTTTTCCTTTAATAACCGGAGCCTTGCACGCTACTTCATAACAACAGTTTTTCTGTTAGGTGGGTGTTCTTTAATTTATTTGAGTACAATATTTGGACTTACCTTGACATGTCCCTGTAGCGTTTTGACAGGAGAGATCTTTGAGTGAGTCACAGATGTCTTTGCTGTTGCAGAAGTCACCACGTTGTCGTGCACACATGTAGCAACAGCTGCAGCCGTCCTTCACGATGTTCACACCCTCGTTACATCGAAGTTCCTCCACTGGGCACTGGCATGGGTACCTGCACAGCTTGTTTTCCTGCAAGACCAGAGGTGGAAGTTATAGACACACCAACAATGTTACACTGTAAGCTAACTATATGTAAGGGGAATAGGTAACTGCACAGCTTGTTTTCCTGCAAGACCAGACGTGGAAGTAATAGACACACCAACAATGTTACACTGTTAGCTAACTATATGTAAGGGGGAATAGGTAACTGCAGAGCTTATTGTCCTGCAAGACCAGACGTGGAAGTTATAGACACACCAACAATGTTACACTGTAAGCTAACTATATGTAAGGGGGAATAGGTAACTGCAGAGCTTATTGTCCTGCAAGACCAGACGTGGAAGTTATAGACACACCAACAATGTTACACTGTAAGCTAACTATATGTAAGGGGAATAGGTAACTGCACAGCTTGTTTTCCTGCAAGACCAGACGTGGAAGTAATAGACACACCAACAATGTTACACTGTAAGCTAACTACATGTAAGGGGGATGGGTAACTGCAGAGCTTGTTTTCCTGCAAGACTAGACGTGGAAGTTATAGACACACCATCAATGTTACACTGTAAGCTAACTACATGTAAGGGGAATGAGTAACTGCACAGCTTGTTTTCCTGCAAGACCAGACGTGGAAGTTATAGACACACCAACAATGTTACACTGTAAGCTAACTATATGTAAGGGGGATGGGTAACTGCACAGCTTGTTTTCCTGCAAGACCAGACGTGGAAGTAATAGACATACCCACAATGTTACACCGTATCCTACCACATGTAATTGGGCATGGATAACGGCACAGCTTGTTTTCCTGCAAGACCAGGCGTGGCAGTTATAGACAAACCAGTAAAGTTACACTGTAACATATTACATACATACAAGGCATGCCGTCATATAATCTGGAACTACGGCGGTAAACACAACTCAATCACTAAGTCTACAGTTACCAGACATATGCACAAGTTCTTGATATATATGTAAATGTAAAAGGGATTCATGTTGGTCTGTTATTGTGTCTGCAAGGGAACAGGGCAGCTGGTTACCTAATGGACAAGCAATCTGAAATATTGACCCTCGCAGTATCTGTGTGTATTCCTCATGTTGCTCGTTTTTATAAACATTCTTGAAGGCTCAAACAGTAGCCATTTAGATCACGGGACACGTTATTCCTTTCTCAAAATAAGACCATTTTCAAGTTATTTGAAAATCAATATAGGATTTCACAAAACACATTCCCATATTTCTTCAACCTTTTTTGGCTTAGAAGACAAGATGAAAGCACTCCAGAAAATATTGAACCAGACTACATTTTCCATGTTGATAAATAACTTCATTATGTAAATACTGAACATTACAACTCCTCCAGTTCTCCCATGGTAAAAACAAAGCATTCAGTCATAAGGTGACAACCGTCGATATTGGGAAAGGTTATTGGACACTGGCTGATCATTTCGTCAATTTAAAACTTAATCCAGGGAAGGAACATGAAATTCGGAATGGATTGTAATAACGTTTTTGTATATGACATTGAGTAACAGCGCCAAATTCACATCTTCCTGCTCCTCTGAGTTACCCGGAAATCCATACTTGGGTTTTACTTTTGCCCTTCATGCGAAGATTGTGCATTCTGATGTGGTGATAGACGCTGCCCTCTGGTGACATAAAATCTCATTCCATCTCCAAGATATCAACATTGAAAGACGTTTCGCTCTGACGTAAAATCGAAGTACCAGGACATCCTCTGTACGAGTAATAATCCAGACATTCCATTTCCAAACTGATGTAATCCACCCTTTATATCTCACCTGATAGAACTTTGGAAAAAAAATCAATCAAAATTTTAATTTTAATATTTCTTAAAGTTATTTTGATGAAACCGCAGAGAGAGTTCATATAATAAGTCCTACATAAGACATTATCAGAAAGCTGACAGTCTTAGTTCAAATAAATAACATGTCGAAGGGGGATAACCGCTTTTTGCTTGGATGCGTACCTTCTTTGTTCACTGTTAAACTACTTCAAGAAATGTATTCGGCCCATTCAAAATTGGGCCAATTTAACACGGACCCCATCAAGTCCTGACAATATTTTCATCGATTTTTACAGCAATAGGTCCCACATTCTGACCCAATGACAAGTTCAATTAATTAAAGCTGACCGGAGAATTAATTATACACCTTAACAATGAAGTACCAACGATTCAAGAAACAGTCACTTCAAAACGAATTGACAGAGGAATTCTTCCCGATTAATAGCATTCCCATTCCCTTTATTGCTAGTTCTCCCAGCTTTATTGCGAGAAGGTGTCGAGTGCAAACGAAGGTCTTATATTTCTCGTTAGACCTCAAGAACCTTCGGCCATGAGCCTCGTGGATAAGAGCGTTCTTTCCAAGTGTTGGATCAAAGCCAAGGTTTGTTCAACAATATTGAACTTTGGCGTAACTGGCGCGTGCCAAACTCCCATAATCCCAGCTGACAATTTGCAAGCTTAAAGAGATCAATGGACATTTAGGTATATCTCCGATATAATCGGATACTCATCCACGTGTGTGCCTGTATCAGACCAACCCGAGATTTAATGGTGAAGGGCAATGAACGATTATGAATCAGATGAGTGGATGAGGTTGTATGTAACACAAAGTTTGCAATAAAACATGAGTATATATAAATCACATAGGCGAAAACACAGCCAAGCGTCAATATAAACGTGCTGATGTTTTTCTTAGAGTATTTGAAGAAAGTTGTTTATTGAATGTACTAACGTAAGGAACCCTCGCTATATGTATGTCTTAGTTCGTATGTGGGATCCAGATGGATGTAAGCTTCCCTGTCACAACGCGGTGCACGTAAACAGTAAATATCACTGAATAACTACGTTCATTCAAATACAATTTGCCAATTTACTCCCATGTCTACACACTGTAGTATTATTATATTACATCTACTCTGTCCAAACAGTCCATATGAAATTCATGCAATCTCTGGAAAATCAAATTTGGGGATGTTCATTGAAGGTAGGGTTATTTATTGTAACTATTGGCCATTACATACAAGGACGTTACGAACTGATTCAAGTATTAACCATATACACTGAAAGTAGGTTCTTTGTTGATGAAAATAACACAGGAATCAATAGTAGGAACGATAATTCATTAATAGTACAAGAGGTGAATTGAAGTTAAAACGGCCTGACGTCGCGTGTCGTTGTTTGTACTTGTTGGGACTACTGTTATCGCACTGAAAACCCTTGCCGCAATTTAACATGCATAACCTACTCAGACACAGTAACCCTTTAATGCCGAGCACCAGCCAGGGTAACAACAAGTTACATCTTTTCAAGGGTCTTTTGGTCTTCTAGTTACATCTTTACAAGGGTCTTTTGGTATGACACGGCCGGGGATTGAGACACCGAGCTCTATCCAAAAAAACATGGATGCGATTTTAGACCATAAAGAACTTGATATGAATATGCCCCCGTGAGATTCCGGTTTTAGTTGACCACCAAGAACATATGACTGTCGTCCTAGGCGACGTAATCGGTCAGGTGGTCTGTACCCGATGAAGTGATTCATCCTGTCCAGCAATTGTGGAAGGAATGTAATTGTCATCACAAATAAGTATCAAAGGAATGTGCCCCAGGAAATAAGTACCTTAATTATACACAGTTTAAACATGAATTCAAAGATAATCTTCAGTTAACGCTGCTCTTGTAATGAATGACCATACCGCGTATCACATTGCACTAAACGTGACCACAAGGACCGGTGGGCCTTTGGACCTGTGGCCATGCTCGTCACATGGCCAGCCTTAGTAATTAGTCTTCTCTGTGAACTTGTGAGAACGTGTTATTTGGGGTTAATTGGTTCATTAAAATTTAGTCAGTGGGCGAGTGAAATGGTCTTAAGAGCCACCCTCCTTTAATTAGTGTCATCATTAGTACAAAACCACCATATCAGTCAATGTCTTTACAGAACAGTCTTTATTTTCTATCATTTCCATATGTTCTTCACATAGAACTTCAAACGTATATGATCAAAACACCTTTGCAGCTGATTTAGGGACGTTATATACCCAAGGATATGGAAGTCGATTTCGTGATTGTCTCCAAGAATAAACCAAGATCTGAAAAATGACCAGAGTGGTAGACAATGAAGTGCAAAATGGAATCCCTAAAGCCAGATATATAATTAAATGTTAGAGTGAAAAGTAACAATCAAGAAGATCCACATTGAGTTTCTGTCGTCGTCATTCAGCTCTTGCAATTACTGCAGCAATCTTACCATTCTTTTAAGACTTCCGAGGTGCTATTGATTGCACTTGTAATGCCCCCCTGTCACTCACGCGCTGCCTTTTTGTCTTCTCACAGACTGTTTCAGCATTATCTAATTCAACAGTTAACGTTAACTCACAACGCTAAGCCCCATATGATTTGACGTCTGACACTGGCTGTGGAATTAACAACGCGGATGAACACGTGTCAGACGGGTAATTTGTTTGGAATTTGAATAGAACGACACGACTGAAGACATCTTCATTTTCTCCCTCCAGAGAAATCTAAATGTGAAATCGACAAGACCTGCAGACAAGTCCGTTGACAAGACGGGGACGCAATACTGTCAATCTGAAACGAACAGACACATTAAGCCGTGCATTGAGTGCCGTTTAATGCCACTATATCAGAGGGGTTAGTGCGTTTCTCGTGTATATCTCACTCGTGTCAAGATGTCAGAGAAATGGACATCACTGTGTCTATTGCAGGCAACCACCTGAGGCTTTTTAGCTTCGTCTGTCAATAAGAGTCAAGGATCGATATTTAAAGATATTAAAAGCCTTGCTTGAGAAAAGATAACGTCGATTAGAGCTGTGTAAAGTCGCCCAAAGGCCATGGATGTAATGGTAAATTTGACGCTGGAGCTACGTGACGCGTGCTGTCATTATACACGTGGTAGGATATGTTGAAATGAACAGTCAATCAGAAGAAGTTATTTCGATTACCTTCACCTTGACCTATATTACACAGCTTCACGCAGCTGTCAACCAACAATGACAAACAAATAGGTCATGATGTTCACATCATGAGAACATCAGAACACAGAATCATAAATCTGCTTGTCATACATCAAATGTACGTAATCCGTTAATGAATATTACGGCCAAGTAATGAAACATCACGAATTACGAAATGGCAGCTCTGTGTGAATCAATATACCATATTCTGAGCCTTGGAAGGAAACATTTACAATGTCTATAACCGTTATTCCCTCAGGCGTAATATTCTTCTTTTCAAGAGCGTTCTTTAATTTGATAAAGAAATGTCGTCGGCTTCTACATGACAACCGCTCCTTCTTAGATTTGGACGTGAACAGCCTGGAGCGTCGTAAACGCTTGATATCAAGTTTGTACATCAACATGGAAGGGCATGACATTATGTGTGTTTTGGATATCCTTTCATTTGATTTGGTATGAACGATAAAAATAATGTTCATTTTGCTTTCAAAAGTAACCGTTTCGAAAATGGGGACATTGATCCAATGCGCGAAAGTTCGCCTTGCAGAGCTGTTCGTTTAGGAGCACAGAGGATCCCCTGGTCGTGGGGTGAGTCCAAGATTCCCTCGGTTATGATACTTGATTCTTGACCTTAGCAACTAACCTAGCCAGGTAGTTTCATTCACAAAAGCGTTGAGTAGCATTTAGTATCGTGGCTATAATGTTTATATCCGCAATTCATGTACTTACTTGAACTTCAGTAAATAAAAAAATTATATAGAATTAGGAAGCGAATGTAAACATATTTACTGCTATTACTACTAATTATCTGACAGAAATAGTTTGTAAAGTTTATCAAATTAATGAAATTTACTGTCAACGCAGAAACTATCATGTAATTAGTAGACTTTACTAAGAAGTTAGTATTTTTTTTACAAGATGGTATGTCGCCACAAAGTAAAAAGTGCTTAGTTGTAATCAGTATACCATCATTGTATGAGAGAAATACTATTAGGCATACAGCAAAAACAGATTTATGAACACAAGGATTTTATATCCGGTGGAAGTTGAACCTGCACCTCTTGATTTGTAGTCAGTCACGCTACCACATGTGCTTCGGAGTCTGTTGCCGACACAAGTGTCAATGTTCCTTGTCACCATTAGCTTGGCTTATTTGTACATTTTTAGGTTAGTAAAGTACCAAATTCTTTGTAAGTCCTTGTGGTATATATATGTGCCTGTGAATCTGATTCGCAAATCTAATTTCAATATATGATATACATTTTATCCACATTTGACTTATGGTATGATGGTATGCAATTTATTAACCATGTTCAAAGGTATATACATTCTAAACATGTTTAAAGGTGTGTCAATTATAAACATGTTTCTATCATCTGGATGTTGTGTTGTGGTGGTGTTTAGGCCATGAGGTGATAGCTCATTTCATGTGTTAAGGCCCTAAACGTGTTTAGATAGGACACACTAAATGAGCATACCGCTGAGGATTGAAACCCACACCTTAACATGTCTTGTATTTGTTTACATGCTTAACACATTTTGTACAGTGTGGTTTTAATATATATAGCCTGTCATGTATACTCCCCAGGGAGCTGAGAATGAAAATCGAGTGCTCACTGATCCATTGACTGGGGTGATGATAGTGTAGCGCTATGAGCATCCACTTGGTGAATGGAATCTGGCGCATTATAAATGCACTTATTATTATTATTATAAATTATTATTATCATTACTACTTTGGGTAACCATGGTTCAAATACAACTACACGTCCTAATTAACGTATATGTACATATTTTAACATAAACTGTTTTAACCTCCCTGCGCTAGTGGCCCAGTGACCGAAGCTTACTTGACAGTGTCAAGTGCCTATGTGCACTGGTTGACCTAATCATAATTAGTGCCTCGTCAACAACGCGACGGTAGTTGTTGGTTTCAACTAAAATGTAAGCATCTTCCGCCTGCGCATCTTTTCACCTAATCAAGCAATAACTTCCCCATGTGATTTGTTTCCTCTTTGCACTGTCGTGAAGTCTATCTAAGTATGAGAGTCGTATTGCATTGTCGTATAAAACACCGTAGTACAGATAAGAAATGTGTTATCGATCCGTTACGACGTCGTAATAGCCATCATCAGTCCTTGACTTTATGGCCTGGTAGAAGCACCGTGTCTACACATCTACATGAACAGGTATACATGTGAATGCTGCAAATATATTCATAAATTACAATGCTAATTTCTAATCACAAAATAGTGTCACACAAATCACAACATCTGTGAATAAAAAGAAATGAGTTCAATGTTTCAAATCCATTTCTTCACACTACTGCACAAGACACGTTCAAAGAATGCCGAAACAATTTTTGAAAATCCATGATATAATCATGCAATCGGGACTATATTTTGCGAATAGTTATATGATTAGGGAAAAATCTGGAATAATTCAATCCTTAATACAAATGAACACACGATGCTTTTTGTCCTTTAAACGTATGCCTATTGTACCGCACTCGTCGAAGGAATTCTCAAACGTACCAACTGATTGATTTGCCCGGCAAAAACCGTCTCCTATATATTTACATGTATGTATAGGATTTTGGGTCTGCGTGAACGTATGATTGTCTTATAGTTGATATGATCCACAATGATTACTGTTATAAGCATCACCAAAAGAACAGAAAGACATACATTAGAAACACATTGGCCTGTTATGCATGACCTCATGCATTGTAGACCAATGCATTAATAGAAAGCTTTATCTACAAGTCTCAATGGTTGTGGTCTGAATATTTCCTCTGCTGTGAGGCCCGTGGGAGCTTAGTGTGGATTGCGACGTAACTACATCGCCATTTGTCGACTTTAGATCACACTCTCTGACACCGTAGGGCCTTTTAGCTGATGAAAAAAGTATAAAGCAGGTTATATTATAGATAGGCATCTTTTAATGCATAAATTTCATTCAGCCGAAGTAAAGCCTGTCCGAATGGTATCTGTAAAAGGTAATGGGAAAATGGTTTTAACAAATAGCTTTCCCCTTTCCGTTTGTCGGGTTATCTTGTCCGAAGTTGACGTGGTTAGGAACGTTCATGCTGTTGATTCTGAAGACGTAACAATCAAAGACCAGGCTTTTCAGTAAAACAGCATACACTCGTCCTAATAACTAGCACATCCATTACTAAATGTAACCGGATAGTGTCTACTTCAGCTTTGGTTAAAAGTATAGATTCAAAAATAAATTGAGGATAACATCAATTATCTGGTGACGGTTTTATGAGGTTAATGTGAAGAGTGTGTTTGGGTGAAGGTGTTTGCCAGAGGGACACTGAATGAGTCAATTTGTGAAATGGGGTTAAACGTCGCGTCCAAGATTATTGCACTTATATCGCGACGTGCATGCACGTGTGTGTGTGTGTGTGTGTGTGTGTGTGTGTGTGTGTGTGTGTGTGTGTGTGTGTGTGTGTGTGTGTGTGTGTGTGTGTGATGCCGATTTATAGTGCTAGCCCACTGCAATACCATGCCGCAGTTTAACATGACTTCCCCACTTCAATTCCACCATCAGGTTTTTGTGTGAAGTTTTGTGTGTCCCGAGTGAGAGCTCTTTGTAATCCATTCCTGAGAATTAGCCTGAGGGATGAAGCGGTGTCTGCTGTACTGAGGTCTGTACGGGGTGGTTCATGTTGTAAGACGTTTGACTTCTTAAATATGTTTACTCATGGTTTTCTGCTCTGAGAATATATGAAAAGAATATGGGTTTAGAGTGCGTCATAAGATTTTCGCTCAAATATTTTGTAAAGAGAAGCATTTGGTTTGATATGTCCAGCGATAACGATGACCTCGACTCAGACCAGATTGTGTTCAACCAAATTCTAAACAATCGTTACAAAAATTCGGTAAAGTATATATAACTGATACTAATGGCTTTAGATTAATTATATGTTCATGTCATGGTTACATGTGAACACTCATGATGTCAGCGCATGGGCGTGTTGAGCTCGTACAAGATACCATTTTATTAACTATTTCAAAATTGATCTAGTTCTACAATTTCCTTGCAAGACCCGAACTTTAGTTAAACCCCAAAATCATATCTGTGCTGGGAAGAAGGCAATCCCTTATGACACATAAATATAAACTTATGGGTAATTTAGCCCGTATTTAACATGATGGGTTCGGAAATCAAAGCCTACTTCCCCCGAAATTCTTCTCCTTGGAGGCTCTCCTCCAGTTCCCACTTTCGTCTCCACAGTTAACACGATTACAAGCCATCAACTCGCTGATGCAACGGCGGAAATTATACCGTTGGCCGCCATCACTCTCAAAGGCAGGAAGAGATCGATCGTTTTATTGCCTCAGATCAAAAAGTGACATAGTTTAACTTTACAGACACCGTTTATAACACGGAGGGGACGAGACCATGATCTTTGAGCTTCCATCTATGACCTGTCCGCATTAAGGTAATCACCGGTGTGCAGTGAAAATGCTTCCTGTGAAAAAATCGACCGGGATCGTTATTGCCACAGCAAGTGGTTGAGTGGTTGCGATCAGTTGTAGGTGCTTTTACCAGTTCTTCTTGAAGTCTCTTTCAAAGCAAAATAAAAAATAATTCCAGGAACGTGTATAGTCTTCATGCCTTTCAATGGCGTGAGTGAGTGAGTACGGTTTCATGCCGCCTTTAGCAATATTCCAGCAATATCACCGCGGGGACACCAGAAATGGGCTTCACACATTGTACCCATGTCGGGAATCGAACCGAGTCTTCAGCGTGACGAGAGAACACTTTAACCACTTGGCTAAACGACCGCCCCTTTATCAATGGAACTATCAAATGAAACAATACGTGATTGTGGCTCGGGGTATATTTAATAAAAAATAATATGTCAATTGATAATGCAAAATTCCATTCATCCAGTGATACTCCTTCCGCTACATTTATATTTACCCCGGTGACTGGAATCAGGTTACAGTCTCAGCTCCCTGGGGAGTACACAGTATATATTTTTATTTTACCAGTAACATTAACACTTTTTGGTGTTTTTTCAATAATGTCCTCTGTGTGTGTGTGTGTGTGTGTATGTGTGTGTGTGTGTGTGTGTGTGTGTGTGTGTGTGTGTGTGTGTGTGTGTGTGTGTGTGTGTGTGTGTGTGTGTCTGTGTGTGTGTGTCTGTGTCTGTGTCTGTGTGTGTGTGTGGATGTGTGTGTGGATGTTCGTAATACTAACTGTTTTAGAGAAATAGCCCACTAAGATACCATGCCACAGTTTAACATGGATACCCCAAACAGACACCACTCGGACACAGAACCGACCAGTTCTTTTTTATTGCACTAATGTTGCAGCCGGGGATCAAACCTCCGACCTTACGTTCTACGGACAGTCACAGTATCCACTGGACCACGAAGGCGGCCGCTTACTCTTTCACTTATTCAGTTATACACTCACTCCCTTATTTGATAGAGATTCATACACACATGCCCAGGGTGTGGTCGGTATTAAAAAAAATCGACTCTGCTTTTCGGAGATATTTCTTATAAATATGGAAAGGCTTTTGTCGCTTTTAATTCAATAAAATCAAACGGTTGATAATGCAGCTATAGCATCATTTGAAGATACATGTACCAACCCCTACAAGTGCAGCGTGATGTTAAAAGAAAGCTCCAAAGTGATGCAGGTCTCACAATTGTATTAAAATGTTGATACTTGGTATAACGTACAACCATGTATACAGTTTGGAGAAAATTTAGATCGAAATTGAGGAGCAGCGGATCCTGACATGATTACAAAACTCAACAGCGAAACCGCAGATCACTTGACAACCCATTTACTTTCATAATGGATACGTATGTGTGCCGTTACAGCTTGTAAACACCAAGCTTGACGATGTTTCATATTTCAATAATACAAAGGACACATGAAACTCACGTTGGTATAAATATTTTATTCTCCTATTCCCTAAAGAAGAGTTCTCTTTGTGGTTCTGTAAGCTTTCCTTTGAAAAAGGAACTCGCGGTGCTTCATATGGTAACGATCTTTATTCAAGGTCATTCTTGGCAATTGATCATAATGTTTTTAATGGAGTGGTGCTGAGTGGATCAGCATTCATGTACAATGTATTTCACCTTCCATTAATATTGTACTAATGTCACAGTTCAAAAAATAAAATATATTAGGGCCTATTAATAACAACATACCTTGGGTTTCATCACAAAAAACAATGACATACAAATTAACATCCCCAATGACATAGGACATATCTGTCAAACAAACAAGAAATAATTAATGAATTATGTTATGGTATACGTTGTTATTACATGTTTCTTCAGGGTTCCCCCAAACTATTAGAAATTGGATATCATAGTACTATCCTTTATAATGAGGAGACAGTTGTTGTTTAGATTAACAATAAGATAAGATGATTAAATGAGTCTCTGTTTACGGAGTGGCCATGTGTACAGCGCACAGGTTACAAATCAAGCGATGCTGAGCAACGTTGGTGGCGGAGAATAGATGGATTGAGGGCCGTGTCATGTAGGTTTGAATCCTGAGAGTATCTGTGTTTTCAGTCCTTCCCCACATTAAGCACATGTTTCATATGGTTACATGTTACATGGACTATGCCTGCCAGCACTGAATGGGTACCCGGTAGAATAAGATGGTAAGGTGACTGGTAACCTTCTCAAATGCAGCTTGGGTTGTATTCTCCCAAGGGAGCTCAATATGAAATTCGACTGATCTATAGACCCTGGTAATAATATAACGCCACTGAGAACTACCCAAGCTTTATAAATTCTTTTATAGTCGGCAATATTTCAGGTATATTGCTCCGGCATGTTCGTAAACGAGCCTAGGCCAGACGAACCAGTAGTTGACATAACCATGACTGCCAGGTTACAGTCTGTGACTAGCTGATCGTTATTAGATGGATCTTAAGACCAACTTGAGGTACTGGGGAACTCTTCTGATCTTCTGACATGCATGTGATTTGGGGTCAAGATGGAATGGGGAGACAATGACGTGGAGTGGGTATGTGTCTGGATTAGAGTGCGTTAGCGACTCAAAATGGCTTGATACCGCCTTCAGCTATGTTCCAGCAATAGTAACATCAAATTGGATTCACCCGTTTGGGGAATCGAACGCTGACCTTCGGTCTGACGAGGGAACTCTTTATCTTCTAAGCTACCCCCAAAACGTTTCTGAACTACAGATTGAGACATAAGTAGACTTTAATCGAGTTGTTGTTACTTGTTGTTGTTGTTTTGCCGCACTCAGCAATAGTACAGCTGTATGATGGCGGTCTGTATAAATAATCGAGTCTGGAACAGACAATCCAGTGATTAATATCATGATCATCGATCCAAGCAATCGATGAGAATCGATGAAATGCATCAACCAAGTCAGCGAGCCTGACCACCCGGTCCCGTTAGTCGCCTCTTATACAAGCATAGTCGCCTTTTACGGCAAGCATGGGTTGCTGAAGACCTATTCTACACAGATCGTCACGGGTCCTTTAATTGAGAACCTTTCCGGGGAAGATAACGACAATTTATAGGATCATTTAGCATGATCCTACAGAAGCAAGAAAGTCATAACTGCAGTAAAGAATCATTTTCAAACATGATCCTCAAATGAGCAGCACTGTACTTGACAGTGGCAGGGATAGAGTATGGAAATATTCGCTCCCCTGTCGCAGTCGAGGGAAGGTTCGTTTTGAACAGTACTGTAGTTTACACGGATGGCCACAATGTGTGCATATCCAAATGAACAGCACACATTATTTTTAACCATTATACAACCCGAAAGGAACAGATGAAGTTTCTCAAGGGCATATTGGCGTGTGTATCAGCTGATGTGCCGCGATACTCATCTTGTCTCAATGTTACCACGGGGCAACTTTGATTAACACGTACAACACATACATTCAGCGTCCTTCTTTCCAGCTGTCGTAATGGTCGAAGGTGCCATTGATTTTTACTTCAAAGAGTTCCATGGAAACTGAGGGCAACACGAAAAGGCGATAGCATGATTCCATATTGACTTCCGTTAACGTAACACATCTTAAACCCCAAGATAACTTATTGACTTCTTTAAATCCTTCTCTTCATAAAATGGAATTAACGTCAGTAACAGTTAATTATGTCAACGCTGCTCTGCCATCACCTTGGACCTTCTGCAATTATGTGAAACACTTGAGGTCCATAGTCAGTGATTGATTGGGTTTTTTTATGTTACGTAGAATTCGGTAATATCCCAGCCATGTCACGCCTGCTTGTAAATAATCGGGTCTGGATAAGCAACCAAAGTGTTTCAAAATGTGAGCAACGGTTGATGTACCATGTGGGCACAATGACATGCAATCCCCTAAGCCATGGAATCTAAATGCTCGCCTTCTATTCCCAGCAGAAAAGGGTCGGGGACCCGTTCTAACCTGGCCGGGCCGTGGGGTAGCCTTGTGGTTAAAGCTTTTTCTCGTCAAGCCGAAGGCCTAGGTTCGATTCCCCACATGGGTACAACGCGGAAACCAATTTCGGGTGTCCCTGCCGTGTTATTGCCGGAGTATTAATAAAAGTGGCGTAAAAACTTAAACACTCACTCTAACCCGGCAGTTGTTTCATACGATACAGTTCCAACAGGATCAATTCTACCACTATGATCAGCAGTCTGCATGTCTCGAACAACGGATAATGCTACACATTTCGAGTTAAGAGGTTTACAGTATTACTGCTGATAGAATGTACAACCAAGTATAGTTAATCCCGAATAAAACGAGGAAGTGGTTACAACAAACGGAATATTCGTTCCAGGCAAACGACAGAAAACGTTTTTGCCCATGACATTAAAGCTTAATATGTGCATAATGAACTGTTCGTTATATCCGAATTGCTTGCATTTCAACAGCCAAACGCATTCAAGCAACTTTTGCAAAACGTAATACTGACACTTGCAAAATTCGATGCCAAGACCACCCATGGTGCCTTAAAAGTGGCGAATTCCCTAACACATAGATATACTTGTATACGCATGTTTCAGTAAAAGGCTCAGCTCAGCGTGTACAAAGAACAATGAACAAGTATATACGAATAACACGGAACGTGAGTGAATGTCGAGTTCATGGATTAAAATAGACTTGTTCGTTACGAAACACCAGATGTTGTTAAATTCAAAGTTTCCAACGCCTGAGAAGATTTGTGTATAAGATCTGATTCAATCAAACGCGATGGAACCAGTTGACCCTTGTGCGAAAAAGCAGCCATTAACTGCAGATACTGCCACAATAAACGTCAAAAATAGAACTAATAAACTCCACATGTTGACGTCTTACATCAATTCCGCCCCTCCTGGGGAGCAGAGCTGACATTCAGTGGAAGGAGCTCTGTTAAAAATAGATGAATTCTTGTAACCAATTAAGTGCTTTCACTCCGCTTCAAAATGGGACTTTAAATATTGTTATTGCTGACATTGTGTGGCGAGAGAGAAATGCGTGTGAGATTGACAGTGCTCTGATTAAATAGGAATAGACGTGTTTACGAGTGCGTATAAAGTTAAATTTACTAAATGCATGGGAAATATTTGTGTGAGCTTCACTTCGATAGAACACACCAATAGGCCAATAATTATAACAGCATTGATAAGCCTTATACCGCAAAACTCCACCTGTAGACTTTTCGGAACGCTAGTGATCACCCGTGATTCGTATACTGTCGACCCTTGTTGTTTCGAATTTGCATGTGTCGAATCTTATTGTCTCGAACTCTTTCCGGTCCCTGCGAGCTCCTTCTATATTTATCATCATTTATACTTGGATCTCTCGAACTGGATATGTAGAAAACAGTCTCGGTTGTTTCAAACTCATTTTTGAGTATCCCAATTAAGGATAATTTCCCCTGATGACTCGACCAGTTTAAAATTAAAAAACACGTCCACACACCGACTCTCACCACACTTCACCCTTCAACTCACTTCAAAACAAAAAACATCAAACGTTTCCCAAGGGCCCCACGAGTTCGACACAAGGAGGTTCGACTGTATACGGAAACGCACAAGACACGTATCGATCTCTCTCTTCAGGATATTTAGTAGCAAACGATAGCATCGGTATTTTGAGGTTTTACTTTACATGGATTCGTATTAACATGAACAGACAACCGCAATGATATATATTTGATTTTATGTTATAATCATTGGTAACAATAAAAAAAACTGTTTGTGATAAGAGCTTTCCACCCCTACCCTTTGAAATCTGTTTCGGGATATAATTGAGACTTATTATTCTTTGATGTTGACCTGTTGTTCCTATTTGATACGTTACTGACGTCATACTCGAAACATAAGTCCCATTTGAGAAATACCGCTGCATAAACATGTTTGAAACAACCGGTTTTGCATCCTTATTGAGATATCAGATCAAGCTTTTAAAGTTATCTGGGTTTAATGGATCGAACTATTTGGTTTGATCCCCGACCGCGTCATACCAAAAGATCTTAAAAGATGTTACCCTGCTTAGCGCTCGGCATTAAGGGGCTAAAACAAGGACTGGTCGGCTCGGAGTCAGTATACTGTCTTTAAGTGGGGTCTTCATGTTAAACTGAGGCATGGTATATCAGTGGGTTAGCACTATCAATCGGCATTAGTCCGGAATAGTACAAGCAGCCACACACACACACACACACACACACACACACACACACACACACACACACGTGGTGCAATAATCTTAGACGCGAGGTTCAAACCCATTGCAGCAGACTCATTGATATTGACAGGGAACTTCTTTCGGTGTTAAATTAACCATTAAAGTACACTTTAACATAATTTTTTGTGCCCTGAAATTCGAAGCACTATCCTTGAATTTGAACAGAATCCATGATATCGTCATTGCGTCCCTTAGGCGTTTCAGGATCCTCTCATCGTAGGTTCAAATACCAGATTCACCAACATTATGATCCTTGTTCCGACGATAACATACGCGTTCTCATGGCTTTTACCAAAGTGCACAACGCCTTCGGCACGAGGCATTAGACCTATGTATTCAGCTGATATAATCTAGAAACTTTCCTTAGCGTTTAGCTAACTCACTCACCCATTCCCTTATTCAAGGGTGAATACGTGCCTGGTACAAGAGCTGTATCGATGTGTCATCTGAGTGCATGATGACAAAACCTGACGATCGCCAAAGCCAGGCACCGACAACTAGAATTTCGACATCTATTTATGTCTTATCAGAATTGACGCTCGCGATTTCATGTTTTCTCATGAGTGTTGTTACGCGTCATTTGTAGAACGCTTTCTTTGTGTCTGTTCTCAAGTTGGATAAGTGTATATTCACTCTATTTGACGACACACTAATCACACTGGGGGCTTTATTCACACGCGCTTGAAGTTTTGGATAGGTTGTTGATGGTCTCAAATGGCCACAGTGACAGTTGCATTGACAGGCTGTTTACTTAATAAATACAGCGTTCTTCACCAAAACAGTGATTGCTTTTTCCAGGATGATCTATTCAATGAGGACTGTTTTCATGACGTCTGGCAACGGTAAAAATATCGGCTGTGTCATTCAATGACCAAAGCCATTTCGCACAGCTGTGTCAGATGAATACACACACGCTGGCACACCACGATGGCTATCATACAATGTCTGACCAATTCGTATATGATAACAAATCAGAATAGAACCATAATAAATAATTCACAGGCCACTGTTTCATTCTGAGCTACGGCTGGGTGAAGTGTTCAAAAGACATGGTGTCTAGGGTTTGCAAAAATACATCGCGCACTCGGTACAAAGCTATTCTTTAAAATATACACGCTGGTCTATACATTTGTCCTGGCATCAAATATGCATTATCTCTCATTTGGAACAGAGTTAAATAGAGAACACATGTTCGGCTGGAATGGGAATGAAAGAAATTCACTGAAGCTTGTATAATCGTGCACAATTTGCTCTTTTGTACTCCATGTGCTGGATATGTCGCCATTGCTCGGAAATCTGGTGATGAAATATCAATGAGGTAAAGGATAATGGATAACTAAAGGCCTGCCACCATGAAATATTACTACCGGTCTATTCTACGGAGGAAATCTATAGGGAGTGATGAATAGAGTTTCCGAACAGCTTAATTTCCGTTCTACCAGGAACGAAGAACATAGAGGCACGATTCATCAAGTATCTAGCCTGCATACCAAGAACGGTATACGTACATGTATTACAATGAACATGACGCACGCTTGAGTGCACCGGAATGCGAGCAACCATGCCTATAAGGTGATTTCAAATTACGATTGTACAAAGATATCAATCAGTGTCATAATACGAATGTCAGAAGCATGGGAGAAATCGCATGTTTTTTGTCTCCATTTGTGTAGACTAAATGATGAATGGATGGTTTTTATGTTTTATTTTTTGTAATGTCAAGATATGTAAAGCAATCTGAAGTGATAATAATAATAATAATAATAATAATAATCATCATCATCATCATCATCATCATAAAATTCCACTGTTTTCTAAAACGAGTCAAGGATGTTGGACATAATCACAATGTCGGTGTTGATTTTGTTGATGGTTCTGTACTGCTTGACGGTACAGAAATGAGTGTCAACCGAGCGAAATGCCATATCAAGTCGGCCCAGACTCAGTTTTTCAAGGAGAGGCTTTCTGAACGACCACTGCATAGAATTTATTAATTTTCTATCACTAAGGTCATTGACACGATACAGGAAAAACATGGCAAATATGCAGACCTCGCTTTCGAAATGTCACGCTTGCATCCCAAGTACCAAGTTGTCCGACTCTCCATTGGTTTTGGTGCCTTAGGTTTGGTACCTCCCAATATGTTGACAGATACCAGTATATGTACACGATACCCGTTTTAGAGTGAGTGAGTGAGTTGGGTTTAACGCCGATTTTAACAGCATTTCATGATTATATCACGGCGTGTCAGCTTAATGTGGGAGGAAAGCCAGAAGTGATGCAGGTCTCAGACCTCTATGGCGTGCACAAGGGACGCAACTCTGCACAGCGAATCGCGAGGCCTTAGACGACTGGGCCATCCGTTCCCCCTCCAGTTTTAGAAATACCAGTTAGGATGTGTAGAACAAATACAATGATACAATACAATGAAGGGAAGTAAAATTAAGGAGGATATATGCACACAAACTGCAGTGGCCATGGAAACGGTCAGTTCTCCCATTTTGATGTTTCTCTTTGCCTATAGACGACATAGTAGCTAACACATAGCCAATCAATTAGTCCCCCTTGCTAAACACGAGACGGGACCACCGATACGGCATGTCATGTTACATCCGTTACCACCTGGTGCCCAATGTCTGCTTGCTATACTCGTGTTTGTGTACGTCGATAGGTCTTCAGCAACCCATGCTTTCCGTAAAAGGCGACTATACTTGTCGTAAGAGGCGACTAACGGGATCGGGTGGTCAGGCTCGCTGACTTGTTTGATGCACGCATCGATCCCAATTGCGTGGATCGATGCTCATGATATCAATCACTGGACTGTCTTGTCCAGACTCAATTATTTACAGACCGCCGTCATATAGCTGGAATATTGCTGAGTGCGGCGTTAAAGAACAAACCAACCAACCAACCAACCAACCAACCAACCCACCAACCAACCATTAAGACATTCATTTGTACGTGCGTTCATTTCAATAATGCATTGTATTCGTGCATACTTTGTGTTTGGGATAGTCGTGTCCGGGGTCGATGGATGAATTATATATACCGAAATTGACCATCAAAGCCCAGTCACTCATGCATGATTAAGTCCAAACATCGATGGCGTGTGCTTGACCGGGAGATGGTCAGTGGGAAAGGGGAGATATTTAATAAATCATTCAT
Source organism: Haliotis cracherodii (assembly GCF_022045235.1). Lineage (NCBI taxonomy): Eukaryota > Metazoa > Mollusca > Gastropoda > Lepetellida > Haliotidae > Haliotis > Haliotis cracherodii. The sequence goes on from NW_027266268.1 coordinate 11,498,358, forward strand.
GATTTGGGTCTGATTTGACGAAGTGGGATCTTCGGGGTATTCCAGAGTGTGAGATACGAGGTGTGCCTTATGACTATGCGATTGGAATAGATGCAATTGTGGAATTACTTTACAGACATCTTTGTCACGGATACGGGGCCTCATACGCCCAGCATTTTCCTGTGTGATATCGATGGATTGTACAATCGACAATAGAGAATTCTTACGAATATGGAAAGAGTTTTCGCTTAAAAGAGAAGGTTCAGACAGTACTGTACATGGGGTTTAAGAGTGGGAGAGTACACCATGCTTGTAATAAAGTTAAGACGAGGTACGGTTGGTTAAAATGTGTGTTGTTTCATCATAATTCAATTCCAAGGGTGTTGCACATGTTTTCAGTCCCTGGTTTGTCTTGTCAGATGTTGTTTTGATATGGTTTTGGTATTGTTGAATTTTAGCATGGCGGTATGCATCGGTGTTTTAAAGCAGACATTTAATGCAAACACGTTGTTAATTAATTGCAAACAATTATTATCATAAATGTATTGACTTAATGTTTTGGAGTTGTGAAAATAAAAATATAATATGAGTAATATTCAATGCCTATTTTGCCACCATGACGTCAAAACACAGCTCACAGTAATGAAACTGACAACATGATTGTTTTTCCTGTATCATCATGCATGGTTTGTTTTCCAATTTCCCAATTTGTCTCAATCATAACGATTTCATTGTCAATGCTACAGTAATAAGGTATGGTAAATAAAAGCTATTTTATAAACCGTTAACACATAACCGTTGTAAATGAAGACTGCCTCCGTCGTGCAGTCGATAGAGTGTCTGCCCGGTGAGTTCTGTGGTTCGTGTCTCTGGCCCGTCATACCAACAATATGTTATTAAGTGTTACCGACAGCCTCCGTGGTCTAGTGTTAGAGCGTCCGCCCGGAAAGCGGAAGGTCCAGGGTTCGATCCCCGGCCGCGTCATACCAAAAGACGTTAAAGATGGTACTAGTTGTTACCATGTCTGGCGCTCGGCATTAAGGGGCTAAAACAAGGACTGGTCGGCTCGGAGTCAGTATACTCTGTCTGAGTTGGGTATTCATGTTAAACTGCGACATGGTATCTCAGTGAGCTAGCACTATAAATCGGCATCAGTCCCGACTAGTACAAGCAGCCACACAAACACACACGTACACGTACATGCACGTCGCTATATAAGTGCAATAATCTTGGACGCGATGTTAAACCCCATTTCACCTCACCTATTAAGTGTTACCCTGTCAGAAGCTAGGTATTAAAGAGATAAAACAAGGACAGCTTGACCCAAACTGGGTATCCACCATGTTAGACTACGGAGTGGTATCTCAGCGGGTGAGCACAATACAACCGGACTGCACCCGGACTAGTACGAACAACAATACATCCACACAATAACTTTAAATTTAAACTTTAAACCCAATTTTTACCTCACATTATAAATCTGATTCGTATCGTTCTAGGACACGCTGAATAATTCTTTGTTTTATGTGGTGCCATTTCGTCAACGTTGGTTGACTGACGGGACAGAACATCTGGTTCGATTGCTCGCCTTCAGTCAGGTACATGTAACGCTTTTCAAGGAAATGAGTGAATACATTGCGCTAAATGTCAGTATAACGTTAAAGGAAAGGGTGACGTCAGTCCTTGATATAAACCGGTTTGGTGAAAGCAATGATCACGGCTTTATGGCTGACAAACCAATACTCCTAATCGAGGATCCAAAACCACGATTACCGGATCACGGCAGTGTATATGCAACCCCACTATTTTTTGATATACTTAAGGTTTTTTTCTGCTTTGTTTTAATCGCGTTAACTTTTCAATGTACTTAATCAATTATTTCGGTTTGGAAATATGTACTACACATACAGATACTAAATAAGTTGCCGTTAGATATAGTTTTTATTGCTACGAGTGTATTTCAAAACGTATCGAACGTGGTAACGAGAAAGATAAATACAAACGCTGCAATGGAAAACGTTGCAATTGAGAAGGTATCTAACAGGGGCCAGTGAAATAATGTTTTTACTGCTCACTGTTTAATTAAGTAAGCAATACAAACATTATTACACTCACACATTATTTAAATTCAAAGTTGAAAAAAAAGACGTTGCTGGTAAAGGGGTGATATATGACTACAATTATCGTAGCTGATGATTTTCTGAAGGATCAAGCTGCCTGTGAACTGCGCAGCGTCCTCTGAGATCGATTATAAGAAAAGATCAAATGCAGATTCTGCAATATGTTCGCAATAGATAAAACACAAACATCACCAAGTCAAAAACATTTGATTAAAAAGGAAAAAATCTAACATCATAACGTATTAAACTCGGTTCAGTGTAGGTGAGGGGGCCCGTGAGGCAGTCATGTCAATGCTGGTTTCTATTTCAAACGAGTCACCAGATGGATTATCTGTTATGAGTGAGTGAGCTGGGTTTAACGCCGCTTTTAACAGTATTTCATTTATATCGCTGCATGTCAGCTTAATGTGAGAGGAAAGCCCGAAGTGATGCAGGTCTCAGACGTTTACAACTTCGGTGAAAGCCACGAGCACGGGTATGGTGCTGACAAACGTACAAACATAATCGAGGCGAACCGGGATTCGAACCCACAATCAAAGGTTTCTGGCGTGCCCAAGGGACGCAACTCTGCACAGCAAATCGCGGCGCCAACCGTGCCCCCGTATATCTGTTTTGAAAGTGATTGTAATTACCAGTTGGAGTACCAACGATTATTGACACGGGGTTGTTTCGGTTGAAAGAGAACGATATTTCTAACAACTGTCCACTTGGTCCAAGGGAAGCTACCCTCATTTACTATACGAAGTTCAAGGTCGTATGTACAATTGGTGATGAATGTTTCTGATCATGTTTTAACGAAGCGTTTGTTTATAACGTCTATGGCACCACAATTCTCTCTGCAGAGTTGCGTCCCTTGGGCACGTCAGAAGCCTATGATCGTGGGTTTGAATCCCGGAACCAATTACGTTTCAAGGTTTGGCAGGACCATACCTGGCCCGTTGAAATCATAAAAGATGTCTTAGACATGAGCATCACTTCACTCGGGACGTATATACATGCAATATCGAAATACTCATCCAATAGAGGATGGGTACAATGTGTGAAGCCCATTTCTGGTGTCCCTCGCCGTGATATTGCTGGAATATTGCTAAAAGCGGCGTAAAACCAAACTCACTCACTCACTCCAATAGAGGAAACGAAACACAATCCATCAATAAACATTAGCAGAAAACGGCAGAGGCATTCTATAATATTTATCAACATTTGAAATTACGCTTCCTTATTTGCAAAGCTTTTTAGATTCAAACTATCCAAATATTGGTCAGGGAAACGTATACCAACGTGAAATACATGATTGTCGTGTCATCAAGAGTATTTCTTCCAAATTTGAAAGTGGCAAATTTAAACATTCTTATAACGCTCTTTAAATTATATTAGTTATCACCGCGGTAACTAATTTCACTTAAATATGTCTTGTTATGTTTTGATATCAAAAGCATGTCTAAATTTCAAAGAGACACCCAAGAGATACTGTGAGAAAAGATACATCGCGAACAGCGCCCCGCCAAAAGTAGGAACTTTGACAAAACGGACTCTTTGATTGACTTCTTTGTAAGGATCAAAAAGCATTCAAATCTCTCTGGAACTAGCACCTGTACGAATATTATTTCATGGCTGGGGGCTTCTTTGTGTACAAGCTTTCATCTGTTAGACGGAAACTTGATCACAGAGATCCAGAAAAAACATCATTTTGTCTTCGAGCTGTGATTACTCGAGAAATGTCAAACGGGAATAGGAACAAAAGATCTGGTATGATGTATTTTATTACAATTTGGAGTAATCAGAGTCATTATTTCGAACAAGGGGACTTCAAAAACAAAAAAGTATCTGTCAAATAGTTGGTTCTGTATCATGGTCATGAGTTATTGCATTTCATCTGTCGCCTGTCACCGACTTCGGAGCTGGTGTATGTTAAGAGACGCAAGTATTACTTTCGTTGACGTCAATTAAATTTTACATAAAAGATCAACTTTTAGTAAAAAACACACGCTTTTAGCTGTCGTGTCTTGTTTGAAAAAGATAAAAATCAAATTTGAAAATAACAAGGTGCACCTTTTATCTAATTTACAGCTTCACATTTTTCCTAATATTACAACCATATTTTTCTCTACATCTGAGGCAGTTTGAAAATTAAATATAATTTTACCCATCAGAGATATCGTCTAAAATATTTCTGATACTTGTCAAGTAGTAGTGAAGAGTTATTTATAGACTAAATACTGGTGAGAAGTGAAAAATGCATTTTGAAGTTTCCAGTAATCCATGTGACGATCATTCAAGCTGAAGCCGACATATAATTGAGAGGAATTACGTTTAAAAAAAGGCCATAGAATTCAAATATTAAAGGATATGGGTTTTGTGTTACGTTTTAATACAAAGTAATCTGACTAACCTTTAATGTGCTTAGATGAAAATTTCAAGACAAAGTCCAAACTCAGCCTTTACCGAAGACGCACGCTGCGAGGCAGTTCTGTTGATTAGCCCTCTTGGGGGATGAAAGATGGGAGTTTAGGCCTTTAGCGTGAGAACATTTCAGTTATAATTAAGAATAGTGTTGGATTTGGCACCCCAGTCAGACGGACTGGATATTATTTAAATTGTCATTTGGCACCGGGAGCGAGTCCCGCCTAGAGAAATAATGAGCAATTCCTGTGTAGGTACGATTTATTCGAATCAAATTCTTGAACGTTCTCAAGGACTGACTTATATTAGGTTTGAACCAGCGTCAAGTACAAGTGGTTGGGTTCCCATTGAATAAGTCTTGCTGTGGAAATGTCAATAACTGTAGGACGTGTAAATTTGCAACGCTAATTGAAGTACAGATTTATCGGAACGTGTTCAACGTTCTCCTGCTGAATGTTACCAGCGTCAATATGTTGTTAATTAATCATGATAAAGGTATCAACGGTGAGATAAAATGGAGTTTAACGTCATATTCAAGGTGATTACACCTGTATTGCGACGCGTGTGTGTGTTGTGTGTGTGTGTTGTGTGTGTGTGTTGTGTGTGTGTGTGTTTGTGTGTGTTTGTGTCTTTGTGTGTGTGTGTTTGAGTGTGTTTGTGTCTGTGTTTTTGTGTGTGTTTGTGTCTCTGTGTGTGTGTGTTTGTGTGTGTGTTTGTCTGTGTTTGTGTGTGTTTGTGTCTGTGTGTGTGTCTGTGTTTGTGTGTATGTCTGTGTGTGTGTGTCTGTGTTTGTGTGTGCCTGTGGGTTGTGTGTGTTTGTATCTGTGTGTGTGTTTGTGTGTGTGTGTTTGTGTCTGCGTTTGTGTGTGTGTTTGTGTCTGTGTGTTTTGTGTGTGTGTTTGTGTCTGTGTGTTTTTGTGTGTGTTGTGTTTGTGTTTGTGCGTGTCTGCTTGTGTGTGTGTGTCTGTGTTTGTGTGTCTGTGATTGTGTCTGTGTGTTTTGTTTGTGTGTTTGTGTCTGTGTGTGTTTTCGTGTGACTGTGTGTGTTTTCGTGTGACTGTGTGTGTGTGTGTGTGTGTGTTTGTGTGTGTGTGTGTGTGTGTGTGTGTGTGTGTGTGTGTGTGTGTGTGTGTGTGTGTGTGTGTGTGTGTGTGTCCGGGCTAATGAGCAAACACACTGAGTACCATGCCGAGATTTAACCCGGGATAACGCATTTAGACACAGTAGACTGACTTGGATCCGACCATTCCTTAAGGCAGGGTAACAAGTACAGTGTGTACATGTACCATACTTTAACGTCTTTCGGTATGACATGACCAGTATCGAGACACCTACCTTCCGCTCTCCGGGAAGGAATACGCATGTCGTACGAGGGGACGTACGTAGGTATACATATCTGGTATACGTATCAGGTATACGTAGTTTGGCTCTGTGACGTGGTCCATCTGGTCCAAAATTGATTACGTACGGACTGCAGTCATGTAGCTGGAATATTGCTCAGTGATAATTGCAAGAACTAAAAGCTATAACATATTTAAGAATTGACTTCATTTTCTTTGCGTCTTTGGAGCCAATCAAATGCAACGGAATCACATCCAATTTATATTTCTGCCATCGAACATACATGGAACGCGAGAGAACCAGAGACATTCGATGAAAAAATATGCTCTCTTACACCTTAGCTGTCTGGATATGCTGTCGTGGGTTCGAATCCCCATTCTGATCACCCTCGACTAGGTCTTTACGTCATGTGTTACCTAGGGATTTCCTCCAAAATTAAGCTATATTATAATAATGCGCAGATGCTTAAAATCCGCTCACTCACTCAAATTGACTTCCCTTTGCATGTGTTTGTGATAGGTGACCGATAGGGAAGGATACGCTCACCTTTTCGCGAACACTTGTTACCATCACTCTTTGATAAGGATTCATAAACGCGTGCTTAAGGTGTAGTCGAAGTCGTACTGTAGACTCTGCTCTTGGAAGGATTTTTCTTATGACTTTGGAAATGTTTTGTCCCTTTTCTCATCAGGGTTTTAAGACGTTAACGTTAAACCCATACAGCCAATTAGAAGACAATTAGTTCTATTAGAAGACAAGTAACGGTAGAGTGAGTGAGTGCATGAGTATGGTTTTGCGCCGCTTTTAGCAATATTCCAGCAATATCATGGTGCGAGACACCAGAAATGGAGTAACGGTAGAGACAACATGGTGAAACCCCGTTGACACCTTGGGCGATCGGGTAGCCTAGTGGTTAAAGCGTTCGCTCTTCACGCCGAAGACCCGGGTTCGAATATGGGTACAATGTGTGAAGCCCATTTTTGGTGTCCCCCGCCGTGATATTGCTGGAATATTGCTAAACGCGGCGTAAAACCAAACTCACTCACTCACTCACCGTTGACACCTATGATACCGTTCTATAAAAAATCATTCAGAGCAACGAGACAGGTGCAAAGATTTGAATTTCAACAAATTCCCTTCCACTGGTAAACCGCCTACGTGGTCTAGTGGATGAGCGTCCGCCCGGAGAGCGGAAGGTCCCCGACCGCGTCATTCCGAAATACCATAAAAGATGGGACTTGTATTGTGGCGCTCGGTATTGAGGGGCTAAAACAAGGATTGGTTAGCTCGGAGTCAGTTTGCTGTGTGTGAGTTGGATATTCATGTTTAACAGCGGCATGGTATCTCAGTGGTCAAGCACTATAAATCGGTATTAGTCAAACACGTGCATGCACGTCGCTATATAAGTGCAATAACTTTGGACGCGACGTTGAGCCCATTTCACCCCACCTCACCTCCTTCAACCGGTAATCGAGTTTCGCATATATAACGAACAGAGGCTGAAAGTATAATAAAATCATAGTGAAATGTGGAGAAGCTGGCTGACAGGATAGACAGACGCACGATAACGACATTAAAATGAACAAGTCATACCCTTCATCAATCTGGCAAGACTAGTGATGTCCTTATGCCGTAGGCACGGTTTGTAAAAACCTATCTGGAAGGAATTATTCATTTTCTCCACAACTGGAACATACCAAGAGAAATCCGATAGCCTAAAGAGTTGAAACTGTCGTATTAGTAGGTCTTGAACTTCAGTTAAGCTTCATCATTGTGCCATAAGGAGTCAAAGCACGCTGTTCTTTCTGCATCCTTCATTTGTCGCATATAGTATCGACGTCAAGTGTCTTCTTCTGAGGAGAACATTAAGCCACACAGCCAGCAGTTTGTAGGCTGGCGATTCCGCTGTTGATGTGACTGGAATATTTCCTTCGGCTGAGTGTCAGCAGAGTAATAGTGTGACAAATTAAATAAATGGAAAATTTCCGAAATGAATTCCGTAATTTATATTTGCACATTGTAGCATGCGACGTTGGGTAATCCTATTTTGTGTTTGTCATTATGTTTGCCGTCAGTGGGTTAGGCTCAAATAGCATTAGTGTATGCCATTTGATTATGCGTAGGCTAACCTTTCGAAAAGTATTGACAAGAAAGAAACTTATAATGCAGTTTGTGTGGACGTTGAAGGTATGAAAATTTAGTTCCCCGTCAGGAATCCGAGACAGAAGGAGGTTTCAAGGAGAGCCTCAAGGGCCAAGATGGTTAAAAGGGATCACTACCCAGCTGATTTAGCGCATCGCTGGGGATAGATGACCGCCGAGGTGACCAATTCCCAGCTCTGACCTCCGGTCATCGTGGTTTGACAGTGTTGCATTCACTATGGCGGGAACACAATCAATGAGGTGAGGTGAAACTGGGTTTAACGTCGCGACCAAGATTATTGCATGCACGTTTATGGCTGTTTGTTCTTGTTTGGACTGATGCCGATTGTAAGTGCTAGCTCACTGAGATACCATGCCACAGTTTAACATGAATACCCCACTTAGACACATTATACTAACCCCAAGCGGACCAGTCCTTCTTTTCGCCCCTTAATATAGAGCGCCAGACATGGTAACAACAAGTATAATCTTTTAACGTCTTTTGGTATGACGCAGCCGGGAATCGAACCACGGACGTTCCGCTCCCCGGGCGGACGCTCTTCCACTAGACCACGAAGGCGGTCATCAATGAGCTTCACACGTTGTACTTATGTGGGAAATCGAACGTGACGAACGAACGCTTAAACAACAAGGCTGTCTCTCTATGGTTAGTAATAAACATACTACTTACTACAATTACATTAACATTACATAATTTTAATCGATTATTATGATGCCGGTATTTTTTAATAGGGGGAGGTTGTAATAATGATCTCTTAAAAGGTTATAAGACGTTGCATCGACGAAAGGTTTTACTGTAATTAGTTCTAATTAAAAGAAGGTAATATGATCTGGTCACAAGTTGCGTCTCACATCTGTGTGATCTGCTGCGTGTGAGTTTGAATCCTAGAAATAAAATATTTGGTTTGTCCAAATACATACTCATTCTTTTGGGTGAACATCTTCGACATACGTCACATGGAGCTGTCCGTTCGGCAAACATGGTAGTAATAATACTATTTTTTTAAATCTGGGAAACCAACAATCTCTCACTCATACACAGATCAAATTGTCATCGAATAGGTAAACAGACTGACACTAAATATACTGTCCACGCCTGTCTCTCTTTGCCATCCTCCCAAATATCGACATTGTCTATATACAGAACCATAACAGCAAAGACTTCAAACGCTAATCAATAATGATGTATTATCACACAGTGGAATTATAACGACCACAGCGGTAATGGGTAAGCAAATATTAATGTGGAGATGCCCAGGTACTGTGATCCTGCTGCACCAGGTGACCTGTAAAAGGCGCATTTGTCATGCGATCACTATCCAGTCTATCCCTGCAATGGCTACATGACATTTACACCGTACCCCCAATCATTCTGGTTCAGGTCCCTATGCTGTAAAGTGCATAATTATCACTGCCAACTCACACCAAGAGTCCTCCAGGTCTCCCTGGAATATATGATCACAGAGTCCCAGAATATATAGCATATGTGAATCGACAGTTCATCAAATAGAAAAAAGAAAATGGTATATTCATATATTTATGAAAGCAGTATTAATGACAAATGGAAAGCTACGTTGAGTGCACTGTGTTGACCTGTGGTATTTAGCATGAGGTCTCGGAGGGGATATCATATAAAGTACAGAGTCTTGTCTTGCAAGATCGCTGCTCGGCGCTGCTCAGGTGGTAATCAAGCTGCTGTTCCATTGCTTCTTGTAACAATAATACAACTTTAACGAAATGTTAAATCTTAGCAATATCAGCACGGGCTATGGGCAATCAACCCAACATTTCCTTCATTTAACGCCGCATCCGGTGATTGGCATCATGAGCATCAGTCTGAGATACGAAGACAGTCATCAACCAAGTCAGCGAGCCTGACCACCCGATCTCGTTGGTCGCCTCTAACGACACGCATGACCATGGGTTGCCGAAGATCTTCACAGTGGTATTCCTTCACCAAACCGATGGACGATAGTGTGAGCAAAGATCGACACTGCATTACTGTTTACATTCCTAGATCGTCGCCATTATACGACGGGTGAATACCTTCACTCAACCAGTTCTTACGACACGTGTAGGTTTTGTGTTTCCAAATCATGCCGATTATACCATGACCACAATAATGCCGAACGAAATGAATTCGACGAACTTAACCTTGTAACTAATAAATACAACGATATTTCCTTAAAGCACACGTGTGAATTCGATTTCTGATGTACAGACGCCTTGCTATTGCCGCAATATTGTCAAAAAGGACCTAAGACCATATTCTAATACCAGGCATATTCATTTATCAAAAACGATAAAAAATAATGTGGTTGCTTTTGTTGAAATGTGTAATTCGTAAGAGATGTGATTTTCAAATGTTCCCTTGAAAAGTATCTGTATGACATGCGATGCGTGTTTCCATTCGTCCATCTGCTGTGAGGTTTATGACCACCTCCATTGTACCAGTGCAATTTCCGACTATTCCCAGTTCTAAAGAACTACTTGCAATCGACCATGGAACGAGGCTGCACCTTACAATTCAGTCGTATTACCAGCCACATTTTGCAGATGTTGTCGTCCTCACACAAAGGAAGAACTATTTCCTTGACGTAGGCAGTGGAAGAATGGTTTCTAATACTATAGTCTTGTGACCTTTCCTCACGACAGGTGTCACCGACATACTTAACAGTTAGCGACCACCTGCTGTCACCACCGTAACAGTGATTCGTAAAGGTTCATAAATGTGCTACTGTCATCGTCTTTGGACTATATTCAATGTGACAGAGACACGAGTAAGAATATACTCGAGGAAATAAGGTATTAACAAATAACTTACATAAACAGCTCATGGAACATAACTGCAGTGAAATTCTTGTCAACATCTCATATGACACTACTGCAGTGACATTCCTCTCAACATCTCATTGAACACTACTGAACTGACATTCATCTCAACATCTCATTGAACACTACTGAACTGACATTCCTCTCAACATCTCATTGAACACTACTGAAGTGACATTCCACTCAACATGTCACATAACACTACTGAACTGACATTCCACTCAACATCTCATGTAACACTACTGAACTGACATTCCTCTCAACATCTCATGTAACACTACTGAAGTGACATTCCTCTCAACATCTCATATAACACTGCTGAACTGACATTCCTCCCTCTCAACATCTCATTGAACACGACTGCAGTGACATTCCACTCAACATCTCACATAACATTGTTGAACTGACATTCCTCTCAACATCTCATGTAACACTACTGAACTGACATTCCACTCAACATCTCATATAACACTACTGAACTGACATTCCTCTCAACATCTCATGTAACACTTTAGTAGTGACATTCCTCTCTCTCGACATCTCATATAACACTGCTGAACTGACATTCCTCTCAACATCTCATTGAACACGACTGCAGTGACATTCCTCTCAACATCTCACATAACACTACTGAACTGAAATTCCTCTCAACATCTCATGTAGCACTACTGAACTGACATTCCTCTCAACATCTCATGTAACACTGCTGAACTGACATTCCTCCCTCTCAACATCTCATACAACAGCATAGACATGACATTCCTCTCAACATCCCATACACCTCTTCGACTTGCATGCCTGAAAATGTAAACCATGACCTGGTAGAGGTGCACAGTTCACCCTAACTATCACACTCATTATTTCCTCTGCAAAACGCAGCATAATTGATTGGAAGGAAAACGAACTTTGAATCAGCAGGTTGAAATAATTAATTAGAACATTAAATTTCATTACTTTCTATTAAAGCAAACATATTTTCCCTTTTCCGTCGATACTTGATGAACTGGATGTAATTATCACATTTTATATCGCTCCAAATAAGCTCAGATCGAAAACATCTCCTTGTACCATAATCACCCCAAGAAAGATCGCCATGATTAGAGGGAATTCCGAACTTAGCCTTTACGTCGTTAATTTGATTCATCAAGAACCGTATGTATTGATTGAAAAGATGGCAACAACACAGAGTCAATCACCGAGTACGGATTTTCCTAAGATTTTTTTTTAGCAAGAACGTCCTTTTTTGGTTACAGTCATACGACGATGAGAAGCTCAGTTGATCCCAATTTCTGGATTGATGAAGTAGAGTCGTCAATGAGAAGGACAGTTGCAAAGCATTACATGGCTCCATTTTCTCAAAAACATAGCTGTTTGCTGATCTGGAGAAGTCCTTTTTTCAGGATGGGATCAGCAAAGGATGGCTTCTCTTTGCTCCAAGCCTGGTTTGATTACTTAAAAGAATCGATCTTATTCACGACTTATTGTGAACTTAAAATAACACCGTGAATCATGGTTTTTGTGCCAGTAAATCATGTTTTGTAATTTGAAGACCCCTGAAGGTGTTCGTTTCAATTATTTAAGATTACGACTCAATTCAAAGTAAACTTGCTAAAAGTTGAAAAGTTAAAATCCTAAATCAATGAAAATGCTTGGTTTCAATTTTACCACAAAACGAGAATATTAAGATAGCGTGTGTGCTTTTAATAAGGCCGACGATGCCATGCTCTAGATTTCCACGTACATTGTAGGGCTTTAGGTGTAGCCCTTGCATATCACTGTATATTGCTCTTGGCAGAGAGGGGGATTTCTGTGTTGACGTTGCCAAATATATGCGAGTGCAAGGTCAAATTTACCTATCATGTTCTTATTTATTATCTCATTGGTGAATATGGTGGATCGGGTGGTCAGCCTCCGTAACTTGGCTGATTGCATGTCATGGTACCCCGACGGCGTTAATCGTTGCTCACACATATCAATCACTGGATTGTCTGGTCCAGGCTATATTTTTATTGGAATTTTATAGAAATGTTTCCCGTGTAGGCGCTTGGATATATCGTTTCAAATATGTATGAGTGACCGCAGTGACTCGGTGCGTTTCGTTTATTGTCATTTGTCGCAATTTGTACTAGTATATGTGGTTGTAATTTTTAAGAGAGTAGGTCGCACTGTTTAGGCTGCCATCACTCGCTTTACATACATGATTCACTCTGTCTATTGTCCTGATTAATCAGAACATACCCTTACTACATCTTCACATCCTTTGAGTGAGAATCACCACCACAACCTTAACTTGACTCGTCAACGTATATTCTGGAAATGATTGCTTCCATTTCTTTGGATGTGTGACATATATCATTATTACGCATTTGATTGTTCTAAGACATTGCCGTTTTAATGCTATTGCATCTCACTATTAGACTGCTGTGCTTCCCAAGTAAATTATTATTGCTTGGTAATTATCTTGGTCGGTTTAGCAAAAACAATGTCTTCTTTAATGCGTTTGTTTCTATTTTTGTTGTTAAAAAATGCGCGTTTCTGCTCAACAGTATTTATCCTCTCAACTCCTCAAAGGTTTTGTCCTTACACGTTTAAAACATGAGCAAAAATATTTTATTTGTTAACTTGATAATGCACGACTGACTGTATCAACTGGCAAAAAGATGGCCATGTAACACATCTTCCTGGATCAGCTCTGTCTGATAAACTAATTGTCCTGCTCCTATTCTCCCGAGAGATGCGAGGGAGTTTTTACCAGGAGATACTGAGTTATCTTTGCCACTAAAGATGGATGCCAGATACACAATACATGATTGCGTCTGGAGACAAGACGAGGCTCATAGATGTCCTTCAATATTTAAGATTACAGAGATGAAATTGACTCTTGGTTAAGAACGTAATCTTTCATCAATATGGATTCATCGGCTACTGTGAGTGTGATGTATTGTTGGAAAGATACAGAGTCAGTTATTAATGACAATGATTGAGAGGTGTAGTGGTATTTTATCAATACGGAAACTGTTTATAACACACAAAAAGGTCCTCAAGTTCTGGATTGGAACAAAACGAGATATCGGTTAATTTCAGATGAGATCACTGTTAGACCTGAGAAGCGACAGTCGTCATTACCAATTTATCATCCTTAGAAATATCTGTTTCGAGGGAATGGACGAAAACATAACATCACAAGAAAAAAGTCGACATTGCTCATCAATTAAGTTGGACTTTTGCGAACTCAGCACCTTTAAAGCCCCACTAACAGCTTGTACATATATTCTTCACACCAAGCATGAAATTTCATCCATAAAAGACGAGTGTCTTGACAGAATGACAGACAACGTTGTTATGGTGGAAAGGCTGTAACAGATAAATTGTGTTCCAGGACAGATTCGCACAGAAGGGCATCCGAAAGTTTTCAAACGCAGTCGCGGTCAGGGTGAAAACAGCAACGTGTAAGACAATGTCATGATGTATTACATTCTTTCGTGTGACGGTCGAAAATACTTTGATATGCGAACACTATAATTCTGATCTCATTGGTAATGAGTATAAAAACGTTTTATTAGTTGCTTGGGTAAAATCAGTTGAAAGTGAAACAAGGCTTAGACAGTTTTGAAGTCATACAAAATTTAAATTAAGTCAACGTTAGTCATACCTTGATTTGTTCATTGGCTAGCTCTCATTCAGTCATCTAGGTATAGAGCGGAATGTTTGCTTGCCTATGTAAATACTTGTCTCAGTCTCACATGACATTCATTCACTTGAGAATTGAAACGTGGCAACAGAAACATATCACGCATGACTAGAATGAAAAATATGTTTAAGCAAACTTTGTCTAATTAAACACTCAGAAAGATGATTAATATCTCCATCCTTTATGATTAGAATTGCAAGAACTTTTACTTTTATGTTTACATATTAGTATATTAATTCGTAATTGCAAGAGGGATGCAGTTAGTGGCTGTGTAAAAACAGTTGAATAATATAACATAATATAGCCAAAATAATTTTCTATTTGCAAATTTGTGTCATTATATACTTTGTTGTGAAGCTTTTTCTTAACTTCCAACAAAAAGAGGCGTCTCAAGTGAATATATTTTAAAAAAGGTTTGCCCCAAATAGGCATTTTTAGAACAACCCAAATATGTGGTAGAGGGTGTTTCTAGTTTCTTAATAAACTTGTATTGCTCTTCATGCTCCAGTGGCAAACCGAGGAATCTCATGATCACTTAGAGCAGATTTCCCATGTACAATGTGGCATTCTATATGTTTCAAACGTATGAAACTTCTTTTTCAATGTTCTCCCTTGGAATTCTATTAAAGTCTCGTGTACTCGGATCATGAAAGTCTTTTATTGGGAGTTTCATCTGATCGATAACTCCAATTAGCGCCTCAGCACATCAAATGCAATTACACCAGTTTTGACAACTTGTCCCAAAAAAGCGAAAGTGTGTGTACATGATTATAGAGACGAATCATTGCTCTTCTGACGATGCAGTTAACAAGATATGAGAAAAGAAAAGGAATAATCAGATTTACATACAAATTGACAGAGAGTCTAGGAGAACATGACACGACTTACAACAATTTTACTTCCTTTTTCAACATTGTCGTCAGCCATTGGCTAGGTCCCACAGACAGCGAGTCAACAAGAGGGCGCGGAATAGAATTCTGTTATTTATCGCATTCCATCATGTTTCTAGTTTGGTAAATCGACATGGTCGTATTGTATCCGACTGGATATCAGATCGAGAGTCCTTGTGCTCACTAACCGTATACATTAGTTATATCTGTCTCCCTCGGTCTTTTATTGAATAGTTTAACTGCGGGAAAAACGTTCCGATGCTGGTAATAAATCGCATAAAAGGTCCTTGAAGAGGCAAAAGTGCAATAGCCCGCAAGTAAAACACCAGCCTAACGCAATTTATTAGTCGCCAAAGATGCTCAACGAATATCCAGGATGAGCACAAACGAATTCTGTTGGCATGTCCCAAATCAATTTATCGGCAATCTCGGCAACTTCGCTTCCACTTGTGCCTATGTTGAGAGTGAAGCACGGATATACAGGCGCTCGCATAGATGTAAGAGGCAAGTTAAGCCTCTGTAGGGATAGATTATTTACCTGATCAAAGTATAGTAAGCGTAAGCGTAAGGATATAACAACACAAGGCGTGATTGTACAAATATTTACGTGACCTAAAATAGAAGCTTTTTGCACAAACGAAACAACTGAATTTCCATTTTGAGTATTAATCAAATATAGATATCCATGTGTATAGATATTCACACTGCCTGCTGTTCCATTTAACGTTTCTGTATGAATATTTATGAAGTATAAACGAAATGGCATATTGCGATATTCATTCATATGGAACGTCATTCGCAAATGATATTAAACCAATATGGAACATACTTGCATTGATGTCATGACAAACGATAATGATATGCAACACGTGTTTTCATAAATCAATATGTCGAAATGTTTAAAAAAGTATCTGTGTCACATGTGAATATACATTTTTTTAGCATAGTGTGAAGAGTGCCTGGGTATTTATGTCATGTTTCTGTCGAATCAAAAAGACTAACAAATATAACAATTAAAAAACATGAATATTCTCTATGAATATTTAGGAACTTCAAGTATTTTGTTTGCTGTTTAACTCAACAATATTCCAGCTATATGACGGCGGTCTGTAGATAATCGAGTCTGGACCAGACACTCCAGTGATTGACATCATGAACATCGATCCTCGCAATCGGGATCGAAGACATGCATCAACAAAGTCAGCGAGCCTGACCACCCGATCCCGTTAGTCGCCTCTTACGACAAGCATAGTAGCCTTGTACGGCAAGCATTGGTTGCTGAAGACCTATATATCCTACTCCGGATCCTCACGGGTCTATGGCGTATTGCGTAAGGAAATGGCGTATTGCGGCATTAATTCCTTTGGAATATCATTCATAAATGACACTGAAGTATAAACGAAATGCCGTATTGCAGCATTAATTCATTTGGATTGAAGTGGTTAAAGCGTTCGCTCGTCACGCCGAATACCCGACATGGGTACAATGTGTGAAGCCCATTTCTGTTGTCCCCCGCCGTGATATTGCTGGGATATTGCTAAAAGCGGCGTAAAACCGTACTCACTCACTCACTAACTCATTTGGACTGAACCAAACTGGAACATACCTGCTCTTGGCCCACTTGCATAAAGCGATCTTAGCGCTAAGATGATCGTAACTCCCATACTTTAACATAGGCTTACAATAGTCAAAGCACTAAGATCGCTTTGTGCAAGTGGGCCCTGATGTCATGACAAATGAAAATGATAGTCAGAATGTGTCGATATGTTTCAAATTATGTATCTTTGTCATATGTCAAACTTAAGGTAGATGAATTTCATCATATCATAGAAGAACCTGGGTATTTATGCTTGAACGGTCGAATGAAAATGACTAAAAACAAAAATGATAAAACGCGAAAGAGAATGGTGTATTTCTGTATAGTCATATCCATACATCCGTTAACGTTGGCGTCCATGCACGACGGCAGCAGTCTGTAGGGCAGGAATTGTGGTTCACGTCCATATTTCTATCATTTGTTGAATAAGCTAGTTGGCATGCATTGTGTTGAAGCGGCTGACGTCACAATCCGATTAATAAATAACAATCATTTCCATTTGATGCTATTCGTACATATTGATTGTCTTTGTTCCATCTGATGACTATGGGGATTCGGGAGTGTGATTGTCGTACAAACCGACTTAAATTAGGAATCTTAGTGACTGTCAACTTTAAGATCGTGTGTCATCAACCAGCACGTTTGAGCATTGAGCATTTGAGCATTTGAGCATATAATATTTTTTTCCTTATCGCTGCGCGGGGAGGGTAGAATCGAGAATTAAGTCACCGAATACCGATATGGATTATGGTGATCATGGGATTCCCCATGCACATTGGTCCTTGGACTGCCATTGGTGTTGATCTTGTAAAAAAATAAACTCTGTATTGATTTGCATATAATATTTATGCTCATTAGTCTGTACATCATTCGTCAGTCAGCACAATCGCCATGCTCTTGGGCATCTACTGAATGGTCCGACCTGTCAGTAATTGCATACGGTTGCAACAGTGAGGATTTAAAAATGTAACTCACTCAGTCTCCTTCATTGGCAACGTTTGGTTTGGCTTTCCTAGATGTGCAAATAACACGCTGTGGTATAACTGAATTACTGTTCAAAACGGGTTAACCCGTGGCACGCTCTGGTTACAGACACCTTGATATAGCTGAAACGTTTCTGTGTGATGCACAAAAGAGACGTATAACTTTGTGTTATAATCTCCGTCGAGCACACACTTCTGAATCAACATCTTAGAGATGAAATGTCACGACACATGAGCGTAAAAGCGTAATTGCAAAGAACACCTATACATTTTAAAGTCAAGAAAAAAGGGTCCCATCTTGCTAACTTCATTGGCGCTGATTATATTTACTACGGTTATGCTTGTTTTGCTTGTACAGGTGACAAAACAGTTTACTTATAGACGAGATTACACATTTGGTCGGATAATGACAAGCACGTGGTTATATTGGGCAGATATAATTTAATATACCCCCATGTACTGTAGAAAATAATTCATAAACATAATACTGAAAAGGTCACATTACTTATTTACATCTGACATTTGGAACCTTGATCTCAGACTTTTTAGCCGTATCAACAACGTTCGTGTTTTTCCTTTTATAGATTAATTTCCGAATTTGTAAATTTGAAACATTGTGGTAAATGCTTGATACATTCAGCTTTGATGTTGAATCCATGAGTGAATAATTTCTCATCACAGGGACAATGGTGGTCATGGTTGCTTCTGATCACGTGAGATGGGGTGAAATTGGTTTTGTCGTCGCGTTCAAGATCATTTTGCTGGATCCGTGAAGATCCGGGATAGAATAGGTCTTCAGCAACCCATGCTTGCCGTAAAAGGCGACTAAGCTTGTCGTAAAAGGCGACTAACGGGATCGGGTGATCAGACTCGCTGACTTGGTTGATGCATGTCATCGATCCCAATTGCGTGGATCGATGCACATGATATTAATCACATGATTGTCTGGTCCAGACTCGATTATTTACAGACCGCCGTCATATAGCTGGAATATTGCTGGGTGCGGCGTAAAACAACAAACAAACCAAACCAAATCATTTTGCTGATATACCGACGTGCATGCACCTGAATGTATGCCTGCTTGTACTAGTCCAGATTGATTTTAACATTACTAACCCACTGAGATACCATACCACAGTTTAACCTGGATTACCCATACAATACACATGCTCCAAGATCACCAGTCCATGTTCAATCACCTTGACCCCGAGCGCCAGGCAGGGTAACAACAATTACCACTTTAAAACGTCATTTGGTATGACGCTGCCGGGAATCGAACCGCCGACCTTCCGCTCTGCTGGCGGACGCTCTATCCACCAAATTACGCAGTCGGTCGCTACTGATAAGGAGCTTTGATAGTATTTGAGTTAGTGGCTACTCGGATGATGATCTACTTTCTGCAATGACCCAGATGATTAATTGTTTTGATAGCACGCCGACGGCGTGGATCAATGGTCACGGTATTGGCACGGTTTCTTTGCTAATGGTCCGAATTCCCTATGGAGTTTCAAGAAAGAATACATCCTCAGTATCCAATGAGCCGACTGAAATAATTATGAAGGTTATACAGTGCTGATTTTTCACTGTACTGAGACATAGGTCGTTACATGCTGCCACACGGTTCAGATTATGTTTACAGTATGCCTGTAGTATTATTGTCTGTGGCGTTAAACAACATTTATCACTCGTTTTGCATTTCGACAATACATGTACGTGAGTGAGTGTGGTTTTACGCCGCTTTTAGCAATATTCCAGCAATAATAACGCGGGGGACACCAGAAATAGGCTTCACACATTGTGCCCATGTCAGGAATCGAACCCGGGTCTTCGGGGCGACGAGCGAACGCTTTAACCACTAGGCTACCCGACCGCCCCATACATGTATGTGTTCGTAATACGACTGACAGACATATTTAAACATTCATTCATCGCTGCTTATTTTAAACATACAGAATGTGTGGTTCATGATCAGGTAGAAGCATGGTAATTGTCTCCGGCGTAAAACATCATTCACTCAGTGGTTTGGCATTTCGACAAGTTGTAGCTGAAATACAACTGGCAGATGTGTAAAACCCTGTTTAAAACCGTATTTCATCAATGCATGTTTTAAGCGTATTGTACGCTAGGTTCAATTGGTACCGCGATCATTTTCAGAGTGACACGAGATGGTGAAGATAAGACCAGTGTAGACTTAAATGTTGTGGCTAAAACTATATTTCCAAGAACTGCGGCACACAATATACCACATGACCATCAAACACAACGAAGACTTTAAGACAATTTCACTGGGAGACAAAGTAGAGTGGAAATGCAAACGGACATTCCCAATCACAAGGGTAATAGGATTTCTTTGCTTCAGTTGACTAAAAGAATTAGCTTGACTGGCAATACGTTACTGTAATTACTTACATGACCTGGAAGCGGCGTCGTCTAGTTCTTTGCAAGACGACGAAAATATCTTTCAACAAAGGACCAGTCATATCCATAGCTTCAAAGGAGTTAATATCTGTGGCTGAAATACATCGGTCAGCGGAGTGAGTAAGAGGGGGGTTGTATAACGTTGTAGCAAGATTTCGGCTGTATTGGTATCGATGGCGAGGCACAACAATGACAGTGCAGGAACATGTGTGATCAATTACTGCGGGTTTGTGTACAAGGACGCACCAAAACAGCATATATGCCTCTTGGTTTGGGGACGTGGAAATGAGATTTACCATAGCAGACAACAAGAGGAACATAAGAAGGCTAGGATGTAAAAAAACACACATTATTAATGATATTATGGACAAGTAAGGAAGTGAGTTTGGGTTAATCACTGCTTTGGACAGTATTCCACTTATATCACGGCTTGGCAGCTTGATGTGGAAGGAAAGCCCACCATGATGCATGTCTTAGACGTTTTCCACTGTGAAAACCCACGACCACGGATATGGTGCTGACAAACCTGGATACAAAATCGGGACGAACCGGGATTCAAACCCACGATCATAGGTTCCCGCGTGCCCAAGGGACGCAACTGTGTAAGGTGACTTCCGGCGCCTTTTGACAGTCACATACAGGTATGGAAAGTATGTCCTGTAATAACTGCCTTTAATTAACTCATAGACATTTGAACTAGAGAGTTTAACTGACAGTCAACAATGACGTTAATAAGAAATGTATTTTTTGCAAAACCAACCAAGTCCCGTTTATAGAACAATTTACCGTATCGTAAACATCGTACTTGACGCGTGTGTGAGTGATAGAGACAACAATGTACAAACAGTAAAAGCTTAACTAATTCTAACGTCACAAATTCCATATCTCATGACTCTCTGGCACCCACGGAGTCATTCTCGGCGTATTGGTCCAATATCGACTGGAGGCTTGTCTCAAAATATATTGTATCTACATGCTCTGTGTAAGAAAACCCATGTTGATTACAGTTAACAACATAGGCACATAAATCTCAAATATGCTTAACATGAGCATAAACAACCTGGATATATTGTGATAAAAGTTTAAGTTCATTCATCTTTGCGAGACCGCCTCCGTGGTCTAGAGGTAGATCGTCTGCCCGGAGAGCGGAAGGTCCCGGGTTTGATCCCTGGCCGCTTCATACCAAAAGACGGTAAAAGATGGTACTTGTTGTTACCCTGTCTGGCGCTGGGCGTTGAAGGGTTAAAACAAGGACTGGTCGGCTCGGAGTCAGTATACTGTGTCTGAGTGGGGTATTCATGTTAAACACACATGGTATCGAAGTGAGCTAGTACTATAAATCGGCATCAGTCCGGACTAGTACAAGCAACCACACAAACACACACACACACACACACACACACACACACACACGTGCATGCACGTCGCTTTATAAGTGCAATAATATTGGACGCGGCGTTAAACCCCACTTCACTTCATCTTTGCGAGCCTAAACGACGCTACAATGTATATGAATCAGGTCATATGTAAAACATTTCATTAATATACCGTACAAAGTTTCGAATTCATTGTGTTAAGTGTACACGTGAGCAATTGTGGAGAAAGTCTCCCAGTCAACAGTTCCAGTACACCACAGCGCAGACGCTGGGATGATCAGCTAAAACTGATCATATGCACTGCAGGGATCTGTCATGTCTGTGCGTTATGTAGAGTTGCACATTGCTTTTTGTGGATGAAAACGTGCTGCACTCTTGGGGGAATGCATACGTGATAGCTCATAATAAATCAATGAATATAACCAACATAAATATTAATCACAAGATAAGAGATAACTACACAAAATATAGCATGATTATAACCAGTAATGAAACAGTAAGTGATTACTTTCCACGCTACTTACAATGATAAATCTATGACCATTATCATAAGGTGATAATAATCAGAGAGTGATAAAAGTGAGTTGGAATAGTCGATATATAATTTAGCTCCTGTTATAAAGTTAGGCCAAAGTAAAATAATTGTTTTTCTTCGTAACCTCTTCGTCCACTTTTCTTCGTATTATCCCAAATGTTAATACCCTGAAATATCAGAGTATGTTACAGTGATTGTAAAGTTAAAGACAGACACATCGTGAAAACCCGCAAATCCCGAATCACTTCGGGTGTTGGCTTGGTGGCTGCGTGCCAACCCATCCCAATTGCGTCGTTCGTTTCTTACAATATCAAATATAAGCTGAAATATTTTTGATTGCGGCGTTAAACAATATACAAACAATCTGATACGGAAAATTTCACAAGTAACTCTTCAGTCCGGATTAACGAGATAGAACTCTACAAATTCTTTCACGCGACACAACAGATTTTGGACACACAAATACGCAACCACATACATTGAGAGATTGAGTGAGTTGGGTTTAACGCCGCTTTTAACAGTATTCCAGTTACATCACGGTGTGTCAGCTTAATGGCGAGGAAAGCCCGAAATGATGCAGGTCTCAGACGTCTACACGTCGGTGAAATCCACGAGCACGGGTATGGTGCTGACAAACCTAGAAACATAATATGGGCGAACCGGGATTCGAACCCACAACCCAAGGGACGCAACTCTGCACAGCGATCGCGGGGCCTTTGACGACTGGGCCACCCATTCACCCCCTCCCCCTCCCCATCACGTACATTGTGTACATGTATATGTCGGACAAAATGTCTCTTGAATGTAAAACCGTTTTCTTCGCAAAAAAACTACATCGAAAACCAATGCTTCTAAAACGTGTCAAGTGGAATCGGTAAATAAGCAAGATAATCAATGTAGATGACTTGTACGTTAAACAAATGTCCTGACGTTCCTTTTACCACCTTCAAGCTGTGTTACAACTATAAAGCTTTTAACGCTCCGCGGAGACTCTCTTTTTACTTCCTCCCAAAATCGTCACGTGGACACGAAATAAAACAGTAGGACGTGCAAACAAAAGTAAGGACCGAGAAAGGAAAGCCTTAGATACACCGACACGGGGATACACTTTACTTTCATGGATTTTTGGGTACCGTGATTGGGCTGTATTATATTGCGCATTAACACACTCCTTTCGATAGCTAAAATGCACTTAAGCATTGTTTGTCACCAGCGTTAATTTGGTTGAGAGGATAATCATGAATTAGAGAATTTATAAGGGCGGTCGCACAACGCGCAGTATTAC
This sequence comes from Haliotis cracherodii, assembly GCF_022045235.1. NCBI lineage: Eukaryota > Metazoa > Mollusca > Gastropoda > Lepetellida > Haliotidae > Haliotis > Haliotis cracherodii. Next base: position 11,521,970 of record NW_027266268.1, read on the forward strand.
GTCCCCAATCTATATAAGGTTTCAGTCGATTGGGTATTGTGAATAATAGATATTTGAGAGTCATATAGAAAGGTTTTCGACACAGTAAAGAGCAACTGATCTTTTCATATCATATTTTCATTTCAGAGTGTTTGCTCACAACTCTGTTAACAGTTGAAGTAATATATATTATCGTGAGAGGATGTATTCAACCATGCAGTAAATGGACTGAACAATGTTAAAAGGACTGAAGCGATATTAAACAATATTCAAACGATATCTCGACGGGCACACCAGGAATGGTCTTCACGCTGTGTTACCCGTGTAGGGAATCGAACCCGGATCATCCTCATGACGCCGGGGGCACCAGGAATGGTCTTCACGCTGTGTTACCCGTGTAGGGAATCGAACCCGGATCATCCTCGTGACTACGGGGACACCAGGGATGGTCTTCACGCTGTGTTACCCGTGTAGGGAATCGAACCCGGATCATCCTCGTGACGACGGGGACACCAGGGATGGTCTTCACGCTGTGTAATCCGTGTAGGGAATCGAACCCGGATCGTCCTCGTGACGAGCTAACTCTACCGCTAGGTTATACTCACACCCACTTACAACTGGGTCCCATATACTAACATGATTCTTGTCGATTTTGGGATATTTCAATAAAGCAGAAGAATATTTAAAAAGTAATTAAAATGAGCGACGTTTTGAAATGATTCGGGTGAAACGATAACTATCGCTATATGTCAATATGTATCTTACCATTGTTAACACACACACACACACACACACACACACACACACACACACACACATATATATATATATATATATAAATATATATATATATATATATATATATATATATATATATATATATATATATATATATATATATACACACACACACACACACACAAATACACACATATATATATATCAAAAGTAGAGGGGGGCACGGGTGGCCCAGTCGTCTAAGGCGCCGCGATTCGCTGTGCAGAGTTGCGTCCCTTGGGCATGCCAGAAACCTATGATTGTGGGTTCGAATCCCGGTTCGCCCCAATTATGTTTCTAGGTTTGTCAGCACCGTACCCGTGCTCGTGGGTTTCACCGAAGTGGTAAACGTCTGAGACCTGCATCACTTCGGGCTTTCCTCCCACATTAAGCTGACACGCCGTGATATGACTGGAATACTGTTAAAAGCGGCGTTAAACCCAACTCACTCACTCACTCACTCAAAAGTAGAGGCGGTCGGGTAGCCTAGTGGTTAAAGCGTTCGCTCGTCACGTCCAAGACCCGGGTTCGATTTACGACATGGGTACATCTGAAGCCCATTTCTGATGCCCCCGCCGTGATATTGCTGGAATATTGCTAAAAGCGGCGTAAAACCATACTCACTCACACACTATATCAAAAGTAAAAACAAAAACAATTGCCACTTGACATGAGACCAACAGACAATTACCAAAATACATATTCCATATTCCTTGACGTGACGACAGTGTTCGTCGAATGGATGCATGAGTTCATGTATGTTGACGTTCAAGAACAAACTATACATGTAGTATAACGTGCATCATCAGAAACTCGATAGAGTGAACATCACCGCAGCAGTCTGAGCTCAATTTCACGGTTAAACTGTTCTTTCATAAGGCGTCATCTAACATTTGAACACATTAAAAGAACAGACTTTGCCGGTATATCAATACGAAGCTTTATTTGATGGTATGGTATATACATGTATGTGTTAGATGTTGCTTTTATCAACTCATATGATTTTCCGTAATCAATGAAATGGTTGGTTGAATGAAATAATTATTCGCACTTGTATGGCAGAAATGGTTTCTTCTAAAAAATATTTAATCAATATCAAAACAATTTTCTAAAGGACAATCCATCTTTTTTGCGAAATTTCTCTAAAACGCACAAAAGAGATAAAAACAGTCTTCCTACGATGTGCAATTTGAATATGGCCCTCTTTCGTGAAGTGCAATAAAACATAATTGCAGCATGTTGAGAATTCCTCGTTACTGCGGGTATTGCCTTTCATCGCCTCTTTATGTATACCAACCCTGTTCATTTCTTGTTGACGAAAAGGTCGTCAATGGAAAACAATAAAAGCTTGTGTAAAATCGATAAAGCATTATCGATCCGAGGGTACTTGAAGTGTCAGCGTAAGGTACCGATTGTTCTCGGACGATTTAATCCGATTGGGCCAGTGTTAGAAGGTATTAGAGAGTTTTGCTTTAAGACATTTATTCTACAGGAAGTGAGTGGATATCGAATTTTCGAACCCGAATCACTCCGCGGGGAGGTTAATGATTTTATGTCCTGGCGAAATTAGCATTATCCATTTCAGTCGTTTTTCACAGCAAGCAGAGAGATGAATGTACGTTGTTGTCACAGTCAACAACATGTTCACTTAAAGTAAACAACGTTATATGTGTGCAAGGTGTTACATTCTTCATCTTGTTGATTGCCAAAGAAACCCCGTTATGTTCATAATGAAAATTTCTAATGGGCGTTTTTAATGCAAAGAATGCTCGGACTTTGAAGGAAAAGCTAATGATGCTTGGATTTTATATCTGCCACACCCTGTTTATAATATCACGAACCATCATACCATGTACAACAATACCTAAAAAAAAACAGAAAAAAAACTAAATGTCATTAACATTACGTGCTCCTGAATCAAGCATAAATCCTACCATGACAAATGACATCATATATGGTCAATTATGTCTTAAAAGTTTGCCTTGGGATAAAATGTACCACTCATGGAATTTGAATTCATGTTTTAAGATATATACATTAATTTACAAATCGTGTGCTTCCAAAACAGAAGTATATGTTGCCTTCGATAAGAGATCAGAGAGTTTGTTCAGTATGCTGCAACATAATATCACGGCGGCCTCTAACATAATCGAATTTGATTCCATAACCCAGTGGTTTATATCATGATCAACATTCTGGGTACGATGACAGACAATCATCCGACTTACTCTGACACTCCGATCCGTTTTTTTACTCGGCTCTGACAAAATCTAGCTCCATCGTGCCGGTGAACACATGACATGTCGAATCAATGTTTATTTGCTGTTGTTTAGAGTTCTGTGCCAGAAGCGAATATTGATAAGATGCTCTGCAGTCAAAATACTCTCTCTAATTCAAGTACGAATTAGTCTGCAGCAACCCATGCTTGTCGTGAGGGCCGAATATGGAGTTCGCCTGGTTCGGCTCGCTGTCTTGGTTGATGTCATCGTATCCCATGTGCTAGATCCATGCCCATGATGTAATTCACTAGACCAGGACCAGACTCATTTACAGACCGCGGTTGTTTAATGACTGTGGCAAGATAGGAATATCTGCTTGTCTGAAGAAGGTCTTTCTGACCCGTGAAAAAATAGGTCTTCAGCAACCCATGCTTGCCGTAAAAAGCGACTAAGCTTGTCGTGAGAGGCGACTAACGGGATCGGGTGGTAAGGTTCGCTGACTTGGTTGATACATGTCATCGTATTCCAATTGCGTGGATCGATGCTCATGATGTCAATCACTGGACTCTATCATTTACAGACCAACGTCATACAGCTTGGATATTGCTTTGCGCGATGTTAAACAACAAACAAACAAACAAACAAATATTAGAAATGACCCAACCCACTAGTCGATCTCTGGTACAATATGACATGTTTTGTTTCTGGTATACTGGTATTAAGCTAATGGTTGGTTCGACCTGACTTCGTATATGTGCATGAACATAAAATTAATCCTTAATGTTACTGAGAATGTTTACCCGTCTTCCAGATCGTAGCAGAAAAGACAAACACGGAAGTCATATTGTTTGGAAAACGTAAACCTAAATCTATTCATCCCAGCGTATACAACTAATGATCAAGTACCCAGCATTGCGATTTGCGCTACTATACGCGTCTTTCAAACGAAAATCCACTTGGAAAGCATATCTGGTCCGGGTCTATCAGTGAGAGCAAACAAACCGTTGCCTTTTAAAACCGGGTTGATCAAGGTCCGTCATATTCTCAGCATTCAACTAGTACTGGGACCTAAGATGATTGATGTTGAACTGCTCAAGTTTCACGTGGCATTTTCAAAAGCGTCATACGACGGGAAAACTATCAGTATGAATAATAAATAGATCAATGATAAACCGTACCAACTTAAGCTTTTTTCGATAAGAGGAATCAATAAAAATCCCGCCTAAAGTTATCAAATATCTCACAATTAATGTTCAGGGATTTGTTGTCTTCACAGTAGCACATATAAGAATTCCAAAGTAACTGAAGTCATCGACTAAATCAGAATTAAACGTCCTAAACGTCCTAACCGATGACAATAAAACCAGGTTCATACGTTGTAAAACGCCAACGCAAGAGACTGTCGGAACAGATTCCATTGGGCGTAAAAGGCAAAGTTTAATTTGTTTGTGTTTTTGTTGTTTAACACCGCACTCAGCAGTAGTCCAACTTTGTGAGGGCGGTCTATAACTAATCGAGGCTGGACGAGACAATCTAGTGATTGGCATTATGAGCATCGATCCACGCAATTGGGATACGATGACATGCATCAACCAAGTCAGCGAGCCTGACCACCCGATCCCGTTAGTTGCCTCTCACGACAACCTCAGTCGCCTTTTACGCCAGGCATGGGTTGCTGAAGACATATTCTATCCCGGTTCTTGTAACATGCAAAGCAGTGGTAATACTTTAAATGAATGGTAATAGTAATGGATCACTGAAATATAGAGACAAAACCCTTTCCACATCCAATAGAAATATCTGCATAAAGCAATTCCGACTAAATCATGAGCATGTGTTTATGAATCACTATCAAAAAGTAATGACACCAGGTGTTCGCAAAAGGGTTAGCGCATCCTGCAACACCGGTGATACCGTCACAAACACGTGCAAAGGCAAGTCAATTGTTCACCTGAAAATAACATGAGAACATATGGTACAAGTCAAAATAGATAATCGCATCGGACAAACAGTGATGACACCAGATGTTAGGTCGCGTTGTTAGCTTGCAAGTAAGGGAATGCACAACAGAAGTTTCGTCATCTTTGTACATATGATACAGATGTTTCTGTGTCACTGTATTTTGTATACCTAATTGGAAGGATATTTCCGGATGGCTTCATAAAAATCAAGAAATGAAGACCTGACTTCCCATGCCTTTGCAGTCTAATTGTAAGCAGGTCAATCTGTGGATTCGGCTCCAATGCCTTCATCTGTGATGCCAATTTTAGATGAAATACTGTTACAACTGGCATAAACCCCCACCCACTCACTCATGTGTGTTTCAACGAGAGCAAGGTGCCACGTTTGCATTACGATTAACCCTTTCGTCCATAGAGGAGCCATCTGAGTGAATCAGGCGGAAAGTTAATTAAGTTTCCCATCTAAGTTTCGCATCACGGCCATCCATTGTCTCCTAACAACGTCTTTCAAACAACGCCCAGTCCTCCGAAGTCCTCTGTTTCACCACATTAAGACAGACCAGCGCCCAAAGCTGGGACGTTTTTCGTGCGGTAATGACCTCTGTATTGTTCTTTGCCTCTTTAGTTTAAGTTTGGTTTCTTTCGAGGTCAATTTTCTTGTGCAAAGAAAAGATAATCTGCGTCTGGAATCACGTAATTAAATAGCACGGTTCCCCCTAGACGGCTTCGTAGATTACAAGCTTGGTATTTAACATGAACCCTGGAAAAGTGGTAATTGAAGAACAATCAATCTGTGATGTTGCCGAAGCACATCTAAGTACTTGACCTATCGAAATTTGGTCGTTTTCAATGTCTGTAAAACGGACATATAGTATTTGCTATGTATTTACCTATAACATATATAAACATACTCGATGCCATACATGTACATACAGAAAAAGAAAAAAATAGAAGAACCTAAAGAAGTCAATTGTATCTCTTCACCGTCCGACAAACTTTGGCCATTTTCTAAATATATTAATGTTTTGTTGTATTAGGTACAATTGCGTGACGTCGTTTTATTGAAAAGTTTCCAATTCAGTCGTTCTTTTAATGAAAACCTCATTTCAAATTCAGCAGCTCCCAAAGTTGTATGACCATATTTCAAACAAGAAAAACACCTTTCAAAATATTGTTAATAAGTGATGTGAATAAGCGTCTTTTTCAAGTTGTCTTATGTGTATTTCTGAGACGGCACAGGAATTTATTAATACCGTAGTACATATATAACCTCCAACAAAAACATTTAATGCTGACGAGAATATGATCCATTTGCAAAATACCAATCTAATATTAATCAAGGCTGCTCCAAAACCCGAATCAATATCATCTGCCTAATACGTCCTGACTAAAAGGTCGTCAGCACAGGTTGTTGGAGCGATCAACTCTACAATTTGCAGACAGAAGACCAGCCAGAATCAATCAAGAATTGTGAAGAATTATGAAATATTTGTGCACGCTAAATAAGTCTATTTAAAGTCTGCTGTGTATTAATCAATGTCAAATACTACTGTTTCTGGCATCAGCAAGAAAATCAACAGGATGGTTTTGTTACAATTAGCCTGTCAATGCTGTATGCAAAATCGACCAAACCAATAATCAATTATATGTGTCCCTGACATAAGAGTGTTGACAGTGACTGGTTTTATTCGTTAATACACGCCAACGTCAACAAAAATGAACGTGCATGTCATGTTGGAAACTACTTAGCACTGCACTGTCAAGTAGCAAGCACCAAAGGACACCAGCGAAGATGTCCTAACGGGCAATTAACAAAGTTTCAGTTCTGCTATTCAAACATCACCATTGCGCTTATTCAAAAGAAATGTTAAATCTAAACATGATTTTTTAGGTAATAAGCGCATCTACATTCCCAATAAAACACCGCATGCACAATACAATCTGTAAAGAAATGCAAAATAATTTAATTATTTTATTCCATTCTTCGCGAACACCTTGTGTAATCACTGATTTTCAGTGATCCATTCACATAATTTTCACCGTTATTTTGTCTTTTAATTTACGACGAATGATATTTATTTTGGCGGATAATCGATACAGGTTAGTTTCCGGCGTTGACGTTAAATATAATATCTATTTTTGACCTAATGCATTATATGCCAGTACACATGCTAGTTCATCGTCATCCCGACGTAGCCTACCGTAGATGTGCCTGAAGCCTATGATCGTGGGTTAGAATGACAGATACTGATAGATAGATGACAGATGCTTGATCTGTTTGGGTTATGACCGTGTGTTCGTTGGTTGTTCCCGAAAGTTACAAATATCTAAGACCTGCCTCATGCCGTCTTTCATCTGTTCATCGCGGTGACAGAACCCCAACTCATCACTGACTCATCCACACAATCTTCCGCGTTTACTGTTATAATTTTTATTATCTGACGCGTTTATTCCAAAGGGTCGAATACTGACTCATTCTCATGAATATGTCCAAGGTAGGTTTTAGTCTATTAGTGATACGAGACCTGATTTGTTTATATACGGGGTTTAGCAGTGAAATAGGGCGGAAGATTGTTAACTTTCCAATCTTTTCCGGACTTTCGTATACAGGTAATCACATATCTGTTCAATGTTTGAGTCAGTCGATTATTTTCAAAACATTGTTTGATATATATGAAAATCAGTTTTCCTTGTCACACCAAAAGGCCTTAAAGAATTCTATAGGGAACCGATCAATACCTGGGCTTTAAATATTTTTCATTGATTTAATCGCTGTGGAACTCATATCGATTGCTTTCTCTAGATTGTTTTCCTATTGATTAAACACATATTACATAATTGATCAACAACACTTAACACATTGTATAATGAGAGATGACAAATTTAGTGTTTCCGACAAATTACTTTAGAAAGAAAAATTAAGTGGTTTGAAAGTACCTTAAATATTGAATTCCGAAACAATTGCCAAATTGCTGCTATCCGTATAATTTCGATCCTAATTTCGTTACACATGCAGTTTTCAACTCCATTCTGACACCGGCTTGTGGATGATTTTGACACTTGTATAAAAGTGTATTTTTTTTCAAGATTAAAATCGAGCAAGATCTCGTATTCAGATTGGCTTTCATCTTGTTCGCAAGAAACAATTATTCCATTTTTCTCCTGCCACTGTTATCACTGCAATGGATAAGTGAGGGCATAAATTTGAACAAACTGTAAGTTAATATGAGACCGGGTAGATATGTGAGGATACCAAGAGGTGACTTCGTTGAAACGAGCAGGCTATTGTGCCAACAGAATATCTATAACGGGACACATACGAGGCGTCGAAATACCGTGCCCAAGATTTCTTGGCCACAACGCAACAACGCGTAATGATATCGCTGTGGTGAACAAAATAAAGCAATGGACGTATATTTCACAGTACATGCATTCGGTCTGACAACAAGTGTCAATTAGGTATACGTTTCAAAGAAGAGTCATGCAATTATATATCATGACTGGCTGCCGTGTGACAGCACAATTGCTTGTCTGCCACAGAGTTGGAATTGCCAATCCAATCACGTATCTGTGTAACAGGTGGGACCATAATAGGTATAAGCGATAGAATATCCTCTTGTGGTAATGTTAATGTTTCATAGTCTGTGGAATAACTCCAGTTAATACAATGTTAAAGGGGCTCTTGGCTCGGGCTAATTGCCAGTACAGCAGACCCGTGAAGATCCGGGGTAGGATAGGTCTTCACCAACCCATGCTTGCCGTTAAAGGCATTATGCTTGACGTCAGAATTGACTAACGGGATCGGGTGGTCAGGCTTGCTGACTTGGTTGATGCATGTCATCGATCCCAGTTTCGCGAATCGATGATCATGATGACAATCACTGGATTGTCTGGTCCAGACTCGATTATTTACAGATCGTCGTCATATAGCTGGAATTTTGTACGGCGTTAACAAAAAACAAAAAAACAAAGCCGTCGGGGTACGATGACACACAATCAAACCCGAGCACCAAGGAATTATATTATATACATTGTTTAGAAGTAGACGCAGAACGGTTGGAGACCAGGCGCAGTATCCCCGCTTTACCATAACAGAAAATGAAAATGACAGCGTAGTATTGATTATCCATACGATGAGATACTAATATTGTGTCCAACTCTATTTGTAATCCGTACGTGTATCTGCACAATGACTACCTAATTGAAGTCATCAATGACATCAATAGTTTCTATGCATGGTGCGTCATTGGATTGATCCATGTACGCAACGTGGAACAGGTAAGCTCTTGGACACCAACTGTGCTGAACAAAAGCCACTGGACTTGAACACAACTGATAGCTCAAACGTAGTTCACTGTTACAAGGGGCACGAGTGGCCAAGTCGTCTAATTAAGGCGCCGCATTTTGCTCTGCCTTACAACGCCTGAAACCTGTAATGGGTTCGATTCTCGTTTCGCCTCGATTATGGTTCAAGGTTTGACAGCACCCTACCCGTTCTCATGTGCTTCTCCCAAGTGATAAACGTCTGAAACCTGCATCACTTCGAAATTTCTTCACACGCCTTTATATAATGGAATACTGTTCAAAGCGGCTCAAACCCAACTCACTCACTCTCTCGTTGCTACAATACACATAGATAATAACGACTTATGAAGAAAAAAAAAAATTATTTTGCCGACATTCCAAATCAAAGTAAATACTTGTTGATGTCATTATGTAGTCACTCTACTGCCAAAACCTTACATAACAAGATACACTTCAATATTGATTCTTTGCTGCGCAGAGTCGCGTCCCTTGGGCACGCCAGAAACCTATGATTGTGGGTTCGAATCCCGGTTCGCCCCGATTATGTTTCTAGGTTTGTCAGCACCATACGCGTGCTCGTGGGTTTCATCAAGTGGTAAACGTCTGAGACCTGCATCACTTCGAGCTTTTCCTCCTACATTAAGCTGACACGCCGTCATATAACTGGAATACTGTTAAAAGCGGCGTTAAACCCAACTCACTCACTCACTCACTCAATATTGATTCTATATCTTTACAGAACGCATCCATGGTGAATTACGTACAGGTACCAAGATTTCGACTGCAACATTTCCATATGATTTTTCAGACGCACTTTCATGTATATTACTTACCGCATCACCAGCAAACATGCGAAATACTTAATATTTCCTCTCTTAATAGCACCATTAGGACGATTCGATCATCTTAATGAATTATGTATATCTGTAGCGATACCAGAATGGGAAATAACTAAACCCAAAGGTCAAAATAGTTGTGAAAAAGATATTCACGTCAACATGTCTTAAAGTACCGCTATTAATATTTCATCTTCCATTTCACGGAGGCGACCGTATTATATCTGGCCAATTTTGTACAGACTTCAGCCTCTGGGTAACAACCCCCATCTCGCATGCCATTGTTACACAAGTCACATTTTATACCCATTTGATAACCTGTCTCGTCCACTATGATCAGGAACTGCATGTTTCTTGGGGGTTGTTAAGGCTTATTATATAGCTGGGCGATATCGTGCTGGGACTGGGACTGAGCTGGGTTGTTAAAATGAGGCCGCCTTTTGTTAGGGGTTAGTCTGCGATGGGTAACGGGGGGTCTACACAAACCGTTACTCGGTGTATTGATTGTGTGACAGTCGCTGTAGCGAGCTCTGTGACTCTGTGGCTCTGTGGCGCCTGTATGGACAGTGCCTGCCCAGTTCATTGCTTCATTGCCTGTTTCACTATGAGATGAACTAGTTATACTGTAGTGAGGTACGAGAGAGTGATGTCCATATATATATATGTGTGTGAAAACTGAATTAAACATGTCGTTTGTGACGGTAGTATATTTAGATAACCGTGTGGCTTCACCTGGAATCACGTAGATTCATCACTGATTTCATCGGTGGTCCATTTATACAGATTTCAGAACTATTTTGCCTTTTGCGCCCAATGGAATCTGATTTGGTGGATTATCGAGACTGCTTATGCTCTGGCGTAGTATATTTACATGACATACGGTTCACTTATGAGAACAGATTGACGGTTTGATAATTATGTTTATCGTCCAAAACTGTCTCCACGGGAGCTATCGCTTGGGTGAGATCGCTGCAATGAAATTACATCACAATGTTTCGCAGATCATTGTCAAGCCATCGGTTATGATGACGTCACAATCACATGACATGGCTGATCAATCTATTGAAGCCGGCTAGCAGTACTGTTTTTCAATTAAGACACTGCTTGTCACTGTTAAGAAACTGAAACAGTTGGAATAATAATGTTGGATGATAAATACATTGTCACCTTAATGCGTTTGCATATCACATATATCAACAATGGTCGATAAAGTATCTTTTTATCGATTCGTGAATATATCTTTCACATCCGTAGACATTCAGGTGAGTTTCACCATACGTTCTGTGGGTAATACGTCTTACGTGCATTTCATGTGCTGTTGTTGATTGGTTTAAACAGCACTACTAAAAGATTTTGAAAATTATGAATCGCAAAATTTTCCTACGTTTTGATTTGATGTCACGGTGAAGTCATCAGACCTACCAATGAAAAATGACAGACTGCAATTATAAAAAAAACTGTCATATGTCTACAATAAACAACGAATCGGCAAGATATTAACAATAAGCATGTTACTTATGTAAGGAACAGCATTATATATCTTAGAACACGCTGCCGAATACATGGAAACGGCAGCGATAAATCCGATAGAACGAAATCTTCCAAATTACAGGCATGCGGAGAACAAGAAGGGAGTTGAGCGCACGTCACGAGGATCAACAAACAGTGAGTTACTTTACACCTCATAGCTCTAATATAACCATACTCATGTAGACTGTATTGTATTAGTACTGTAACATGCCTGGTCTTGGTACGTCCTACCATTGGTAAACACCAGCTTCCATATCTTAACCTTTATAAAAAAGTATCAAATTCCATGTTCACATTAATAATTATGGTTGATCTTTTCCTCGTGAAATAATTCAGTGAGACAATCGCTCGGAAGCGATAATTCACACATTTTGGTTGGTTGTTGGTTGTTTTACGCCGAACTCAGCAATATTCCAGCTATATGACGGCGGTCTGTAAATAATCGAGTCTGGACCAGACAATCCAGTGATTAATGAGAAGTCTTTACCTCATTGTACCCGTGAAGATTGCGGGATAGAATAGGTCTTCAGCAACCCATGCTTGCCGTGAAGGTAGACTATGCAAATCCATTCATAACATCGAGTGTGTGAGCCGTTAGGAATTTATACAAGACGGATCTACGCATATCGAGGCGACGAAAAACATTCAGACATACTCAGAATAAAGCATGATCCAGAGATTTACAAAGCAACGACTGTTGACTGCTTTATTGTCCATGTTCTTCCTGCTCCGTGTTGATGGGAGCATGACTGACATTTACTTAACTCACCTTATTTAAACCGGGAAGATATTTTTCAACACTAATACAACAGTAATATTAGTATTTCTCATGAGACAAATGTTGCAGAGTCAGATCAAGATTTGGGTGACTAATTACCATTTAGAATGTCGTTGATGATTCCAAATTTTCGAGTAAAATGTTCAGACCAACTTCCGGGTTCCTGGAAACTGGCATGTTTCCATCGTGACATACCGATTAAACATAATTGGGGATATTCGTTTAAATAGAAAGCTACCGTCTACCTTCTCAGGGTTTCAAACGGGAGGATGGCTGTCCCTAGTCAATTACCATATACCGACAACATGTCAGCTAGTAGATATTTGCTTCGTCAATACCATACCCGTCATTTCTTCATCAAAGTGGTATTTGCCTACGTTCTCTGCATATGTAGCTTTTCCTTCTCAGCATCCGTGGAATTCGGTTTAGCATTGATCAGCGCCTTCTTGACAGAGCACGTTATATGACTTCTGGAGCTATTTCCATAAAGTGCGTAGAATGCAAACATTTGTTCTGAATTGGTTCTTGTACCAAACTAAATGTCACATGGAACAACATGGAACAAGTTTCGGTCAGGTGTATAACATACATTCAGACTGACTAAATATGACTAACACATGTGGTAATGTTTGAGGCCTGTCCCCGGGAATATACCAGCAACCAACGCTTCTCGTAAGAGGCGACTAAATGGATCGGGCGGTTTGACTCGCTGACCTGGTTGAATGCGTGTCATTCACAGGATTGTCTGGCCCAGACACGATTATTCACAGACCGCCGCCATAGGTGAGGTGATGTGAAATGGTGTTTAACGTCGCGTCCAAGATTATTGCACTTATATAGCAACTGCATGTACGTGTGTGTGTTTGTGTGGCTGCTTGTACTAGTCCGGACTGATGCCGATTTATAGTGCTAGCTCACTGAGATACCATGCCGCAGTTTAACATGAATATCCCACTCAGACACAGTAAACTGACTCCGAGCCGACCAGTCCTTGACAGACAGGGTAACAACAAGTACCATCTTTTAACGTCTTTTGGTATGACGCGGCCGGGGATCGAACCCCGGACCTTCCGCTCTCCGGGCGGACGCTCTACCACTAGACCACGGAGGCGGTCCCGCCGCCATAGATCTGGGATGCTGCCGAGTGCAGCGTTATCGACAAACAAAGAAACAAACTTTCCTCTAACTTTGTGATACAACACACATAATATTCAAAGCGATACTAACAGAATCGTTAAAAAAAGGATAATTTCACAGAAAGAACCTTGAGATCTTCATGCATTGTTGTGTTAAGACTGCAATTCAATATTTTATGTACGTATGTACATTGCTAAAAACTAATTAATTACTTGGAGGCAATCGTGTCTAGTCGTCAGGCAGCAAATGCGTCCATTGCAACTTTTTTGTTGCATGGGAGATACATGTGGAAAATGTCTAGTTTGTTTGTGTCAAGATGAGTCCAAATATTGTGGCACGCCGAAGACCCGGGTTCGATTCCCCACATGGGTACAATGTGTGAAGCCCATTTCTGGTTTCCCCCGCCGTCATATTACTGGAATATTGCTAAAAGTGCCGTAGAACCATCCTCACCCACTTACACGGTGGCAAAGTTCACCTGATGAAAGAACAAGAAGTTGCTCTGAAATGTCGTGGCAAAGAATAAAAGAAGTTGCTGTCATGTATATATGTTTTTCCAACTTCTAAATTCCTATCAAAGACCGCTAGAAATCTACAATCTGTCCATCTATGTTAAGACAAATTTACCTATGTAAGTATTAATTTAATTACATGACTTGTGACCCGTGAACGTCAAGGTTAGAATAGGTCTTCAGCAAGCCATGCTTGCCCAAAAAGGAGACTAAGCTTGTCGTAAGAGGCGACTAATGGGATAGGGTGGTCTGGTTCGCTGATTTGGTTGATGCATGTCATCGTATCCCATTTGCGTAGATCGATGCTCATGATGTCAATCACTGGATTATCTGGTCCATACCCGATTATTTACAGACCGTCGTCATATGGCTTGAATATTGTTGAGTGCGGCGTTTAACAACAAGAAAAAAAACATGACTTGTATATCGTTAATGCATGTGCACACGATACCGATATACTGCATGTGCATGCACTCAGGGTCAGGTGGCCTATATTCATGAATAAACTTCCTCTTATTCTTCTTCTGTAATACATATATGAGACAAATATATGCGATTTGTTTGCGATGAATATGTAAGTTGCATTACCACCGACGTGACTAATGTTGGATCTGTTTTCGTCACAGTTTATTAAAAGTTACCTGTTAATGCGAACCATTAACTAACATGTCAATACATTAACAGTATTATTGACACCATAAAACTGCTGTTCATGAATTGCCTAAAGTTGAAAGTTGAACAAAATACCAACATTAACTATAATGACAGAAAATATGATTTTACACCGTGAAAACCCCGTTCATAAAAGAGTTTATTACATTTATTAAATTTACTTGTATAGGATCAAAAAGACAGCGAGGGACTCGCTTTCTGTACATATATAGGACTGGTAAACCTCATCAGACCTTAACTTCGCGATCACTCGATCACTTTCAGCAAAATTTACATGAATACAAAGTGTATTCTGTTCATCCAGACAATTTCTCATGAAACGGTACTGATGATGTTGTTTTCCCGGTACAAGCATCTCTGGTATAGCCTAACCTTTATCAGTAATATGTCTGGTGCACATGTCACAAACCGTTTTATTGGCATGAAGCAAACAAACTAAACAAACAAGCGTTTGTGTCAGACGCGAATGCATTCGACAAAAATCGTAAAACAAAAATATCCATCTGCCATGCGACCGTGACTTGTAGGTATGGCTGTTCGAGCGGATCGTCGCAATGAATATATGATAGAGCAGTCCTTTTTTTAATTGTGAATACTGACTGCATTTACAAGACAAAGATACAGGTTATGATTCGTTAACCAAGCATGCGATTCTCTCATTATAAATGAGAATGTATAATATTTGTGAATTCAGGGTTAACGTAAGAAAAAAAAGGTTGGTAATTTGATGTATTTTTCTTTGTTATGTTCCAATTTAGACATGGCGATAAGAAAATTCATATTTTTTCTAGTGAAGCTTAAGGCATCATCAACGTCTTGTTTGTCGCCCACGGGGTTTGCATACATGATGCTGTGAGAAAAGTCATCCTGCCTACACACATGACCCAATTTGTCATCTCGTACATTGGCTACTTGGGACCAATCCTTAACTTGAATCTCCACGGGGGGACGACACCGTGATCGTTGGTGTTAAATGTCTACACTATGTGTCGGTTTTTTGTCAAATATTATTAAACTGATACCCTGTTAAAATGAGCGTTATACGGAACCAACCAAGGTTCCTGTCGGTCTGTATACAGCGAAACCTCCTTAGTCGGCACCCTGGTAATCCGGAACAATGTGGCTTTTCACAGATACAGGGATTTTCGATCCGGATTAACGAGGTTTCACTTTATACCAATAGTACATAAACTACTCGTGACAGATTTACTTGAGTAATGTGAAATAATCGAATATTCCTTAACTTGTTATCTATGATTGCGACATACATTGGGCTTGTTACGTTCATTCAGTACGTGTACTTTATAGCCTTCTTCACGCTTTAGGCAGTTTTGTTCAGATCTCTTATATCCTTGAACTGGGCCTTCGCCGTTTAAAATTGATTGAAACTGAGCAACTTGCAAATTCCTTTGAAAAATGCTGTTTGTTTAAACGGTTCAGAACTCATTTTCATTCTGCGTGCTTTGACTCCGAGCTAGGAAAATATCAAGGTACGTCTTGGCTCGTTTCGCACAGCTACGTGTTAAAATATATCAATAATTTGCAGAAAGATATACTTGAGATGAGCCGACGGACAAATAAAAATAAATAATTTTAACGCAGAATCTCATGGTACTGGTGAACAAATCGCATGAGCACAGTTACCATGCATGTGTATCTTTAAAGTTTAGTTGAGAGACGGACTATCGAGTTCCAGGATTTTTCTTATTATACATCTAAAAATATTCCCGTTTCAAAGAGTTTCATGGAGTTTGTGGAACTACTTTGGTGGAAACTGGCGAACACAGTCACTGGTACGCAGACTTGGCATGTTTCTAATGCTGCTGCCTTCAAGAGCCTTGAAGTGAAATAACTTGATTATACGCATAAGAAAAACTGATGCTTCATTTGTCGGAGCTTTTTATATAGCTGTGTCAAGACGACAACATCCTCCTTGCCGGTGTTATGGAAGCAGAAGAGTTAGACAGTCCCGTTGTAGAGCAAGAGGCAGGTTGTTATCAATTATTCACATATCTGCAATTTAGAGCCATCTTGTCACCTTCCCTTCAAGGCACGGCTTAACTTTGGTAGACGTCATGGAAAAAGCGTCCACAAGCTGGCATTCCTGATTTTACTTTCATAACACACCGCTCGAATTAGCAGGATAAGGAGTGAGAACTGTATCGATTAGAATCTAGATTCTTTAGGTTTTAAAAATAAACACATGTAATTTCGTATAAATAAGAACAAATTAGAACGTAAACGCAGAGAAAAGAGGTGAAAGGGAAAGAGGGAAAAAGCGTTAGTGTACTTTCTGATTGTTTTGTCGCGACCTTGTGTAAATTGTTGTAAGCAGTAACTGCTTGTGCCACGAGATACGGACAATTGGGGAATTAGACCCGAAGAAAAACGCGTAAGCATGAGTAGCCTGATATCTCGGTTTTGTTTTACGCCACTAACACAGTGATCCTCAAATGTGGTTGGTCTCCGGAAACCCATGCTTGTAAGAGGCGACTATGCTCGTCGTAAGAGGCGTCTAACGAAATCGGCCGTTAAGGCCGCTCGTATCTCAGTTGCTTTTATTGTTGCTCATGATGTCAATCACTGGATTATCTGGTCCACACTCGATTATTTAGACTGTGGTCTTATAGCTGGAATACTGCTGAGTGCGGCGTGAAACAGCAAAAAAAAATAAAAAAATATTCAATTGAATATCATAGATACAGATATGAAATTTTGGAGCTCGATAGCCACATGTTGTCGTTGTACAGAGGCATTGAAAACTGATCACTGTCATGTCAAATAAGGCCACAGGGTTGTGCTGAACTCAGTTTCTCTGCGCTCTGCATCTCCTCGGCACTGACAGGATAAGTGTACGAAATCTGTCCTGCGGAATTCTGCGCCATTCTGCTTGTAACGCGTTGGCCAGTTGCGGGAATGTCTGCGGCGTGTTCTGACGTTGAGGTACATGTCGATCGAATTGTGTTGAGATCTAGAGATTTCGACGGCCAGGGCAAGGTGTTGATGTTGGCATTATGAAGGTAGTCGAGCTTTGTGCGGTGGTGCGTTGTCCTGTTGAAACAGCTCCCTCTGGCGATCAATGATTGGAAAAGTGAGTGAGTGAGTATGGTTTTATGCTGCTTTTAGAAATATTCCAGCTATATCATGGCGGGGGACACCAGAAACGGGCTTCACACATTGTACCCATGTCGGGATTCGAACCCGGGTCTTCGGCGTGACGAGCGAACGCTTTAACCACTAGGCTACCCTACCGCCCCAATGATTAGGAGAAGGTGAGGTTGAAGAATTTGATTCATGTAGCGATTTGCTGTCAAATTTTCCTGAACCACAACCAAGTAACATCTCGTGGTGTGGGATATGGCCCCCCAGACCATGACACTATCGCCATCGAAATGTCGAACTCGCGTACACACTGTGGGGCAAAACGCTCATTTCGACGAAGATAAACACGTTGTCTTCCATCTCGCCGGTAAAGAAGAAATCGTGATTTATCGCTAAACCACACTCGTAAGGTGTGGCACCAACGCAAGCGTCGCTGTCGATGGATCTGTTGCAAAACAGGAACGATAAACTGGTCTTCCAGATTCAAGCCTCGCGAAGACGGTTCCTGACAGTCTGGTTCGATATCCTCCTTAAACCAGGGGTGCGGCCTGCAGTCTCCGTAGCTGTGGCATTGCAATTATGTAGGTGGAACAGTCGAATGTAGCGATCTAGTGCAGTAACTCTTGGTCGGCCCGTTCTCGGACGGTCTGCAGTGGAATTGAACTGTGTGTATCGGTCCCAAAGGCGGCAAATGGTGCTGTGGTGGACGTTGAAACGGCGTGCAATAGAAGACTGCTATTCCCCTCTTTGGATACGTCCTATGGAGATGTTCCGATTGGTAGCGCTGAGTCTCGGCATTTCCGAACTTGAAAAATGTTGACAATTGAAAGACAAATTATTGGCTTATGCTTACCTTTATATAGCCACTACCACGAGTTACATATTCCATAACTTGGTCATGTTTTTGCTTTACTGTCTTCCTCCATACATTTTTTAACAAGTGTGAAAACAAAGCCATTTAAGACATTGCAAATCGACAATGACTGCGTTTTGATGCACCGAATATCAGGCCATCAACATTTTCCAATAACATATATCTTATTTATATACCGGATTTTGTGTGTAGTCAGAATTCAATGAACAACATACTACCTGTGCGTTTCTATTTTTGAAGAGTGTATGTTACTTTTTCTGAATAATGAATGTTCCCACTTGCATCGTGTCTATAATACTCTAACAAAGGACCAGGAATATCTCCTTTGTAATCAGTACAGATGCACGCAATATGCGCTTAGCAATATAGGTGACTCATGATTCATCGAGTTAGAAGGCGTTTTGCTTCGAAAACTGTGTTATATAATACAGTGTATGTTCGTTCACTCAAGTTAACCGTAGTTCGAGGTTCAGACCGAATATCTATATCATACTCAAGTGTCGTCACGAATTTTGTTGAACCTTAAAGTGTCTTCTACAAATCTCGACAACTGAATCGAAGTTAAGTTGGTATGGCTGTACATGTTTAATTATGAACGTTAGGCTGTTCAAACCAACCAAACCTTTCATAGAACCCTGTGCTGTAAATGTTTGTTTGTTTGTTTGTGGTTTAACGCCGCACGTAGCAATATTTAAGCTATATGACGGCGGCCTGTAAATAATCGAGTCTGGACAAGACAATCCAGTGATTGACATCATGAGCATTGATCAACGCAATCAGGCTGTGCTGTAAATAATTATACACGATAAGGGTCGTCGATTAGAACCATGAGCCGACGTCGATGTATTATTGATGGGTTGAATTTGTCAAGGTGTGAGCTATCTGTGTTTATAGATTAAATATAAAAAAAACATGGCATGATGTTGAACTATCTTTTTTATGTCTTCCATAGTAATATCACAGCAATACCATGACGTTTAACCCCGAGAATCAGTTTTACCGTTAGAAAATCTAACCCGGGTCGAGTGGAGGACGATCGGATACAAATTTATTATTATTTCCTGCCAAGTGAAGGTCAAATCTGGTGGACAAGGCTGCGAAGGGAGAGCTGGTTGTGGAAGGAGTGATAGAGTGAGGAGTTAGATTGCAGTGAGGACCAAATGTAACTAAACACATATCATCTCAATTGCCCATTATTCTGGGAGTAAAATCCCTTTTAAGGACTTCACACGGTAAATAAAGACACAACGACCATTCAACGCCACCGATGGTGTTGTTATAGTGCAACGTTTAGTTCGGTGACAGACATGAATGAATGGGAGATTGTCACTATATATGCACATGTACAGAGCCTTGAATAAATACAATGAAGCCTGTTTTGTGTAACCGAAACAGTTTTTTCGGCAATGGTTTCGAAGGCAGAATAACAACAAAACATATAAAAGTGTTCGCAGAACCATTTTCTAGAAAGTAAATAAATTAAATAAATCGTGTATATCATACAAAAAACATATATAGTATGTTACAGTATTTCATGGTAAAAAAGGCGACAAAACCCTTTCAATAATCATAACAAATCTCTGCTACAATCATAGTCTATACTACAATTCCAACTGTGTCATGAACATGTGTTAAGGGACCACAATGCTGACAGTCACGGTACCAGGTGTTTGCGAAAAGGTGAGCGTATCCTGCCCCTCAAATGGCATACCTCACAAACACATGCAAAGGCAAGTCAGTTGTTTACCACACAATTCGGTAACATATGGTTCAAGTCAAAATAGGGAATTGCATCGGATATCATTTTGAACATTTATTGAAATCTTTAGTAATGCCTTGAATGTTGCCACCCTGATCAAATATTGTTTGATTCACGAGTCGCATGACGCCCTTTGAAATCGTCCTAGAAAGAACATGATCGATTGTATCTTCAAAGTTGTGAAATCAGAAACCAAAGTAAGACGAGTTCTATGGATGAACAACTTCTTTATTACAATTAGTGCGACGTTTCGGTGTAAATCCTAACACCTTTATCAAGCAAGTGCTTGCGGTGTAGATCCTAACACCTTTATCAAGCAAGCACTTGCTTGATAAAGGTGTTAGGATCTACACCGAAACGCCGCACTAATTGTAATAAAGAAGTTGTTCATCCATAGAACTCGTCTTACTTCATCACTCCAACTTCTAAATGCCACTCAAAGAAGGTAACAGAAACCAAAGGCTGGAATATTGCTGCCACACTGTCTTGTGGGTAGTTGTGTGGTCGCTCTTTGTCCTTTGTCATCTTTAGGTATAGATCTAAATATGAATCAGATGAGGCGGATTCACTGGTCTCCTTTATTTCTAGCTCAGTGGAAGTGAATTGGCTACTTGACCATTATTGAACGTTAATGGACGGGAAGCATGGGGATTAAAGGGACGGCTGGTAGGGTTCGATTGCCAACATAGGAACACCGTTTGAAACTCATTCTCTATGGTATTGCTGGTAAAAGATTAACAGTTCAGTAGAAACATAATCGCTCAAAGAAAAAAACCAACTAAAACAATATAAGAGACACTTTGGGGGCAGTGTTGTGTCCTATTGTCTCAGACTTGTCGAAAATACATTCCCAAAATATATTTGATTAACTTGATAACGACTTTCAATCTCATAATGACGTGGTTGTCATCAACTTGATTGCTCACTATATTATACGGACCATGACTTTCAAATATTCATTTTAAAGCAGTTCTGTACCTTCTGAAGTTCGCGTCAATACATGGCCCTGCATTGTTATCAATTACCCGATTGCATCTACCATAAAACGATCAAGACGTAACTGTTTTGTTCCGATAAAAGCGGTTAATTCTGATGGTTAATCTCGGATAGTGCACCCCCTCCCACAACACACAACCACACATCGATTCCGTGTATGGTAAGTGCTTACGTCTGTACAGCAAGTGGCAGTGATCTATTCATACTACCGCCGGGGAATCCAATAATTTGTATTATCGAAACCGTGTCACTTTATTCATTAATATAATTCTTGACCTAGATATCGCAGACAGCGGCTAGACCCCAAAAGTAAGTTAAGACAGAAATCTAACCTATACGAGATTGCTGGGACACGAAAAACCATAAAGTTTTTCCTTTCCAATAAAGCTGCCAGAAGATGGGGGAATCTTCACGCGGCAGCTAGAGTTTCCCTAACCAAGAATATCAATAATATTCGTCTTCATGATTGACTGTCCGATCGCACGGAATTGAAAGGAGGCACGGCTAAATCTTCAAGGTTAAACGAATCGTGTTATTCGCAACCTCACACGTTCTATAGTCTCGTGTTCGTTAGTGGTACAACGTGAATGAGTTTCTTATTGTAAGTTGGTGAAATAAGAGAAATGTTATTGCGACCTTTTGATTATGGAAGGAGGCGTGTAATCTAATTGTTGCCTCTTGAATCAATCCCATTACATGTAAGTTAACTAGACGGTGTAGCCTTATTGTGATTCATTGGTACATTATACGTGAATTGCAACGCCTATAGGTTTGGCTATATGTCCTTTATATGCAAGATGACAAGGATTTTGCTCAATTGTAGAAATAAGCAGACTTACTCGTTCAACACGTTTTATTAAAGGCTTGCACGTGATCGTTTTTGCATCCTGTGTCAGACAGAATATTAGGATATCGCTGTCAAGAAGCGGGATTATTGAAAACAAATATATATTTAAGATTGTTCCAGCTATGTGACAGCGGTCTGTAAATAATCGTGTCTGGAACAGACAATCCAGTGATTGACATTATGAACATCAATTGAGACACGGGTAAGACTGACCACCCGAAAGCATGGTCTGCTGAAGACCAATTGTAACCTGAGTCGTTACGGGGATATTTATAACTGACATTTTCGGGTACATAGTACATATTGTTGACTGTTTAAAACGATTGAATGTATCAACGTTACAACATTAGTAACCTGCAACAAAAAGTTTGTTTCTTCCAGAACTGAAGTTTCCTTTGAAGTGTAAGAAGACTACGTTTGCACTTTAGTGTCAACCATAAACAATAATTAATCAGTCCTCGAGATATACCAACGGTTAGTCTTAATTCCGAGTCCTTTATGAGGAATCAATGAAATATAGCTTTGTTTGAAGTTGAAAATATCAACCTGAGATGAACCCTGAAAATGTCTTCCTGGTATCAATCAAATCAGTCTGGTTTTAATCTGCCGTAATAATCTCACATAGCGAAGACATTTTGCATTCTATATTAAAGTTTACATATGTCACATTCCAAATAAGAAAATCTCACAAAGACATTAATAACTGAGAAATGGCTTCATTTTATGTATTCTGTTATTCCCTTCATCGATTTTCTGCCGGAATTGTCAATTAATCGCCAGCATAAGTCACAGTATCACTTTTCTAATCATGTGTACTGAAATAAGATGTGTAGACGTCAACTGATGCTCATGAACGAATTTTGATCTGATTTTATGGTATACAATAGATGTTCATGTACCTTAATTACGGATTGTCCGTTGTTGCAAGAGGTAACAAACACCACGGTCCTCGTTACCTGTCCTGGCTCTGCATATGAAATCTGCCACATGATTCTTGCAATAGTCAAGTCTGACATGATCACTATTGTGTTAACACCTGTCGTTTACCACAGTACACTCGTATGTAATTTCAAATGTGTGAATGCTCTCTTACATGTTATGACAAACCGAATACGAGAGCTGTCGTGACAATGACATTAAAGCATGTTGTCAATATGCTCAAGGTGGCTACAAAAGTATGAGGTACATACCGGTTTACGTACAGAGAGATCCGGGTGTTCCCTATGGACGATGTTGAACAGGCGGCATCCGTAACACGGGGCATGAAAATCCCCACGTGTTAAACAAAAACGCATGAGTCCTATGAAGAGGATCAGGATCATCTGGGCGTGAGGCTCCATGGCTTGGGTGTCTGTGTTCGTCCGAACGAGATATATTACTCTCCACACATACACGTCAGGACATCATATCACATCGAGAGCACTCTTACTGTTAAGCCTTACTGTTAAGCTATGTCATCTCGACTTTGTCATTTCATTATCCATCGACCAAAAAACTGTCGTCTGTGATGCTTGAATTTGTAGTTATTACTTCTATGAGGAGTGTTCAGTTCGCAGACATGCCTTGGGCCAGGTACATCCGATAGCGACCTAAATGTGCACCTTCCGAGTTCGAATCGTTTGTCGTCTGCTCGAGCTCTGGGAATTCAATCTATCGTCTGCTGCTCTCTTCGCGCATTCTCATACCGCCTGCGCTGAGAGCCGCGTATACAACGGACTCACTGTGTCGTTAGACGAGTATCCAATAACTGGCGTATTTTATTAAACATACGTAGCTTGGTGTAATGACAAGTAAATCGAAACGCTTGTCTTTGGAGTTCCGAATATCCTGCAGAAAAACAGTCCACAGTGCTACACAATCCGCTATATTAAATCATCTACTTTGGGTCAAAATCTTCTTATCTGTCACAGAGATGATTAATCAATGCTACAAGCGGAGTAAGTGTTCGCGAAGATAGAACACAGCCAATTATCTATCTCATGGAAGTGGAGTAGCGGTCGGCCCGGTCCACACACTAGACGATATCTTGCTGCAACTTCAAAGACGATAACTACAAGTATATGCTTCACGAAGCGCGGAAGTTCTTAGGACACAATACGATAGGTCTTATCGTCTCGGGACTTCCTCAATGCAACAAAGCCCGATACCAGCGCGTTAGACCTAGGCAACAGTCTGTTGCGTACTGAACGTGCTCTCTACTCCACGACTCGAGGCACGATCTGAGCCTTCTGCTACAAGTTATCGCCAATTAAAAGTGGACAATATTCTTCTAATTTGTAGCAATCGCCCGCTGGCATGAAGTCGTACCGTAAAATGAATCTCCGAACCGGTTCAGCATGAAAACGTGGAAACTCAACTATCGACCGATGGGAGGTACTTGAAGTGTCTTCTGCACGGTTCGCGGCAAATAACAAGCATGGAACTCCCAGTCGACCTGCATAACGCTAGCAGTGAAGACCCATGCTCAGTGTTCAATATTTGGAGTTAATTTGCATCACACGCGTCCAGATCAAACAATATCGATTGACTTCGGTTGGGACAGTGTCATGGTTCCTCTGTAGGGCATGTGCAATTCACAGTGGAGGTCCTTTGTCAGGAAAAGGATGATTAGATTATACAATCGACAATCCGGTTGAAAATCAAGTGAACAGAACACTTCTTCTCCAAATCGAGTCAGTTACCCAAAATCGTTAGTGTTTCATTAAATAAACATCATTGTTTTTCAGGGAAATTTGGAAACTCTCTAATTTGGGTAAAGGGATCTGTTGGCGTGACTGTTGCCTGGTAGAAACAGTAGGCGTCTGGGCAGGGAGACACACACCCTTTGAAGGCAGCAATTCCCGAAGTTTTTCGACTAAGGGCCTCCATGACCCGATCGTTATCGCACGCGTTCAATATGTTCCGTCTGTTGGTGAATAGCAAGCCGTACAATTAGAGAAGTTTTAAACTATTTGTCTCACTGAAGGAGACATTCCAATCCTGTTTAACAGTTAAGGGATATTTTTGGATAGTTTCGAATGCCTGGTGCCAATTTTCTTTTTGCGGCGTTTGATAATTTAATAACTATGTGATACCGCATGTTGGGTTAAGTTGCTCACACCGGTACGTAATTCCATTACTGTGGTCAGCTCCTAATGATTTCGCTTGAGCACGTGTGAGATGATTTTGTATTTTCCAAGACTACTCAAAAGTGAGTGAGTGAGTGAGTATGGTTTTACGCCGCTTTTAGCAATATTCCAGCAACATCACGGCTGGGGACACCAGAAATGGGCTTCACACATTGTACCCATGTCGGGAATCGAACCCGGGTCTTCGGCGTGACGAGCGAACGCTTTAACCACTAGGCTACCCTACCGCCCCACTACTCAAAAGAAGTTATAGAACACCATTTTTTTTATATGACTGTCGTAAATCTGTCATGACTCTGTTTGAGTAGTATACAATACATTTATCAACGTGGGTAATAAGACTTGGCAATTCCGGGTATGAATAGGTTCCCCAATATCCCATTTTTAACGTAAGAGACGGCTAAAACCAAGGTACCGAAAGGATGCTATGCGTGTCGTAAGAGGCGACTAACGGGATCGTGTGGTCATCAGGCTCGATGACTTGGCTGGTAACATGTCCGATGGTGAAGATCGCTGAGCTTCCTTCCGGTTGTTTCTTTCTTGTTTAACGTGAGTGAGTGAGTTGGGTTTAACATCGCTTTTAACAGTATTCCAGTTATATCACGGCGTGTCAGCTTAATGTGGGAGGAAAGCCCGAAATGATGCAGGTCTCAGACGTTTACCACTTCGGTGAAACCCACGAGCACGGGTATGGTGCTGACAAACCTAGAAACATAATTGGGGCGAACCGGGATTCGAACCCACAATCATAGGTTTCTGGTGTACCCAAAGGACGCAACTCTGCAAAGCGAATAGCGGCGCCTTAGACGACTGGGCCACCCGTGCCCCCTAAACGTCGCACTCAGTAAAATTTCAATAAAACAAACACATATCAAAACATATATGTTCATAACTGAATGCTGTTTAACGCCGCACTCAGCATTATTCTTGCTATATGACAGCCACCTGTCAATAACCGGGTCTGGACGATGCATACCAGGCGCCGACAGGATGCTATGCTTGTCGTAAGAGTCGATTAACGGGATCGGGTGGTCGTATTCCAAATGCATAGATCTATGTTCATGATGTCAATAACTAGATTGTCTGGCCAAGACTCTCTTATTTACATACCGCCATAATATAACAAGAATATTGCTGAGTGCGGCGTTAAACAACATTCACTTATGAACATATATGTTTTGATATGTGTCTGATAGCCAGAAAATTCGTGCTTAAGTTCATAGATGGACAAGATTAATGGTCGATTGATGACTACTTTGGAAAACGAGATGACTTTGGTATATTTTCAGCTAAATGTACAGCTGTCAAACCAGATATTTTTCAAATTAAACGATGAGACTTAATATTTTTGCAACTTTGTATCTTCTATGGCAGACCAGTTTTTTTTCTATTTCAGGTAAATGTTGTGAACGATCCAAATGTTACAGCGACATATCGTGCACAGTGATGTTTCCGAAAAACGCTGACTATTGATTCTTTTAGTTGAATTGAAATGCGTAATGTACATTGTCAAACACGGACATGTGCAGCAATTACTGTTGCTGATAAAGTCGAATCATCTTTGACGAAAGTATATATATACGTATTTAAAGAAACTTTACAAAAAGCATCCGTAGAAAATCTATTTGCGTCTATCAATTATTTGTGTATTACCATGGCAACCGGAAAAATGGTTCTACAAATAAATATATTAGTACGTATAATCTGATAGCTGTCTTTACAATGCATTATGTACTGCGACGTTTCTATTAATTTATTTAATGCTGGAATTAAGATAAGCCTAAATATTACTATTATATTCATTTCAATGATGAATAGAAAAAATCGAGTAGCACTTCATTTGTTGTGCTAAGTGTAGCAATTCCGTATCACAATGGACCAGTTTAGGTTGTTATCATTGACCTTCAACTTAAAAAAGGACGACACGTTGGAATGGCTGGTTGGTTTGTTGTTGAACGCCGCACACAGCAGTATTCCAGCTATATGACGGCGGTCTGTAAATAATCGAGTCTGGACCAGGCAATCCAGTGATTAATATCATGAGCATCGATCCACGCATTTGTGATCGATGACATGCATCAACCAAGTCAGCGAGCCTGACCACCGGATCCCGTTAGTCGCCTTTTACGACAAGCACAGTCGCCTGTTACGGGAAGTATTGGTTGCTGAAGACCTATTCTACCCCGGAATCTTCACGGGTCCATTGGAATGGATAGCAGAGAAGGCATACACAAAATGCAAAAGTTCGGATGTAGCGAAAAAGACTATCATTTCCTTCTCATTTGCGCATTGTTCGTGATACACAAATAACTTATAATCATGAATGATATCAACCAAATCATTGAAATAAGATGTATCGTGGAATATGCAATGTACAGTACTATGAACTTTTGCATCTAGGGTAGAGTAAATAAATTATTTATAATGATGTGCAGGCAATGAGTATTATTAGTGAAACATTTAAAAAAAATAAAAACATGTATGTAGGTAACTAAGGTATGGACATATCTTCATGCATACAATGACGTATGGACAAACTATTATGCATCTAATGAAGTATGGACAGTTTATATATAGTCACCGTTGTGTCGAACTTTCGGTTGTTTCGAAGTATTAAATTGGTCCGTGCGTATTCCTCCTTTATGCATATGTTTTGGATGTGTCGAACCTCGGATAACTCGAAGTATTTACGCAGGTCTCTTTAACTTCGACACAACGGTGTTTGACTACTAGTATATATGAACGTGGAATAACGATGTAAATAGGCGGCTTAGCATCGTACAAGGTTGGAGAATGTGTTATATGGGTGTTGACGGGTGGAATAGCTAGTTATAACCTGAGTATATAACAAGATAGGCTATTACCGGTATGAACATCAGTAGTGTTGCGATGTGGACAGGTTGTAAGTTATGTCAAATGAGTTTGTTTGTTGTTAAACGCCGCAGTAGGAAGTAGTCTTGCTGTGTCGCTGCGATCCTTCAATACATCGATAATAGGCTGATACACTGAAAAACAAGCGGGTGATTAATATCATATTGAACGTCCCACGCCTTCGCGATCGTGGCAACAGGCCACAGCTTACAGACCGGTCCACATAGTGGTTGGCTTCATTTTGACTGGTTGTATAAGTGGAAGCAAGGATATATTCGCGACAAGCCGTATAAGGTTACGCAAGTGCAGTATAGACAGGTTTTATATGGACGAACAATGGTAGCATGAAATGTAGGCAGTGGCATGTGGATATTTACGGACAGTACAGAGTGTAGATGGGTGATATATGGATATACAAGGGTAGTATAGGAGTATAGGTGGGTATATTGATATACCAAGGCCGTATAGGGGTGTAGGTGGGTGGTATATGTTACACAAGTGCAATATAGATCTGTATATGAGTGGTATAGAGATATACAAAGGCCGTGCAGAGGTGTAGGTGGGTAGTATATGTTACACAAGTGCAGTATAGATCTGTACTTGGGTGGTATAGAAATATACAAGGACCGTATAGAGATGTAAATGTGTGGTATATGGTATACAAGTGCAGTATAGGTCTGTACATGGGTGTTATAGAGATATACAAAGGCCGTATAGAGGTGTAGATGGGTATGTGGATATACACGTTTCTTGAATGACTAACTTTCCTGTGAGTTTGGAATGTAAATGTGACAGCATTACTTAAAAGAATTAGCTAATGCAGCATGTGACTGTTCTCTTTCCTCTCCTACTATAAGTAGCACCCAGAGCAGACATCGAACTGTGGGTACACCCATACCGGAATAATATATGAAGCGCCACTAAAAGATTTCATCTGGCCAAGCATACATGGATACATATTTAAGAAACTGGAAGATCAATAATTGCAGACATACGAATCAAGTTTGAAGCGTTACTACTTCATATCCCCAACATCCAGACAGAATGACAGCAGACTTGGTTACGACGTTCAACATCGACTCCAGGGCCGTTTGTCACTCTGTTCTGCCATGCCGCGGTCAGTTAGACATCGTCCTTGCGGTAGATGCGAGATTGCTTTTGGGTAGAATTTGGAATTTGTTGGCAGATCTTCATGTTTTCGAAAGGGAAACACGTTTCCAACGGTGTAAGCAAAAACTAAAACGGGTTCGACGTTGCACAAGGACGGTCAGCTGAATTCTTCATGATCTGAGTACTTTTTTGGTTAACTTGGTAATACATCGCTACCCGTTGCCGTAGCACGTATGTTATGCGGGGCGGTCGGGTAGCCTAGTGGTTAAATCGTTGGCTCGTCACGCCGAAGACCCGGGTTCGATTCCCGACATAGGTACAATGTGTGAAGCCCATTTCTGGTGTCCCCCGCCGGATGTTGCTGGAATATTGCTAAAAGCGGCGTAGAAATATATTCACTCACTCACTCACTCACGTACGTTATGGCATTTTCACTGAAGTGATATTATAAGCGAGCAGAGGTTCTAATATATGCGCGGATCTTGGGATGGATGTTAAAGCATTTTGTGATTCAACAAATGTAACCATTAACTTGGCTGTTAAATAAATTGTTTTCGTAAGTATTTCCTTTCATTTGTTAAAGAACACGTGCGCTTCTATCCTCCCCACTCCCGCACGTTCTATCTGCACGTGTTGCTTGATTCATTTTGCACGTCTTAATTAAATATCTTTGACATCATCAGTTTATAAGCAAAACCGTTGTTTTGCCAAAGACAGCCATATACCTCACTTATGCGTGATGTGTGACATAACAGCTTCGATGACATATAGCCTGGTTAGAAGGTTGGTAGTGTGATACAATTAATGATTAATGACACTTCTCATGTTGAAACATGTATGTACCATGTAATGCTTTTTCACGAATGTTTTATGCGTATTGACATTAATGACGATTTTTGTTATCTTTACATAAAAAAGGAACTAATACATTCAAAAGAAAACCGTACTGAAAAAAAACAGATTAGATGCTTAGTCTCGGTGAATTCCGATGAATCACGGCTATGTTGCATTAAATACTTTCTTTCCTGTACGGCTGATGTCCTTCCTCTTGGCAGTATGACAAACGACAAATGTTTGAATGCTAAACAGAAAATTAAATGAACGAAAATAAGGACATGTGATCTCGCACGTACCTTAAGGCTAAATAATTGATTTGCATGTTTTACGGATGTGCCTAATGTTTTGTTTCCAATTTGCAAAAGTGACGACCCATTAAGAAATAAATTAAGTGAGTTTCGATAATGCTTTAGAGAAAATTCTTCTTAAAGGATAATCAGTAAAATCAGTGTCGGCGATGTATTAAAATAACTCTAGCGAGTCATTAATTATAACTTGCTTTGGTTTGTTTTAGACTAGGACATGTCATCTAAATGCGGTTAAGTCACAGAGACCGATAGCTAAATTTGGGCGATCGCTTTATCACAATTTGAATCAGTTTCCTTGGTCTATCAAAATAGTGGATTGCGTTTGATAGGCGGTATTGTTTTATACCGCAATTACTAAGGTTATATTGTGACGGACAGTTTCCTACCATGAATTCCCACGCAGCAAATGCAAAATTTACTTCTTTTTGCTAAAACTATGTCGTTTTTTACACAAAGGCTTTTATACTGAGCAAGTTGAAACCAAAATACACTCATTGTATGTATGCTGAGTGGGTGCTGAGTAATGTGATTCCGTTAATTTAAAAAAAAATCATTTTAGTTAGATCATCAAAACAATGTTTATATAACCAAGAAGCCGTATTTTCGCTTTTTAGATCAAAACACATTTCAAGTTATGTCGCCACCTTGTAGCGTATTTCACAGTGTCAATACATCATGAGAAAAATAATCGTTAACGTTTTCTATAATTTTTTCCCAAAATAACCTTTCCAAATTCGTTACATTGTTTTCAGATTCAACCCAAACCTGCTACAATTCGTTTTGATTAAATTTAATGTCTGTCAAATATTTTCTCATCAAATTAATGTGTTTCTACCATAAAACCTTAACCAATACGTGTCGGTCTTTCTGTGGTAGATGAAACTTACATTTACGTAGATGATACTTTCATCCACGTAGATGATATTTACATATACGTAGATGTTGACACTTTCAGCTATGAAGATGGTACTTACATATACGTAGAGGTTGATACATTCATCTACGAAGATGATACTTGCATATTTGTAGATGATACTTAAGTAGATGATATATTCATCCACGTAGATGATACTTACATATACGTAGATGTTGATACTTTTATCCACGTAGATGATACTTGCAGTTACGTAGATGATACTGTCATCCACGTAGATGATACTTACATATACGTAGATGTTGATACTTTCATCTATGAAGATGGTACATCCTTATACGTAGATGTTGATACTTTCATCTATGAAGATGATACTTACATATACGTAGATGTTGATACTTTCATCTATGAAGATGGTACATCCTTATACGTAGATGTTGATACTTTCATCTTCGAAGATAATACTTACATATACATATATGTTGATACTTTCATCTTCGAAGATAATACTTGCATATTACTTGATGCTACTTACATATACATAGATGTTGATACTTTTATCTACGTGGATGATTCTGTCATCTACGTAGATGATACTTATATATACGTAGATGTTGATACTTTCATCTACGTAGATGACACTTGCATATACGTATATGATGATACTTTCATCTACGAAGATGATACTTGCATATACGTAGATGATACTTACGTAGATGTTACCTTCATCCACGTAGATGATACTTACATATACGTAGATGTTGATACTTTCATCTACGTGGATGATTCTGTCATCTACGTAAATGATACTTGCATCTACGTAGATGCTCATAATTTCTTCTACGTACATGTTGATACTTAAAACACAAAGTCTCAGCCAGTTGTGTGCTTGGTATCTGTGTGTGATTTCCCTTTCTCAGTAGACTTCAATGAAACAGAGCTTTAAAATGACATAACAGTAGTAGACTGTTATGAACTTTTCAACGCTGGTGTCGCTTCCTTTTATCTCCATACATCAAAGAAACAACTCCAGGATCAGGAGTCACCCAAGACACGACGGAGAGCAACCTCTATTGTCACAGCTTCAGGAACAGCGACTGATCAGACAGCACAGACAACACACACAAGTCCCTCGTCTGGGACCTCCAGAGAAAGCAATGATAATACAGGCTCTAACATCTCAGCCCTCTGTCGTCGACATCCTTAAAGAACAGGTTGCGGCGGTTTGAGGCGTCACCCACCGTGACCTATCTGATGACTACGTTAGTGTTAATGTTGGACTGGTATCTGATGAAAATATAGAATGTCTCCGAGGCATTGCAATACTTTTAAGAATGAATCTATGCTGAAGCTAATTATTTTTTGGTTCGAATTTTACCCATGAGTGTAATGAGTTTTGGTCGATTTCTAATATTTGGATGGGAAAAGCAAGGACTTTGGCCCATAAACTTGTCAAAGGTCGTCATTCTACTGGGCTTCTTTCCAGACATCGCCACTAAAAAAACCTCATTGATGGTAGATTTTCATGAATGTATACCATTGGTAGACAAAGCAATATTCAAGAATGCAGTCACTGACTTGAACAGTGTGGACAGTGGCTAGCTAATGCTAGCTCTGGAGGCCAATGTTTGCAGGGTCAAAGCACATAAGGACAACATTGTCCCTTTTTGGTTGATTATAGCTCACAAGGAATTAATCAAGACATAAAAGTATGTCAGTGACATACATGATAGTTGACGAGACGTATTACATGGCATTTCTATGTCACCAGTCAGATTCAACTTTATCGACACTCACCAAGGGATGTTGATGTAGCAAAGAAGAGGCACGATCTGTGAAATACTGTCGATGGTGGTATATTTCATACGGTTTCAGTAAACTTTTATGATAATATTTTCTCATTTTTATGAAATTAATGTTTCAAAAACGAAATGACATTTACATAACAACCTTATGTCAACCCGTTATCCGTTTGTTTGGGGTTTATTTACCTTTTTAAATACCAAATAATACAAAATTTGCATTTTTATATTTGCTTAAATACTATATAGATATGGGAATACTGCAAGAATTGTTATTTTTGCGCTTTGTTTCAGGACTTCGAAATCATATGTTGATAATCCTATAATTCCTTCGTTATGTGATAACAATAATTGATAAATCACTAATGTCATATCACGATTATCTTCCTGGTTATTTTTGAAAATGTTCAGATCTCATATGATCATAATCATACCTTACCCTTAAGACTTAAGGTAAACAAAGGTAGATAGGCTGATACTGATATATGTTTACGGCTCTGCCCCACATATGAAACAAGTATAGAGAATGAATATCACTTTATTACTTTAGAATGTGAATATTACAACGACATTAGACAACTGTATTTATCAACAACTTTTTGCCATAATCCAAATATGCAAAAATGACCAGACGGGTAGATATTTCATTCTTATTTTGTTATATACAGAGCAAATAAACATGAAATTCGTCTTCAGCACCAAGGTTACAGACGGGGCAAATTCTTAGTGACTTTTCAATAGTGAAATATCTGCCTCTATTTACTTTTAAATCACTCAAATCAAGTCTAAAACGTATAAAGGTATTGCGGAGGTGTTTGAATCTTAAATTTGAAACACAGAGAAATCATCTTGTCGCACCTGTTGTAGAAAATAAGTGGTGATAACTCTTGGACTGTTATTGTTTCAAGCTTGTTTCAAGCCATATAATGTATCTTGAGAAACCATCTATTGGCCCGTTTATGTAAATACCGTAAGGTTCAGCTTGTCATAGCCTTCCATGTGCCATAGACAGTTCGGCCCATTATCCCACTAGTTTCTATGATGAAGAGTTCTGGGACGTCGATCTTCCATGTTATGAGAGAGTGAGTTTGTTGCTTATCGTCGCACTCAGCTATTAATATTCCAGCTATATGACGGTGGTCTGTACATAATTGAGTCTGGACCAGACAATCCAGTGATTCTCATAATGAGCATCGATGACATGCATCAACCAAGTCAGAGAGCCTGACCACCCGATCACGTCGGTCGCCTCTTGCGACAAGCATAGTCGCCTGTTACGGCATGCATGGGTTGCTGAAGACATTTTTTTAACCCGGAATCAT
Source organism: Haliotis cracherodii (assembly GCF_022045235.1). Classification (NCBI taxonomy): domain Eukaryota; kingdom Metazoa; phylum Mollusca; class Gastropoda; order Lepetellida; family Haliotidae; genus Haliotis; species Haliotis cracherodii. The sequence continues at coordinate 11,556,506 of NW_027266268.1, forward strand.
CACGGGTCTCCATGTTATGAGGAGACAGAATATTCATTAGGTGTCTAATAGCATCTTGGGTGATCAAGTATACCTGTTGCAAACACTTAAGTGCATCGTCCTGTCCCCAAGGAGTTGGCCTGAAGCATCCATTTGACCAACCAAAAATAAGGGAACGTTAAGTAAAGTGCTATGCTTTCTTGGTCTTGTAGTAGGGCTTCCGACGGGGAGAGCGGACGGTCCGGGGTTCGATCCCCGGCTGCGTCATACCAAAAGACGTTAAAAGATGGTACTTGTTGCTACCATGTCTGGCTCTCGGCTAAAACAAGGACTGGTCTGCTCTGAGTCAGTATACAGTGTCTGAGTGGGGTATTCATGTTGAACTGCGGCATGTTATCTTTATAGCACCACACAATCGGCATTAGTCCGGACTAGTACAAACACACACACACACACACACACACACACACACACACACACACGTACATGCACGTCGCTTCATGAGTGCAATAATCATGAACTCTACGATAAGCCACATTTCACCTAACCTATGTCTTGATCGGTGAAACAAACTGCATCTCTACTGTACTTCTGTGGATCCTCAGACTGATTACGATTTCATTAAAATTTGCCAGACACATCAAATTTCGAGGGCACAAAAGGGTATTTAGCGACATAAATATGTAAGCATCTCTGAAGGTGATATTTTCACATCAGTGTTTTGGGGCCACGTTCGTTTCCGGAAGTGCGACACCCAGTCTTATGCCAGCTTCGCATTATCTATATGGGATTAGACAAGTTTACCTATCAGCTCAATAATTGTCCCACAAATATTACCAGGGCCTATAAACGTCTCACAAGTTTCAAGTATCACATCTGTCCAAATATCCGGGGAGTCGTGTCTCTCCATTTTGATGTTATGGAACGACAGTAATATAGATATTTTGTTTCATATAACAGGATTTGGTGATCCGAAAGAATGTAGATTGGATGCTTTCGGGGAAAAAACATGGTTCTCGTACATTTAAGATTCATTCAGCAATAGTCCGGTTTTGTGACTGTAGGCTGTAAATATTTCAATCTGGACCAGACAAACCAGTGACTGATATTTTGTGCAAGGATCCATGCCGTCCACCCATTCGGTCACATCTTATGACAGACATAGGCTGCTAGGGACCAAGGAGAACACGAAATCCCATGGGAGTCAGGTGACTAATATTCCCAAAAATAGCTTACAAAAACATGTATTATTGTCATAATATTGAGTCAGTTTTACGCCTTTTTTCAGCAATATTCCAGCAATATCAGGGCGAAGGTCATCAGAAATCGCTTTACACATCGTACTCATGTGGGGAATCGAACCCGGACCTTCGGCGTGACGAGCGAACGCTTTAACCACTAGGCTACCCGACCGCCCTATTGCCATAACAACGTGATAAGCTCAATTCTCATGGGACGAGTGTTGCCCACATCGATATAACGGCCAGGGTTCGAATCGCCACATTGATGAAATGAATGAAGGTCAGTCATGGTGTCACATGGGTTCTATTTGATATTCCTGAAAGTTACCAACTCTTTTCTCGTAGGAAAGGGTAGTTATATACTTCGGACTTTCCTCCCACATTATTTTGTGGAGAAAAATTCAGATATAGACCCCGTGACGATACATCATGGCAATGCCTGTGAGTTTCACTTTGCATATTAAGACATCAAGCGAACAACAGATGACCTTAAATTGAGCATTGGATATTGGAGGCCTATACTTTGCTTTATAATCATAAATGAGTCTAATTTGGTATTTAAATCGCTTTACATTAAACTTATTTCACATTCATGCTGTGATTATACGTTTTCCGTCAGTTACTGTATGACATGTTTACAAGTATTGCCAAAGTGGCATAAACGTTCATCACATTCATTATAAACTGTCGACATCGCCATGCACTTGATCATCCATTCCACTAACACCTTTTCCATAACGCGTTTAACAGAACATGCACATATTCCCTAGCCTACTCACCTCAGGTTCAGAAAGTAAACCAATATTTCGGAGAACGTATTTTTTACGATAATGAAGCTTATTGTGGCCATGTGAGCATAAAAAACGTTTCAATCACTACCTTTAATGATCTGAGCTCACTTTAAATACCACCCGCCCAGCAAGTAAAAAGATTGATAACTGCTAGAAAGTTTAATGCCATCGCTGGGTTTTAGAGTCAAGGGTTCTACTTCAGAATAATCTGATAGCCGCCTCTGACAGCGTCTCGAAAGCACAAAAGAAACCGTCTAGGAAATGCTCGGGCGTCACTTAACGATATCTGCTTTTCTGTTAGTCGCCCAAGCCAACATCCGCGGGAGCGACGTTGGGTTATGTTTCGTTTCCGCTGGCGAAAATTGGGGATTAAAAGTGTCAATATAAAGACTTACTTCTCACACGTGTTGTAACTACCTCCAATTTAGCTTTTAGTGAGATGTCTCAAGTATTCGTCTTCAGACTTCAAGAAAGGTTTATAATTACCGACAGCTCCACTCTCGGGACCCTCAAGTCCAACACTTACATCAAGTATATGTTGTGTTTTATTCGTGACATTTGTATATCACAGCTATTTGCCAAATGGAATCTGTTCCGGAGGATATTCTCTTACATTGACAATTTATAAAAGACTTAACCAAAGATAGACACAACCCCGACACAGATGACGTCGCACCACCAATACCATGAAAAGATTTCTCCATTTGTGAAGTCAGGCACTTGGATAACTGATAGAGTTACAATGTCATGGTCACATGTCATATTGCATGTAAGTGTTAACGTCACTGCATTCGTTAATAACGAGCACTAAGGATATGAGTGAAGCACTTATAAACTGTTAAATAGCGGGACGCAGCTTTGTACTTTTTTGTAAAAATTATAGGCCACTGAAACACACAAAAATTCAAGAGAAGGCTTAATCCATTTTTACACGTAACAATTCACACCCCAGCGATGGTGTCTATCAGTGAGTGAGTTGGGTTTAACGCCGCTTTAAACAGTTTTTCAGATATATCACGGCACGCCATCATGTGTGAGGATAGCCCGAAGTGATGCAGGTCTCTGTTTTCCGCTCGATGTCTTAATTTACAAAGTGAAACTCACAGATACATTGTGTATGGGTTCACAGGGGCATGGCCTTGGTGTATCGTGGAGTCACAGTTTTGCTCCTCAGAACAATGTGGGAGAAAAGTGGGAGGAAAGTCCGAAGTGTTGCAAGTCTTCGGTGAAACCCACGAGCACGGGTATGGTGCTGACAAACCTAGAAATATAATCGGGGCGAACCGGGATTCGAACCCACAATCATAGGTTTCTGGAGTACCCAAGGGACGCAACTCTGCACAGCGAATGCCAGCCCTCAGACGACCGGGCCACCCGTGCCCCCTGGTGTTTATCTGTGTTTATACAAGTGCTATTCTGTTTCTTTCTTCACCCCAACGATAAGTTAGGTCATCGACGGTCAATTTTCCAAAGATTGAAAGAAAATAATAACTTCCAGTTGCAAAGTCAATACCACTAAGAAAGCAATTTGAGAACCACTCCTTTGAGGGCATCTTGAAATTGCCTTATGTTGGCTTTCGCTACCAAAGGATTCTGAAAAGCGCATCTCAAATGTCCACACTACACTATGAAGAGGCGTTTACATTGTTTCATATGGTGCAAATGTGCATTATTTGTGAATGGAAGTATTGTTCAGGCACCAAATACCCACGCCCCACCCCTTTACACCCAAGGAACAATACGGGAATAAGTGTAAAGTTGTCACATTGCAAACTCGAGTCTACACAAACATTTTTTTTTTGTTCTTCTTATAATTTGCAGTTTAGAATTCTATAAAAAATACTCCTGATCTACTTAATATCAGTTTTTCTATATTGTAAGTATTTGAGGTTTTGAAAAACAAATTAGACATGACATATCGATTTAAAGAGAAAAAAACATGGTTCCTTCCCTGGGTACTTCGGAAATGCAGTTGTAATATTTAATATGAGGAAAATCCTAATTCTCTTCACTCTCACATTGCAAATATCATTCTTCTCTGTATCAGCAATGCATTGCAGACTAAAGTAGTTGCCTTCACAATGTATTTCTATCAATATTTCTTTCTTATTGTAACATTTTATTACCAAGAGAAACTATTATTATCATTATTATATGAACTATGGAGCTAGAGACTATCACTCGTCATAAGTTGAGATCTTTTGTCATGCTATCTTGTGGATATATTTTTGTCACTCTGAATCTGTATGTTTAGATCTAAATATGAGTGAGTGAGTGAGTATGTTTTACGCCGCTTTTAGCAATATTCCAGCGATTTCACGGCGGGGGACACCAGAAATGGGCTTCACACATTGTACCCATGTCGGGAATCGAACCCGGGTCTTCGGCGTGATGAGCGGACGCTTTAACCACAAGGCTACCCGACCGCCCCAGATCTAAATATGAAACACATAGGGAGGGTTTCGCTGGTCTCTTGTATTTCAAGTTCTGGTGGGTAAGTCAGTGGAAGTGATTTGGCTACTTGACCATTATTAAACAATATCAGATCATCGATGTACCTGAATCTTGAATTAAAATTCTTTGTAAAATTGAAGTACCATCAAGTTATTAATTTGTTCCAGGGTCAAGGTTGGTCTCTGGTGACTATTAATTCTCAATGCACTTGAAAGACCTATCACTTGTTGCATTTGTGGCCGGCATGACCGTTTACTGTAGTGCTTCTTGCCATCTTCTGACCAATGCAGCTGAACAAAACTTTGCTTGTAAAACTTTGATAAGGTCGTCACTGTTTCTCTGCCAAATTTGTAAAGAATGGGCTTCTTTGAACAGGATGGACCCTCAATGTCATTCATTCTGAATTCATGTTGATGTGTGATTATGTCTTTTTTAGACTCCATTTGAGTATATCTGAGTCCCCCCATTCTCTAACCATACACACACACATAAATACACTGCACCTGTAGATGAAAAGCTGATAAAGGTTGCATGTTTTGTTCAGCCCCATCATCCCTTATAGCTGTCGGCACAAACATTGAAACTTTGTTTGAGATCATTTTCAAAACGCACCTCGGTATTGAGCTTTAAGTAAGTTCAACATGTCCTTTCAACGATGCTTCGCCAACATCCTTGTCACACGAGGCAAGTGTACTACTCTTTGCACCACTTTCACCTAGAGCTTGATCTCTAAACTTCGTTGATGCTGTCTTCAAGTATTTACATCAATCTACAATAACGGCCTTCTCACGAAAAGGACCTGGAAGCTTATGCTCTTTGAATGCCTTCAGGCAGACGGAAAGAAATCGCATTTGTGTCATCACAATGAATCCAGTTCCATTTGTTAAACCTACTTTATTGAAATGTTCTGCTTTGTTTAGCTGATCACCTCAATGGGATTTTCCTGCTTGGCTGCTGTGACGTATCCGATCGAAAGAGTCACTGATATTATCAATATCTCTCGGACTCTCTCGTTCAATGTGACCACTTTTTATCATTATACATTATGGATTTATTTAGCAAATCTGATAGAGGATATTTTATGTGTCGAGTTACGGAGGGAAAGGAGATAAATTTGACAAGTGGCGTAGAGAGAGAAACATGATATTTCACGAGACGCATGGAATATCCTATTTATTTGTACTTTTTGTGTAGTTATCTACCGGACAATTGAATTATTGCATTACAAATATGAAACCTTGAAACGCAATTCGCCTTACCTAACACGCAGGAACGTTTCACCACACCTTGTAATTGCGACTTAAAGAGTAATTCCGTGTTTGCAAAATCTTAAAAGATATGAACAAAAGTAACACAATATTTAGGGTCAGGGGAATTATTTATCATACATTTTGATATGATAATACACAAAATCAACTTTAACAAAACATATTCTTGAAATTTACGAGACGGCTGTTGAAATGGAAGTCAACAGTTCGGGAACAGGGCCAGACATTTACGATAAAGGGAGGCAATTTTCGTTGAGGTAACTCTTGTATGGCAATAGTTCCGCCCAAGTGTTATATTCAATACAGTGAAATATAAAGTATTATGTTCACTGAAATGAACATATCACTTTTTTCAACTTTCTTTCATACTTAAGCATATATCCAGATACTCCCTCCTCAAGAGTGACAAACCTCTGTCTATATTAGTAAGAAATATGTGCTAAAAGCAGAACCGATTGTACGATTCCGTCTATATCATGGGCATGTGTTTATGAACCACTTTCAAATAGTGAGGATACCAAATGCTCGCGAAAAGGCGAGAGTATCCTGTCCTACCATGGCACGATCACAAACACATGCAAAGGAAAGACAATGGTTCACCTGTAAAAAACACAGGTACATATGGTACAAGTCAAAATATAGAATTACATCAGACATAATCTTTGTCACTGATGCGTCAAATTTGAAATTTCCTCCACATGTCTTCCATAAAACCATTTAAAAATCTTCACGAAGACCTGCGTGTTGTAATCGTGATCAAACTACTTTTTATAGAAAGAGTTGTATGACGCTCTTTAAAATCTTGAAACACCCAAGGCTGGAGCTGCTTCAATAGTGCTCGACATGATGGAAAAGATGACGATTGAAAAAACTGAAGTCATCCCACTTTTCATATAGTTTGGTGGATAAGGACAACATGCTGGATTGTAAGTAACAACTTACAACACAAACAAATCTATATTCCAGTTGTCAACATCAATCATACAAGAAGATACACACTACTACAAAACACTACTAAACGCCGCCATGAATCTTGCTGCAACTTGAAATGGAAACCTTTACAAATTCGATACTTTTTCACACACACGTTTTGTAATAGTGTACTTCTGTCCCAAAAAGAAAATCCTGTCTCTGTCTTGTTGCATGTCCTGCATACCTGCAGTTTTGCATTTTCTTTAAAAAAAACCTAAGTACCTCTGTTCCAACGGACCTAAATGGTAAATAAGACATTACTGAAAAAATAGTTTACATTACCTTCAAATGGTGCATACCTAATCTCTGTTCTTTCGCATACATTTCATGAAATAGTTTGATGTTTAAGTATATATTATATTCTCTTCATAATCACTTTCTTCACACTCACGTTTAGATTGCGGGTTCGAATTGGTCGTCGTAAGAATCGAACACATAGATCGGAGTGTTTGGCTCAGTGACTTTGCTGACAGGGTGTCATCGTACCCCGATGATCAAAATACCAATCAGACTAGATTCGCTGTACAGACCGAAATGATATAACTGACGTATTACTGTGTGCAATTTTAAACAAAAAAAACAACATAAAAGCACATTACCATAGGCATTATACTCTTTAAGTGAATTATATGCATTTTATTTGCATATCATTCGCCATCACGTTTCTCTGTTGGGAGGATTACATTACAGATGACCAATGTGCCATCTTGTCTCACGTGTCACGTAAGCGTCCCCCGAGACGAATTGGTGTATTGAGGGTTCATTATCTGTTATTTTCAACCTATCAACACAGATATGCCGTTCGTCAAGGAATCAATCAATACATTGAGCCAGGGAAACTATTCATGAACGAAAGTCGAAACGTACAGATCCGTGTGGTCATCGTGTGACAAGACCTAAAATGTTGAGCAAGGAGACTATTTTGAATAGAGGGATTTTCAGCAATGTTGGAAACCATTGCATCGGGTGACATAAAACAGAATAAAAACATTTTGTAAATCTTCGTCTGAAATGACATCTTCGATTTTTAACACTCTCTCAAACAATAATCATTTGTCCCGAGTCAGCTGTAATACTCATTCCTGCAGGCTAGGATTACTGAGGCTCAGCAGTTCTAATGAGCCATCGGGGTTTCTTTGTTGGGTTTTCTGTCAAGGAACTTTATTTAGCTAGTCGAACCTCAACAGTCATGAAATTGGATTCAGTTGCCATGCAACTGACAAGGACATTCTCGTCATTTTCAGTTCAAGTTTCGTAATATTTATTGTCAAGTATCTCATATCAATAATATATCGACTATCTATCATATCTTATTACTTGTGAAATGTATGTCTTATGCTATTCTCCTCATTCGGTGAAACATAGTAAATATTTTCATTACTTCAGGTGGGTATATTGAAATACATATATATTTCATGAGCGTGTGCACAGAAATTAATTTGCAGTGACATGAGCCCTTCTATGTTTGAAATGTTGTTCCGAAAATAAAATATTTATTAATTTTCAAAGATAAGATGACTAAGATATCTATCAGCAGTTTCGTAATATGTGAATTTGTTTTTGTTATTGTTTAAAAGTTGTAAATCAAATTGTATTTATAAAAAAAAATAAAAAAATATAGAAGTATTCTTTGAGCGCTCACTAGTTCATTTTATGGATATAATGTCACTTACTTAAGATGTTTTCAACTGAAACCGAACATGATACAATGAATTGTTAGGTAGTTTACTTTGTTCATCAGTTCATATTCTGTCTACTTGATAACAAGACATTAGTCAATTTGATATTCCATCCACGCTGTGTAAGAGACTCAACCTTCCAAATGAGAGGTGCGGTAGCTGGTCAAGCAGCTAGAGGTTCATCGTGTCTACAAATGAATCTGATCTCAGGAATTTTCTTTCAGGAAGTCGTCAGTTACCGGTCGTGGGGAAATGCAGGCTTTTTTCTGCATATGGATTTTACATTTGATCGTTAAGAACGTGCCTTTATCAATAATTCATGTGAAGATGTTTTGCATTCATAATCGAAGACATCACGGTCTCTTGTGGTATATTTAATACCCAAAGAAATTCACGATTCAACTTTTCTAAAATGATTTTATTTGATAATTATGTAATCAATATTTTGTTGGACATTGTTTTTTTAAAACATACTCAGTATCATTGCAGATACACATATCTTAATCATATATTCCATAAATCATAGGTAATACATTTTAATGAAAGCTACTCAGGCGCAATGACCCAAAGATAGGATGGTGATATAAGATATAAATGGTGTCATGGATTGATGGAATTGCGTGGTATCGAGGGAATGGTGTATATCGAGGGAATGGTGTACGGTGTCAGTTGGCGAGAAAAATCGAATTTATTGTTGTACAGATCTATATAAGACCTATACATACATATTTATACAAAGCACAGACATCAACTCAGGATTATACAGGAGGTGTTATTCGGGAAGTTTTAATAGCCTTTTCTTTCGTATTGACAGCGCACTTTCAGTCAATAATATATTCACCGTAACTATAAGGGGTACATTCGAATTTTCTGAAGAAATAATCCAGTCAAGGCTGACACTGGTTTTGAGCAAGAGGAACAAAGAATGCTTACGTATTCATCATTGCTGGAAATGAATGGAGAAATGCTACTTCGGCGAGATAAAGTGTTGCAGCAAATGGCGGCACTGGCGAGTTCAACTTGACACCAGCGTTTGGCAGAAGGGTGGATTTTCCAGGAATTTTTGCTGTTCTGGTAAGCAGTGTGCTTACTAAAATGATATATATATATATACTTCGACGGGTTCATTTCAAGGTGTGTTTTAAATTTGTTGTTGTTAAACGTCGCACTAAGCAATATTGCAGCGGTATTACGGCGGTATGTAAGTAATTGAATCTGGACCAGACAATCCACCGACGGGCATCATGAGCATCGAACTACGTACTTTGACATGCATCAACCGAGTCATCGAACCTGACCACCCGATCTCGCCAGTCGTCCCTTACTACTAGCATGGGTTCCTGATCTGAATATCAATTCTAACACGGATCTAAATAAAGTCCGTATTTATGATTTGCTAAATGCGGGCTCTACGAAATACTAGAAGTGCTTCCCGATTTACGGAATGTCGCTATAAATTTGCCTTTCACCATACAATCTTACTCTGAAGCTTCCGGGAAACGAACATTTGGAAAATAAAAACGGATGAAGAGATTATGGAGAAAGCACAACTATAATTTTATTATAACGGCAGCTGAATTACATATCGATTGTTCTAACTCACTATTATCACCCTCAGATTACTTAATGATCATGAACATAGATTTATCTCTATTAGTAGTGTGGTAGGCAATCATTTACCATTTTATTACTGGTGACAAAGATACTTTTTTTCTGCAGGTATCTCTTATCTTGTGATTAAGATGTTATGTTGGTTACATTCACTGACTTATTGAGATCCTACGTAAATGTTGTGGTACGTGTTCCCCCAACGTTCGCAACGTGTGCGCCAACTCTAGCCCCATCTTCGTGTGTTGTGGCTTAAGATGGTATATCGTCGTGTCTAAGGGAAAGAGAATTGTAGACATTCATTTTGTGCGTTTGAACTCGGTGCAGCTTAAAATATGTAACAAGTTCAATCTACGATTCCGACTATATACCATAATCATGTGTTAATGATTCACTATCAATTAGTGACCCGTGAAGATCCGGGGTAGAATAGGTCTTCAGCAACCCATGCTTGCCGTAAAAGGCGACTATGCTTGTCGTAAAAGGCGAATAACGGGATCGGGTGGTTAGGCTGGCTGACTTGGTTGATGCATGTCATCGATCCCAATTGCGTGGATCGATGCTGATGATAATAATTACTGGATTGTCTGGTCCAGACTCGATTATTTACAGACCCCCGTCATATAGCTGGAATATTGCTGAGTGCGGCGTTGAATTACAAACAAACAAACAAACTATCAATTAGTACTCGTCGCTTCATGGCTGATATAATGCCGACGTGACGTTATATTGTAACTCACTTACTCAACATACATTAATGATGATTCCAGCCAGGTATGAAAGAAAAAGTGAGCGTATCCTGCACCACTGATGCCACCCGTCACAAAAACATGAAAGAGCAAGCCAGTTGTTCACCTGGCAAAACACGGGAACCTTTTATAATGGACAAAATAGGGGATTGCATTGGACATCATTTTGGTCATTGATGCGTCGGCATTGCCTTCCAAATGTTTACCATTAACATTTTAAAAGCATTACTGAGGCCGTGAATGTTGTAACTGATCAAACAGTTTTTAGAAAGACTCTCTTTGAATATTCATGGTAAGAGCATGTTAACTTGTACCTTGTAGTTGTGAAAGGAAGACATCAAAGGCCGGAGCTAATTGTATATTGCTGGACAGAAAGCGAAAACTGATTTTTGGAAAGTTGAAGCCTTCCCTCCCGTACTATTTTGTGGTAAGATCATCATATGTACAGAGTAATATTCCTTTGCATGTAAAGATGGTCTAGTTTGAATGTACAGTTATATACCAGTATTAATGACGTAAGTGCGATGTTTTTCTTATTCTCAGAATAAATTCAGATAGTTGTATTAAGATCATGCATCTAATAGATTTGCATAGCAAGGATACAGCGCTTGAAATATGACCAGCATGACACTAAACTCGTGGTTGTTTGACATTATTTGGGGACAATAGTTACATAACCACGGCGTTAAATCCTCAAGAGATACGAGACTCAAATAGGTACTAATCTGACATACTACGCGCACATCGCTATTTTAAGAACAATAATCTTGAATGTAGCGGTAAACGCCATTTCATCTCAGCGTCATCTCTGACACCCGTATTGCATGTTTATTTTAGCCAGCTACATGTATCACAAGATAGTGATGAGGTTGCAGAACATTAATGATACAATCAGTGTTTTGATAAATATGCTTAAGTCTGAAGCCTGAATAAGGTTGATCAGACCTTACCGCATGAATGACACAGATAAGCCAGTTAAAGCAAGATATAAAGAGTATAAGAGCAAATATTTTCTCGCATGTGCTATGTAGACACACAGGCTTATTACTTCACTGCAGTCCGACAAAGAAATAAAATGGGGTGCCTGAGGAGGTCCCCATTATGTTTATACACAGTACTACCGGCTGCTATCAGGAACAAACCTCTTTCACATAAAGTCGGATGCTGATCATAGCTTTTAATCACAATATCGGAAATTCTGGTATATGGTAACCATTAATAATTTATGATTTGTATCATTGGCTGACTTTCGCTATTCAGCAGCAACACTGACTCACTCTTTCGTTAAAATGGTATGTTGAAATGACATTGGAAAAGTACACATCACCATTTGGTATGGTTCATGTATGGTGTACGAATGCCAGGAACCAAGTCACATTTATTACTTGTTGCCGTTTATGATGCATTGTCGCTATCGTGTATTCCTTTAAAGCCAAACACATTTGTACATTATATATTGTGCTGTGGAATTTGATTCCGTGGATTATTTTCCAAACTTAATATTATGGAAACCTCGTTGCAGTCAGATCCCAAGAACTTTGGGGATTTCCAACGATGCATATGTTATATCTTATGTGTCTCGCTTTAGCGGCAACATACACGCCGTGATATAACTAAAATACTGTTAAGTCTCACACGGTCGTTATTATAAGATCGGCAGATCATATGACACAACCATTTGGTCTGGTTGATGGTGTGAAAATGCAATCAAACATTAAATCACATATATTTCTTGTTGTTCAAACTAGATTTATTTTCAAATCTGCAAACACATATCAGTTACATGTTTGTGTTGTGTAATATGATTCTGTAGATTCTTTCCAAACTTCACTTTTGTCAGAGCCATAGAACTTAAGTGATTTTCAGTGATGCATGATTATCATTTAACGTCCACTGATTTGTCATTCTTTATTGAGACCATGTAAAATAAACATAATGTTTCCAATTGTAAAAGCAGAACACATTTCAAGTTATATGGCCACCTCTTAACATATTCTGAGGGTTTTAGGAGACATCTTAAGAAAATAAAGAAGAAGTTTACACTGTCTACCATTTCTTTCGTTTCACATTTGTTTGACTATCTTTAGAAAGCGATACATTCACATCTTCAAATGATTCGTGCTACTATTCCTGTTTTTGAATGTAATGCATGTCAAATAACTTTCAGTTGACTTAACATCATTGGAAATCGTGTCTTGATAACAACTAATTTACATCCGTCAGTCTCTCAAGTCATGAATTGTGTATCGTGACATTTCAGTTTAACGTTATCTGCAGGTGTGTGGGTGCGAAGCTGTTTTTCACTATTGGATAGCATCTATTATCTATCTATTAATTTAATAAAAGTAATAGTTTGCTTCTGGTAAACGGCGTTTGTGTACCGAGTGTCAGACGCAGATCATGACTACAGTTTGGACGGGATGAGTGAGTGGAAATTTGATCGATATCTCGCTCTCTCTCAGGCTCAGTCGCCAAAGATGCTGATAGTCACTGTTCGGTTTTCCCTCTTAGACGTACAAAGGTGCTTTGGTCCCTTTTTAACCTACGTCTTGCCGGCCTGTTCAGCTAAAGGCCTGGCGCGGTATTCACGAAGCTGTCTTAGCTAAGACAGCTTCGTGAATAGGCATCCTGCGCCATGTTTCCTCCCACATTTGGTTAACACGCTGAGATATAATTGAAATACGGTTTAAACGCAACTCACTCACTCACTCACACTTACTTGTTCAAAGCGGCGTTATGTACCCTCACGGTTCGTGTAGTTTTGGTTTCTTAATCTAAAGTAGGTTGTAGGTCCCACGAGAGAAATTAACGACTTCTCCTTTATGTTGTGCCATAATAGTATATCAGAACCTGTCATCATGATGACATTGTCCCACCCAAGTCCCTTGTGGATGTTCGGAATGACTTTATCAGTAGATGCATGATCTTTAATAAAAGCTTATTCGCATTTGTCTAGGGCTAACAGACATTTTGAAATTATGTTAATATCCTCTGTTGATACCCCGGGAATCGGGTATTGTCATGTTATGGTTATAAAACCAACTGCAGTTGAGATTATATGCGTCTTATAATTAAATTTTCGTTGTGTACACTGAAATTCCTGTATTCTGATCAGCTGAATTGGTCACGTGTTATTGCATTCATTTCCCAATGAATGTAAAAAATTAAGCCACGCCCACCCAAGCACACTACTTTTATTACTTCGAAATGTTGGGGAATCCACAGTCGAGGGAATTCCCTTTCTGCTCACGTGTATCGTCATGCAGAGGACATTTAGCGACTTTCATGCATATGCATTGTCCAAACAAACCTTTGAAACCGTAGGCCGAGAATGAATGAAACAGCAAACGTTCGCCTCGGTTCAACTTTCATGTCTTCGGGTTTCATTTCTAACTAGCATTTTTCCAACTGTGTTTTACCGTAATCAGGGTAGTAATGTTTGAATCTGGCGGTAACTGACCATGTAATTTGAAACAGCCGCCTTCTCCCGGACATATGTCTTCCGGTTCGTTACAGTCTGACTGTTGAAGTTCTTTTCGTCTCTTGTCTTAATTGACAGGTCCATTGAACAATGTTTTGACCCTGCTCTCCGTTGATTGGCTACTGACTGTGTAGGCGTGTCACGTTATGTGCATAAATTAAACGATCACCTGATTCATGTCGCGCCACAGCATGTATTCCTACACCTGGAATGTTTATCAATCTCGTCATTTTGTCTATTTTGATATATACAACTGTTTTTGGTTAAACTGTTGTAGATAAAACATGTTTTTTGTTGTCGAATTTAATTATAAGCATTGACTATGTATTGTTTTCGGTTCATTGAGGTATGAATCGAAAAACCAATGTGCAAACTTTTGTAAGAATCCGCTACGCGGATTCATACAGTTTGCACATTGGTTTTTCGATTCATACCTCAATGAACCGAAAAAAATACACAGTCAATCCTTAAATAATATGAACTGGGCAGCCGAAATATGTTATCGTTACATTAGTAGTTGATTTTCAGACTTGATAATTTCTTGGAAAGACGTTTTTCTTCATCCATTGATCTGTGTGTATCTTTCCGAACACCGCAATAGACGAACAATGTGACCGCAGTCTTTATATAATCTAGTTTGGACCAGATAAGGCAGTGATCTATATTATGAGCAACGATACATGCCATCGGGGTAAGATTTGCAATCCACAAGGTCACCGAACCTGACCACCCAATCCATTCAGTCGTCTTCAATCAGCATTGCTTGCTGGGGACCTATTTTAAACCGTAATCTGATATTGCCATAACCCAAATCACAGCAGACTTTGCCATTGCTACTTTGGCTTAGAACCATTAGAACCATTGGAGCTAACAAAAGACCACTGGAGTTTGAAAAGGAGTTTCGGCGCATGCGTAGATTAATTCACATACTACACATGCATATCTATAATGGGAAAGGGAGACAATGCGACATTATCAATCTGTCGCATTGACGCGCATTTTAATGCCTTCTTTACACATTTTGTAGGGGGAAAATGCGACATATTTTGACCTTGATAAATGTTGGGTTGTCGCCCTTTGGTAAAACAAAATATAATATTCAAAGCGCGACAATGCGACAAATGGCCCAAATGTCGCGTTGTCTCTTTGTCGTGCTTTAGTAAATTTGCCTCTTTGGCCTGTTTCTGTAAGGACGACAATGCGACAATGCTACAACGCGACAGTGTCCATTCTAGGATTCCATGGTTTGCAGACTGTGGTTATCAGTTTTCACAATACATGAACAGTATTTACAAAAATTCATTAGAACACAAATTTCCATATTGAAAATGGTGCTGATATTGTAACGCGTTCCGTACTTTGAATATTAGCTTTGGATATTAAAAAATCATCGGCCTTGCAATAGTTTCTTTTGAAAAATAAATGGAATTCGTCCCCATCCGTATTAAGGTAACACAAATTGCAAATTATGTATTTTGCGGGTTTAATGTTCGACCCGTTTCCCTTGGGACGCGATGGCATGATGTCATGAGAAATAGTACTAGTATACTGGCCAGAGAGAACGGTAAATACAATAATGGTTTTCAAGATCACAATAACATGTATTTTCACTCCGACATTGACGATACACATCCATAACACAAGCCCTAACGGGTAACATGATGATCCTACTTCGACAAAACCCATATCAATCACTGGACTCATCGCCATGCCTTCCTTACATCATCGGCGAATTGAACAAGAGACAAGTTACCTACGCTTGATGAAAACGATCATTAATACTCGCTAACAGATTGATCAGGTGGTATTTGTCATGAGACGTAGATACGTTAATATCGTTCCTGCAGTTATGAGAACTCGTTCAATATTCACAGCATTCATCAGACACGAGTGCCACAGGTCTATCCGCCAGACAGTCAGGTCATATGCCGGAGTATTCAATCAAACAGCATAACAACGTTAATTAGTTCTTGGAGAAACTTACGTAATACATAGGAATGCATCTATAGCCTCAATTGGAGAAAGTTAATGCTGATTTGAGAATCAATATTTAATAAATTTGGCTATGATTATTCTTATGATTATTGATTAAGAATTCTGGCAAGAAGTGCTTGAAAGTCGAAGAGAGGACAGGTTTGTTGGAAAACATATAAATAACCAGTTTATCAGTTTGATATGAATAAAAGCTAAGAGACAATGCTTGCATTGATTATATTAAAGGAATTTTGAATGAGATATAGCGTTAACTTCCAGTGAAGTACAATTGTACTCATCATGGTCAATAACGGCGCGACAGGCGCCCCTTGACCAAGCTGTCAAACGGACAATCTCTCATTCAAAATGACGTTGGTGCAAATGACGGCAAAGTTTCTTCCAGAGATACTCAATATTATTTGACATTACCTATCCAAGGCAGTATCCGAATGTTCCCATTCCTAACAAAACTTTCTTGGACAAATTAGATGTGTGTGGGCGGGTGTTCTCATCTTTGGGTAAATACTGATGACCAATCAAAGGCGTAGAAAACAACGACTGGCTCAGATCAAAATGATAACCAAACCCTGTGAGTCGACACAGAAGGTGGACGTCCGTCCTAATCGTGTAGCTGTAAGTAATGTCAGTCCTCACCCTCACTCAGCCACTACCATAGAGGTATTACTGTTCTGATATAAATTCTGGTAGCTCGTCTTCAAACCAGGTCATCAAGAAAGTTGACAAGGAACCTCGTTCGTAACTGAATATTGTATGACGCCAGTGATGCAACTGCCTGTCGCCATTCTATTCTTAATTAGCAGTCACCTAACTGTCAATTATGATCTCACGGCCTTTCAATCCTGCAGCGTTCAACCGACTGCACATGGAACTACAATGCCGCATTTTCACATCACCTGTTTGCAAATTTAAATAATTAACCTTGAAATCCAACCTGTCAGAATGAGTTCCCCATCTTAATCGTGCATGTTCCTTGCACAGTTGTGCTCTCCTGTTAGGTGTTGGCTCACTATGAAGACTGCAGTACTGTAATAGGACAAACATTTTCAATCCTTCGTTTACGTGGCATCGTGCATGGGTGACAAGGTGAAGCTAGCATATACATACACTGTACGTTTCGTTACATTCAGCAAGAAATACTTCCTTGTAAGTAGCATTGCATGTAATCACTATATGAACGGTTCTTATCCCTTCTCGTGCGATCCCACATATTAACCATAACTATATCTTAAACGATGGAACAATTCCCATCTCCCCTTTGTGCCCTGACCGTAATCGTTTCGTGCATAACATCACATGTACATTCACGAATGGCCTGTCAACTCAGATCAGAAATTGTGTAATGTTTTTTGACAGAATGAAAATGTGGCTTCAAATCGCGTAATTTTAAGAAATTGAATCCCCCTCAAGAGAAGAGAAGACACGAAATGTTGTCAAGTCTTCGTGATAAGGACTGTGTCAATATTTCAAAGAACACAACATCAATACCATCCTGTCAGGTTCTATTTAAAGGTTGAAAGTTTGAATCATATGCGAGCTTTGTGTTTCAGTTTTTTTATATTCAAATATAATGACGACAACAAAATTAAATATTACAATTTTCATTAATTTTAGCAAATATGTTCCTTTGAAACTAAATGTCTTCTGACTGTCAACACTAGCAAAAAGTTCATGTATCATAGAACTGTGTGTCATAATGTCTTCATCTTGTACATAAGAATGGACTGCGTGTTGCACTGGAGCGCCACAGTTGATTTGTGGCCACCTGTTTCAGTATCCTTATATGTGGGTTTCACTTTCTTGACTAAGGCGTCAAGCAGATTACCGTAAGTCAATGCAGCACTGGTAACTGGTGGCTTATTCTTCTCATGGTAATGAATAAGGTGAATTCTTATTTAAATGATTTTACTTGTCATCTTCTTTGATTCACTATTTGGCTCCAATGTTTACGATGTGACGTAAACGAAGATCTCACTCAGTCACTTTCCGGAGATATGGGTGGCACATTACTCTGATGTGTCAGGGTAAATAACTGTTCTGCGCCCGATACTCCACAATACGTCATGAATGCAACAATGGGCTTGTAAGCACCAATGTACCTATGGCCTATACTATGTAGGTTTAATTACCGTCATCAGCATTGGTTACTGATGACCTAAGCGTGCCTATCAATGATGATACTATTTGGGTGTTTACATTTATTTTACATTTAAATATAGATCTTTTCTGTAACCTTTTCCGTACTGTATAATGAGATTTCATGATATCTGGTGGTCACTTACTTTGGATATAAAATGTTCAACTTGACATAAAATTTGCTCATCCATTCAACAAAGGCCTTACCCCCTTGTGTTTCCCATAACATGTATATATTTTCGTTACCTTTTCACCTCGGGTTCAGGAAGTAAACCGATATAGCGCAGAATGTATCCTTTACGATAATGGAGTTTATTGTGTTCATGTGAACATAAATAAACCGTTTCAATTACTACCTTTAATGACCTGAGCTCACTGTAATAGCACCTGCCCAGCATTAAGAAGATTGATAATTCTCACAAAGTTAAATGCCATCACTGGGTTTGAGAGGCGAAGGTTATACTTTAGAATAATCTGATAGCCTCCTCTGACAGCGTCTCTAAAGCACAAAAGAAACCGTCTAGGAAATAATCGGGCGTTACATAATGAGATCTGCTTTTCTGTTAGTAGACGAACTAACATAGTAGTGGCGACGTAGGGCTATGTTTCCTTTCCGTGGGAGAAAATTGGGGATTAAAAGTGCCAATATAAAGATTTACTTCATACAAATGCTAACAATCTCCAGTCCAGCTTTCAGCGGGACGTCTCAAGTATTCAGCTTCAGACTTCAAGAAAGATTAACAATCGACAACAGCACCACTCTCCGGACTTTCAAGCCAACCACTTACATCAACTATGGGTAGTGCTTTATACCTGACACTTCACTTGCACTTCATTCAGCAAAGGATAGACACTATACCACCACACGTGACGAGGCAGAATACCTTTTTTATCTCATATCAAGTCAGATCAATGCTTGTCCCATTACGAGAGTTACAATGACATATTTTACATGTAAGTATCCATGCTATTGGAACTTTTGTGGGAGGCAGAATACCTTATTTCTGGTTTCATAAGACATTTATTTCAGCTTTTGACTTTGCTAGCTGGTACAGAAACCTGTCTGTTTGCAACAAAAAACAAATTCCTCAACATCTGTAATACGGCGAATTAAATTACTGGCTTCTATCGTCCTGACATCGGCAGTATTTATGAGCAGCAAGTCGTTAAAAAGCGAATACAACTAACGATAAATCGAATGTTTTACAACTTCTTCGTCCTGGCTGCAGCCGACTACGATTGCCGATGTCAAGAACAAACAGGGCCCGGAATTCATTCATACCAGCTAGTACCAGGTTATATAATACGCTTTGTCATCAATAATTGTTGAGCATTTATTCACCTAGTGTCACATTTAACGTTCGTGACGTTCTTATTTATTTGTATGTGTATCTGAGTGTTGATGTGACCCAAATATCCTTCGGGATAAAAAAAACAACAACAGTTATCTGATGTATTTTTTTGTAAATGATTTGGGAACAGTTTTTATTTTACAGCTGGTCAAATAAGTACAGGTTAACCATGTGTACAGATGCGTCTACTATCAGCAATGTATTGTTTCAGTGAGTTCTAGGTATTGTATGCTCAAATATCCAAATTGGATATGATAAGACGCCATGGTCAGGGTAGTGGGACTAATTTACCATTAGGTATAAGCATTATTTGACTTGCATTTGCATCTGTTTGTGACTGGTGATCTTAATGGGGCAGGATACGAGGTTCTTTATGAATATGAAAAAGTATTTTGTCGCTTTTTTTTCACAATTGACAGTTAGAAAAAAACATTGTCCCCATTTGGAATATTAGCAATTTAAAATGCAATTTCAGTTAAATACACTTGTTTAGTTTAATGCAAAGGATCTTTGTGGGAATATTTGATTTTCCTTAAGTACCAATCCTCTCAAGATATAATTAAGTTGATACTGGGTGTGAGTAAGAAGAAGAAAGGTTTAACCCGTCTCCATCGTTACTGGAAATGAATGGAGAATTGCTACTTTGGTTAGATAATGTGTTCCAGGAAATGGTGGCACTACCGTGTCCAACTCGACGCCAGCATTTGGCTGACGAATGGATTTTGTCAGGAACTTTGTCTGTTCTGATAAGAGGCGCAGCTGCTGACTAAAAGGATCTGCTTTGCCTGATTCAATTCCTCAAGAAGGACAATCATTCAGTCGCTGGCCAAGGTGAAACGTGAATAAGTTTGATGATTTCAAATAATGATAGGATCTGAGGGCAGAAGGGAAATAACTGTTTGGAGATGATGTTCCTGTGTTGGTATAAGCATCTACAATGCTATGTCGTAGTATTGGAGGGGAAAGAGAATTGTAAACATACATTTGGTGCTTTTGACATCTGAACTCAATGCAGAATAGAAACCAGTTCTGGAAATAGCTGCTGGCAGACGTACTTGTTCTGATTATCTGGATTTATGAATAGAATACGCGAACAGTGAAACGTTAATCTGAAGACAGCGTTCTGGGTTAAGGCATTATTGGTACAGGGTACTACGTTCCTTTGCATATAACTTTACAAAGTTGTTGTCGTTTACCAGGCATGGCTTTCGGTGTTATGGTATCCGGACGAACTCAGTTTGAACTCTGCAAGTTTAATCTAGTTTTATTATCTGCTCACCATAGCTGTATTTGTGTCTGGTGTCTACCAGCTTTCCACATTCTTGATACAGGGATTCCAATACGATCTGCGTGGCACTAAACCCTGTTATTCACGGTTTCGTAAATTCCATTCCGGTATGTGTTAACATAACCACGGTAAACATCATCAAGTGACATCAGACCAAAATATAACGTCATCTGGTATTGTCTGTTTATTTTGCCATGTGCAATTTTCTCAAGACGACTTCGATGTACCAGAACATTAAAGCTAGTAACTCGTGATACATAGCACTGCCAGTGCTCTTTTGACCTATATACAGACACATGGGCATATGAAGTCCCTACGAGGTTATGTTTTACTCCCGAAAAGAAATATAGTGCATTATACTATATTGCATGGGTGTTTAACAAAGTACAAATATCACAAGATAGTGTAGAAGTTGCTTAACAGTAATGATGGTATTTTGACAAATATGCAACTGCCAAAACGCTTAAGTTTGAAGCCTGAAAAAGGTTGTTCACATCTACCACTGTGACAATCCAGGTAAAGCAGGGTATAGAGAGTATATAAGAGCAAATATATTCTCGTATGTACTGTGTAGACACATATAGGCATATGTAATCCCTATGCTTATGGTTATACCTAATTACCACAAAGAAATAAAGTGCGATGTTTAAGATGCTTGAGGATGTCCTCGGTATTTCAAACACAATGTTATCGGTTGCGTCAATGGCTATGGTGAATGGACATCTATCAGATAAAGCCAGATGCTGATCCTTGTCATTTATATCACCATAACTGTGCTTCTGGTATGCTGCAAACGTTTATGATCTGTTCAATGGGTCCAACTTCTATATTCAATGTAACATACACACTGTTACGTTGAATTGGTATTGTGTGATCAAATGGCGTTTGAAACGTTTCCATTACCATTTGGTTTAGTTAAGGTGTGCAAATGCAAGAAACCAAATCATATTTTTTTTTTATTCTTAGTGATAAACCAGATTAGAAACGTATCTTGAGTAAAAAATAACCAAGACGTATTTGTATATAGTGTATGCTGCGTAATTTGATTCTGAAGAATGTATCGTGTTACGTTAACATTTAATATTGAGCTGCAATATGCACGCCGCAGTTATAATTGAATTAATGTGTAAACCACACTCTTTTATAGAATGGTATCGTCAGATCAAATGAATTTGGAAAATATAATATTTTTAAGAAATCCAATCACATCTATCTATGTTTGTTCAAACTAGATTTATATCGTTTAAACTGCAAACATATTTATCATTTAAACGTTTGTATTGTGTAATGTGTTTCTGTAGATTTCTTCCAAAATTCATTTTTGTCAGATCTAGTATAGTGACGTTAACGCTTTATATGTGTTAGTTTATATCTAAACCATGTTGTAAGAGCAGAAACCATTTCAATTCCTGTCTCCACATCGTGAAATATCAAAACGTTCTCATCTTTCTTCCTAAAGGTGACCTTTTCAAATGCATGTTTATGTTCTTAAGAAAGCTATGTATTCACAACTTCATACGTAAAACGTGCAATGTAATTATATTTTTTTAAGGACTGCCAGTTGGCTTAACATAGTTGGAAATAGTGTATTGATAACCACAAAACTGTTTTTATGTCGGGTCTTCCGATCCGGTTATGAAGTTTTTCTCCCTGTGTTGATAATCCTCGTCTTCATCCTCGTCCTTCACGGAAGTGCACGTTGATGATAAACACTCACTCTAATGCAATATTAGTTGTACCCTTTATAAGTGTCTATAAATCAGTGTTTATTCTAGTTTACCCACATGTATCAGCTGATAGATTTCCCATAAATAGTCCGAGTGTTTCTGGAATTGTTTACGTACAAGACAGGTGTCAGTGAGTGAGTTAAGCCATATCGTGACTATCAGACATATCAGGTGACAAATATTCAAACATTGGTATTGCTTACAGAAGAATGTGTACAACGTGACACAGTGTACTGTCGTATCGATATGATTTGGTCTGAGGCGTCCCTTGGGCACGCCAGAAACCTATGATTGTGGGTTCGAATCCCGGTTCGCCCCAATTATGTTTCTAGGTTTGTCAGCACCATACCCGTGCTCGTGGGTTTCACCGAAGTGGTAAACGCCCGGGACCTGCATCACTCCGGGCTTTCCCCCCTCATTAAACTTACACGCCGTGACATAACTGGAATACTGTTAAAAGCGGCGTTAAACCCAACTCACTAACTCCTTTGTGCGATTTCCATTATAGCATGAGCAAGTGTTAATGAATTAACATCAACTCCTACTGATACCAGGTGTTTTCGAAACGGAGAGCATTTTGTCACATCGGTGTCACCCGTCTCAAACGAAACAGGTCATGGCGCATCACATTTTTTCAGATAGCCAAACGCGTCAAGTTAACTCACGCGATAACATACTCTGTTCCAAAACGAATGGATAGGTTAACAGAAAAGAATTTTTATTTAATGCATATACATCATTAGGGGCATGGTTAGTGAGAATATGAACCGATATAGGTACAATACACCAAAATGTTATTGATTGTGTGACGTCAATCTTCACCGAACTTTATTTCGCCCGGTATTTTGAATATTGGCTTGGGATAAACAAATTGGAATTATGGCATTTGAAAATGTAATTTAATCTTTCCCTAAGGTAGTTTATGTTCTTCAAATTGCACATTGTTTCGTTTACGTGTGTAATATGCCACGTTTCTGTCTGGATATGTAAAGAGTTGAGAGATATAGAGGGAAAATAGTCATTAACTTAACAAAGCGTGCAGCAAATGCAATAAACGCTTTCCGCATTAAGATCAATTTCATTGACGCATTTTATCCTATTCGCCGATGACTATTTATTTTCATCCCACGAACACACTTTGAAAAGCTCAACCTCAGTTAATGGAACATCCACTTCATCAACATGATGGACACCCTATGACAATCCCCAAAACAATCACTGGATTCATCCACTGGGTCTCATTACAGCGATTCGAACAAGAGTGATAAGCCACGTTTGAAAGAAACGTTCATAAATAATCGCCAACAGATGGCTCAGGTGGCATTTGTCCTGCAGTTATGAGAACTTGCTCTACATTCACAGCATTCTTCGGACAAGCGTGACAAGAGGTCTATCCTCCAGACAGTCAGGTGATATCCTGGCGTATTCAATCGAACAGCATAACAACGTTAATTAGTATATGGATTAACGTGCGGCATACGTTTGAAACAAGATCTTATGTCCTTAAATGAAAGATGTACTGGTGTCTACACGACAGGAAGAAAAGTCCAAAAGCTTAATTAAAATAAGAATTCTAGCACGCATTCTGTATGTGTTACGTTTTAGTACATTCCCCTGCATGTATCATGCTATTGGAACCCTAAAGTATATTAACTGTTCTTATCACCTTCTCGTGTGACCCCCTGTTACCCATAAATAATAATGAGCTATGGAAAAGGTCTCACGCTTTAAGGACATGATAATGCATAATGCAATGACCGTAACATTTGAGCGCATGACATCAGGTATAAATTTACGAATTTACGTCAGCTCCGATGAGAAAGTTCGTAATGCCTAATGACAGAATAAAAAAATGGCTTCGAATCGTGTAACATATAGAAATTGAATCCCCCTCAAGAGATGTGAAAGACATGAAATGCTGTCATGTCTTCGTGATTATGAATTTTTTTTAAAGAAATCAACATCGCTAATGTCAGGTTCGTTTTGAATGTTGAGCATTGAGTTTCAGTATTGAACGTCAAACATAATTAAAGCAAAAACTTCGCTTTAAAATTTTCATTGATTGGGACATATGTTTTTTTGTGTGAAGCTAAGTGTCTTTGTACTAAACTGACAAGAACGTTGCGCATGAAATAGCATATGGCATAAAACGTGTGTTAAAATGTATACGACCATATACGGCTGCTTTCACTTTTTCCGTAGCATGGGTAGCATATTGTTCTGAGGCGGTACAGTTCATTGTTCTGCACCCCGTAAATTCACATACGCCACAAATATAACCCTGGGCTTCTAAGCACCTATGGCTATGCCTTTCACTTTGTGTATTATTAAGGTATAACAGAGTCAACAGCGTTGGTTATTGGTGGTCTAAGAGTGCTTATAAATGATAATACCATCTTGTTGTTCACATATATTTTACATTTAAATATAGATTTTGTTTCTGTGACCTTTCCCTTTCTGTATAACGTGTTTTCATCACTATCTGGCTCCTATATTGTCTATTTGGTATAGACCATAACATGTCCGAGTTGATACACTCTTGCTCATCTATTCCAGTAAAACGTTTTCCTTAATGTGTTCGCAGAACAGAGCTTATTGCGGCCATGTGATCATAAAAAAACCGTTTCAATCACTAACTTTAATGACCTGAGCTCACTGTAAATACCACCCGCCCAGTAAGTACAAAGATTGATAACTGATAGAAAGTTTAATGCCATCGCAGGGTTTAGAGTCGAGGGTTCTACTTCAGAATAATCTAATAGACGCCTCTGACAGCGTCTCGTAAGCACAAAAGAAACCATCAAGGAAATGTTCTGGCGTCACTTAACGATATCTGCTTTTCTGTTAGTCGACAGGCCAACATCCGCGGTGGCGACGAAGGGTTATGTCTCGTTTCCGCTGGCGAAAATTGGGGATGAAAGTGCCAATATTAAGATTTACTTCTTACACTTCTTACACATCGTCACCGCTTTTAGTGACGACTGAAGTATTCGGCTTCAGATTTCAAGAAGGATTTACAATTATCAACAGCCCCAGTATAGGGACTCTCGAATCCAACACTTGCATCAAGAGTAGTTGTAGTTGGTGATTACGTTGTGACATTTGTATACGATTCAGTATACCAGCAATTATGTGCTATTCATACACATGAGCACATGGGTTCCCAGTGATATTAATATATTTACTTCAACAATGAAATGATTTGGCATGCTCGAGGTGGCCCTCAGAATTTTCAATATGATGGTATATATTGCTGGCATGATTTAATCATTTGTTTATTCCCATGGCGCTATTACTGAAAGATTGCCTATGCGTCGTAAGCTTTAAGGTTACTGATGTTGTGTGTAGGTGCAGGAAGTAATTCAATATAAAGGGATGTTTCCACAAACTGACTTGAAGCTTATTGTACTTATGCGCGTAAACAGTGTCATGAACAAGTTGCTGAGTAATACTCTTCACGCATGGCTCTCGATAAGATAAATATCACTTGAAATATAATAGAAAATAGTGCTATTACTTTTAGAACTGGGTTTGTGTCTGTTTGCATCGGGCACACGAAAATTCGTCGCAGAAGATTTGTAAGCCCTTTTCTATACATCATGTTACAGCTCACTGAAGTTACAACATACATGTACTTAGCAAAGTCCAGGTCGTAGAGGTGACCTAGCTCTTCGTGCTAAAACTTGAAGCATTCTGAGGCGCACATCAGTTCTACGCTTAGTAGCAGAGGGTTAGGTCCTAGTCATGAGCCCCAGAGACACTGCCATTTTTCAAGCGCTTTTTAATTTCATGAACCATGCTTCTCGTGAACCAACGGCTTGGTATTCTGGCCCAACAACCTCAGAGAAGAAGGAGGAGCAGGAAGACCTTTTGGGTAGACCCTGGTTGGCTGCTGACAAGAGGTTTCAAAACGGTTAGGATAGACTCATGGAGGAACTTAGTGCAGAGGACACCAGTTCATTCTGCAACTTCATGAAGATGGAGCCCACCATTTTTGATGAACTGTTGCAGAGAATCTCCCTAAAATTAAGCAATGATGACATCAATATGAGGAAGGCCCGGGAAACGGGTCTGAAGCTTGCTGTAACCCTAAGATACCTTGCTTTTTGTGACAAGTATGTCAGCCTTCAGTACGACTTCAGATTCTCCAAGACTAGATGGAGCGCGGACCTGGACATGTACAGACAGGATGTGCAGCAAAACCTGATACCTGGTGAGTTGAGGCAGCACGCCAATATGTAAGAGGTGTACCAGAGAGTGGGACCCATCAGATGCGAGAGAACTTTAGACTGTACTTCAACATTGAAGTTGGCTCGGTACCATGGCAGGATAGGATGGTGGCACCTGAGCAGCATTTAAAGTAGTACAATAATTGACTGTGTGATAGTGAGAGTGAGGCTTTGAAATATGTGAGACATTAATACATTTCTTAAAATAAGAGACAATAATAAATTGTATTAGAAGTTTTACAAAAAACACTTCAGACAAAAGTATTCTTCTTGAAAGTTCTACTACAAATTCAGAAAGTTTTATTTGGCTACCAGTACATTTCTGTTCTATAAATTAAGTACTAAAAGGAACACAAATTGTTTTTAAATTTATTAAAAGAAATATTCAAATGCAGAGTAGACAATACTAGACTACTCCCAAATGTTACTATCAGTGGGTACACACATCTTGAACCCAGTACTCCAAATCATCGATCACTGTATTCTTCACTCAGTCTGTGACTTCAGGCTAGCTTCAGCCTGTCCCTGCTGTGGCTGCTGAACTTTAGGAGCTGCAACTGGGACCATGTAGCGGAAGAGCACGCTGGTTATCTCCCTCTGGGCTGCACTCTAGACGTCAGACTCCATCTCTTGGAAGACACTACTGACCCAGTCACAAAAACTGCTCCTCTCGACGTTCCTCTGGCGGGGACCCAGTTGTTCAAGCAGCTTTTGGGAGAGACTCATGAGCTGCTCCTGGCTCTGCAGCGAGGCCGCCAGGGTGTGGTTGGGGTCTGCAGGACGGGTCCCCCTTGGTCCAATCCTTGGTATTTGGAGCGTGTCTGGGGTTGGGGTAGCCTCGGACTGGGATAGCTAACTTGAAGCACCTTCTTCACCACTATCACCACCTTCTGCCTCCTCAAGGATTGGGGCTGAAGCCTGGGTCTTGGTCCTGTCGGCTGAGGTAGGTCCTGAGGTCACAGTTCCAGCTTCTGCAAGGACCGCTATCTTTTCAGCTTGCTGTCGCCACATAACATCCTTTCAGCCGGTGTCCTTCCACGTTTCCTTGGTCTTATCATACAGCACCGGGTTTTCCTGAATAAATTCTGCCAGCTCCTGCTCCTGCCCTGCTGTTAGGTTGACCCTGACACGTTCTTTTTGGCTGGGGGTGGACTCTCCTCATGGTCATCATGAGACTCTTTCTGTGCACCAAGCGGGACTGTCTCTTCATCGCCATGCTGGGATGTCTCGTCTTGACTGCCGGGTCTGGGTTCTCTGGTCACTACTACGGTCATCCGGCCCCCATTCTAATGGTCTTCCCCTTGGCGCCTCTTTTACTATTGCTCTTGGGTGGCATCATGCAACTTTATACACCAATTGAAGATACGACCTCCAAATGCAGAGGATGACAATCACTCATCGGTCTCAAACAGCGGCATGATGATCGCCAAAGGTAATGGCACTTTTTTATAGGCCTCCAGGAGCGCCATCGGAGCATCTTCAGATCGTAATCAAGACGCGAACGGATCTCACTGGAGCTCCATCGGAGCCCCGCAGGGTGGCAACCTAAATTGTTTACCAATCTGTGAAGCACCATCCCAGTGCAATCAGATCGCCACAGAGCACCGAGGAGCACGTTTGATCAGAAGACCGGGTTTCGTGGCTATCGGCGGCGCACTAATATGATACGATTACGACCTTGGAGATCGTGATGGCATTCTGGGCGGAGCGCGACGGATCTTTGTGCAGGGGAGTCGCCAGGCGGCGACCTTGATGATCATGGAGATTAGTTAGAGATCAGATAGCGATCCTTCAACGCTTTTGGAGATCTTAGCGCTCTACATGGCGATCTATCGCACTTTGTAAGTGCACCACAGAGCACCACATAGTGGAATGGGGGTATAACCTAAATATTCCAGCACAATCACGGGATATAGAAACAATCATAAGAAAAGAAAAGGATTGTTGTAATCGAAACCGAATGTTTGGCTTGTCGAGCAAATGCTTCATCCATTAGGCCTACTCGCCACCCCTGAGCCATATGTGCTTAATGATAAATTAATGTGACACAAATTTACTTTTCAAATGCCCCATACAGTGTCGGAACAGTTTACACGGTTCAAGGAACAATGGATTATATGAGTATACACACTATAAGACATAAGAGTCGTGTGTCCAAGAATTGTCAACCAAAGAGCAAGCCATGCTTGTGCATTCTTAGGTACAGTTATGTTAAGTTAAGATATATGTACTTACACATTTGGAAAGTCTTCATAGAGCTGCTTTGGGCAGGTTGCTCTATATACATACAGATCTTAATGTTTGTAGAAGGCAAAAACTATACACATCAAACTGCATTTGAGGATATCAAAATGTTAATCGCTCTGTAGATTCTAATTATTTCATTTATCTATCTGCCGTTCTGAAAATTCTTGGAAATAGTTCATGCATTTTCAAGAGAATGATAATATAATGTGTGTGTAATTTTTGTGATCAATATAGAAGTCTAGAAACAAATGCTAATAATTTACCTGGAAATGCAGATGTAAGAAACAATAAAATATAGAATTTAAATAAATTAAACTGTCTATAGCACTGAATGATTTGTTTTAAAAAAAAATATTTGGAAGATCACTATTACCTTATGCTAGGTGTGCCTAGTCCATTCAATTCTTTACTCATGTACATGTACATGTGTAGGCCAGCGGCCCATGGTACAATATTTGGTCCATCATTAACATTTATAGGCTTAGTGTTTGGAGTCTAACATTCCTAGCATGGTATACATGTATAAAAGTTGCAACATTTCTAATAACAGTTTCTTTGTTTACCGCCATAAGCATATTGAATTTAGCAAGAGTAGGATGTACAAAATACTTCTGTGGTAAATACTGAAGACGAAGTTCATCATAAGCGTTACAAATTAATACAAAATGATATTCATTCTCTACATATCTTTGGTTGCAACTATTGCACAATCTCTGCTCTCGTGGAGTATTAACGTATCTACCAGTCTCAATATGGAGAGTGTGGGAGCTACAGCGAAACTGGGCTAGTGCAACACGAAATTTGTTGATAGTGATAGCAGACAAATACAACTCTAGACTAAATGAATTTTTGAAAAGTGTACAATGGAACATTTTCGAACTATTTGCTAAAGACCAATGCCAGTCCTGTTCGTAAGCAAATTTTAACCGATATTCACATTCGGAAATAAATTATTCGTGGCCTAGTCCATTATGACATTGAGGGATTCATTGTAAACATACATGTATATGCTATTCGTTTTGTAGTCATCAATGTATCGACTGTGTTCTCTGAAATGACAACCGCCAATTGTATGATGTAAATATTAGTTATTAAAGTATCAATTTTAATGAATTGAAATGTATTTAATGACAAGTATATCTTGACAAGGATACTTTCGACAAAAGCCATTAACAATAATGTAGGTTTGAATTCTGTTCTCAGAATCCTTATTTCCTAATGAGGAATGTGATATTCCATCCACGTTATTTCTGAGATCCAACTCTCAACATGAGTGGCATGGAACAGACACCAGACGATCAAAGACGTAAAGGTTAAGTATGCTTGGAAAGCAATCGAATATCGGGAATGTACTGTGTCAGTCTCTCGACAGTTCTCAGTCATGTGATGTCCATTCAGTCTCACAGAATATTAGTCATGAAGAAAGTGGATGCTGTTGCAGTTGGCAATGCTCTTTTCTGGATATATATTAGAGCTTTCATTTGTTTTGTAGGTGAGGTGAAATTGGGATTAACGTCGCGTCCAAGATTATTGCACTTATATAGCGACGTGCATGCACGTGTATGTGTGTGTGTAGTTGCTTGTACTAGTCCGGACTGATGCCGATTTATAGTGCTAGCTCACTGAGATACCATGCCGCAGTTTAACATGAATACCCCACTCAGACACAGTATACTGACTCCGAGCCGACCAGTCCTTGTTTTAGCCCCTTAATGCCGAGCGCCAGACAGGGTATCAACAAGTACAATCTTTTAACGTCTTTTTGTATGACGCGGCCCGGGATCGAACCCTGGACCTTCCGCTCTCCGGGCGGACGTATTTGTTTTGTAATGCCAGGCTAAACATAGATACAACATCATCGTCTCTGGTAGTTTGTACGCTTAATGATCTATTTATTACATTTCACTTTGAAAGAGAAAAGTAGATATGATACAAATTGAAACTCTATCCTGCTTAATACTTCTTGTGCCAGTCTGTCGACAGTTCCAAGTCATCTGATATGCATTCAGTCTCACAAAATATACGTTATGGAGAAAGCGGATGCTGTTGTAGTCGGCAAACTGGTTTTCTGGAGGTACATTAGAACTCAAATTTGTTTAATAATGTTTCATCAATGACAGATACAAAGGTGTTGAAGACGATCAAGCAATTATTATTTAGAGACTATGTTGAGGTAAAATAAAATAAATTGAAAATATGTCCATTTTATTCAGTTAAATACTACAGAAGGTCGAATGTATTATGTTCGATTTTTTTATCGTTATCCACATCATTGGGGATGGTTCTGATACTGGGAAAAAACATCTTGGGCTAAAAAATAACTTGCAGAAAACGCTGTCAAGGTGACGTCAGCGTGAGGGTAGTGCAAGAATAAGATTACACATGTACCACAAGCTAGAACCAGCGGCATGTGATGTTGACAAGCATCAGGGAACTGATGTCATCTGACTATCAGTCAAACCTTTAGGATTTATGCATTAGGGGGCTAGGAAGTGGGCAGGGTGCTGAGGAGTGTGGTAGTTAATTCTAAGACTTACATTATTAGGTTTCATGCTTCAACCTTATCTGTTGTGTAAACGTCAATCTACCATTCAACCTTGTACAAAGGTACCAAAACGTCGCCCGTATATTCTATCGAAGACGGACCCTGTCCGTATATAGATGTGAATGAATATAGACATCCAGAATTATGTGAAGTGAACTTTCGTGACGTGAAAATTGGTTAAGTCTTAAGTGACTGCTTTCCATCAGCAGATTGTTGTTTTTTAAACACCACGCTCAGCAATATTCAAGCTCGGCCTGTAAATAATCAAGCGTGGATCAGACAATCGATATTGTGAGCAACGATACACGCCATCGGTGTACGATGACAAACAACCAAGTCACCAATCTCTTTAGTAGTCTCTTACTACCAGTATAGGTTGTGGGGATCTATTGTGCTACGGAAATCCCACAGGGTCTGTCCCATACCATTCATGGAGAACGGAGAAGTGGCTTATGAACAGGCCTAAATAGTCACGTATTACTCCACTTCATGAAATCGTACATGATATCTGTCATGTTCGATAACAACTAAAATATCAAATCGAGCCCTTCATGGGGCTATTCAATCGACTCTCATGGTAAAATAAGGTCAGATTGACTCAATAAATTACTTGCAGACTGCCCCTAGATTGTTGTCCAGATAATGCCTGTGAAATGACTGGAGCGCCTTTGTGCAAGCTTTTGTTTAACCGATTGTCTCTTAAATTATCCACCCTCTCCTGGAAAGCAGATGGTGCCTCACTGAAAGACATCCCGAGGTCCGTCATTGAGAGAATATATACTTCCAGGTCTGATAGGGTAATACCACTGGGTATCAGAAACAGTGTTTTGTCATTGCCATGTCCAGCCAGATTGCAACTTCCACGGAAATTCAACTGTAATGATGGGCGCCCAAGTAAGTCACTTAATGGGAAATGTGAAGTTGCCTTATCTCAGAGGAAGGATAATTATTTAGCTGGTGATCGACGGGCAACTCTGAATAAGCTTTCATGGCCAGTGGTGTTCGGTGGCATGATTAATGAAGATTAACAGATTTAGTATTCTGCGGCTCTCATATCTCAAACGAGACAGTGTTCCGTGGAGAGCCAGTAGCAGACACTCTCCGTGTGATAAAGCGGATCAACTTATTTTGTTCAGGTTGTGAAACACAGAAGAACAAATGTGTATATTTGTAATGCAATCATCTATGGTCCAGTGACTACAGCAAGAACCACCTTAGATAGAACTGAAGGGACCCGGACACGAATAAAGTATGAAGGGCCATGATCATCACCCTGAGCAGGGTGGCTCATGGCAGCTCCAAGAGTTACGATATGTTCAGCAATGAAACTTACATTAAAAAAAACATGACTCCGTCGTTGACTCGTGACTTGGGTGAGTATGGTTTTACGCCGCGTGTAGCAATATTCCAGCAATATTACAGCGGAGGACACCATCTATGGGCTTCACGCGTTCTACCCATGTGGGGAATCGAACCCGGGCCTTCAGCATGACGAGCTATCCCTTTAACCACTAAGCTACCCAAAAGCCCATTGCAGTGAATTTGTACCACATTTAGCAAAGTTTGTCAATGGCTATGGAAGGGTATCTGTGCCAAAATTACACGATGCAACATGACAGTATACAACATGATGTGATGAAAGTGCAAACCACTTTTCCTCATATGCAAATATGTCGGGTATTACATGTAGTTTTACATATTGCTAAACATCTGCTTCCGGTTTGCTCACTTGACAGTGATATTGTGAATGAAGAAACAATGTTTATTGTCGCATTAATGGTTCAAGTGTAGCTCCTGCATTATTGATGGGTTTTTTTTATGTTAGACGCGGGAAGAACGTACGACCGAATGATATCTGCTTATTGTTGGTCAGATAAAACACGGAAAATGCAGACGGGGTTGTTTTTTTTGTGTTCCAGTACTAAGTCGTACATCATGCATTTCAACTTAACCTGGGTCGATGTTTCTTCTGGTGGACTGAAGTCCCTGAGGTGCATCATAAACAATCATAAAAATGTTTGGGCCGAGACTTTGAAACTCTACACCTCTCTCCTCACTTCCCACAATGTTTTACAAAACGAATATGGTTTTCTTTACACTTATTAGCGCCACAATATCTCTACATAGCAGCATTCGCAATTAAACGTTTTTAGTTCCCCTGCAGTATCTGGATCACCATCACTGGATTGTCTGGTCAAGATGCGATTGTTTACAGACCACCGTCGTAGGGTAGGGATAAAGATGTATGGCGTTAGCGTTAGCGTTAGCGTTAAATACTTTTGTATGCAAAATGGTGGGTGCTACCAATACAACGGAGACATGCTCACCCTGTTCGCTGACACAGAATGTCATCACTGATTTTCAATGATCCATTCATAGAAGTTTCACCACTGTTTTGCCTTTTTTGCCCAGTAGAATCTGTTTCGGCAGATATTCGACACTGATTATTGCCTGGCGTAGACGTTTAGCAAACGTGTCATTGAAAAATAAAGCAACTAAAAATACGATATTAGGTATACATACTATATATCTGCACAGATTTATATTCATTAACTTTCTTCAGCCATAAAGGCCAGTCCGGTGATCTAAATATGTTAAAAAGTGTAGACATGATCTCATGAAGGGAAATGCAAATGACACATTCACACCAACATGAATGTTTATACATGTATGCGTGTTAATGGGAAAAAAGATATCACGCGGTATATTTTAATGCTAATAGACGAAGCATATAATTGTAAAGTGTTCAATGACTGCTGTCGCTGTTCATATGATATTAACTTCACGCTGTCGATTCTCTGTGTGTGCCCAGGTGAATGTTAACGGTGAATCCGTAGGTATAAGAAAAGGCATGGCAATTTCACAAGAGGAATTTGCTGTTGTGACAAAAGCAAAAATCCACAGACACTTCAATCGGTATTGCCTTTCTGTCCCTTTAATTCTTTAATGAAAACTAAATAGAGATATTGACAAATATACCGTGATTTCCATATTAATGGTTGGTTGGTTGGTTAGCTTGTTGTTTTACGCCGCACTCAGCAAAATTACAGCTATATGACGGCGGTCTGTAAAATAATCGAGTCTGGACCAGACAATCCAGTGATTTATATCATGAGCATCGATCCACGCAATTGGGATCGATGACCTCCATATTAATGGCGTGTATGTGACGATTGTATTATCTTAAGGGGCATCCATCGGATTTATATGGGATTTTGTTTGTTTGTTGTTTAACGCCGCCCTCAGCAATATATATATTCGAGCTATATCACGGCGGTCGGTAAATAATCAAATCTTGACCAGACAATCCAGTGATCGATATTAGCATCGATTCACGCAATTGGGATTGATGACATGCATCAAACATGCATCAGTCACGTCAGCGAGCCTGACCATCCGATCCCGTTAGTTGCCTCTTATGCCAAGCACAGTCGCCTTTTACGGCAAGCATGGGTGCTAAAGACCTATATATATATATATATAATTAAATTTTCGTTGTGTTCATGGAAATTCCTGCATTCTGATTAGCTGAATTGGTCACGTGTTATTGCATTCATTTCCCAATGAATGTAAAAAATTAAGCCACGCCCACCGTTGCGCACTACTTTTATTACTGCGGAATGTCGGGGAATCCCAATATTACAGTCGAGGGAATTCCCTTTCTGCTCACATGTATCGTCATGCACAGGACATTTAGCGACTTTCATGCATATTCATTGTCCAAACTACCCTTTGAAACCGAAGGCCGAGAATGAATGAAACAGCAAACGTGCAGGCTCGCTCGCCAGTTTTTTTTCCCGCTCGCCTCGGTTCAACTTTCATGTCTTCGCGTTTCATTTCTAACTAGCATTTCCCCAACTGTTTTGCCGTACTCAGAGAAGTAATGTTTGAATCACGCAGTAAATGACCATGTCATTTGAAACAGCCGCCTTCTCTCGGACATATTTCTTCCGGTTCGTTATAGTCTGACTGTTGCAAGTCTTTTCGCCTCTTGCCTTAATTGACAGGTCAAATGAACATTGTTTTAATCCCACTCTCCGTTGATTGGCTACTGACTGTGTAGGCGTGTCAAGTTATGTGCATAAATTAAACGATCACCTGATTCATGTCACGCCACTGTATGTATTCCTACACCTGGAATGTTCATCAATGCCGTCATTTTTGTC
Source organism: Haliotis cracherodii (assembly GCF_022045235.1). NCBI lineage: Eukaryota > Metazoa > Mollusca > Gastropoda > Lepetellida > Haliotidae > Haliotis > Haliotis cracherodii. The sequence goes on from NW_027266268.1 coordinate 11,592,410, forward strand.
TGTTTTGATATATGCAACTGTTTTGGGTTAAACTATTGTAGATAAAACATGTTTTACGTTGTCGAATTTAATTATAAGCATTGACTGTGTATTTTTTTCGGTTCATTGAGGTATGAATCGAAAAACCGATGTGCAAACTTTTGTAAGAATCCGCTACGCGGATTCATACAGTTTGCACATCGGTTTTTCGATTCATACCTCAATGAACCGAAAAAAATACACAGTCAATCCTTAAATATATATATATATATATATATATATATATATATATATATATATATATATATATATATCGGAGCGAGGGGAGCACAATATATTTTTCCCCGCTACATGTATATCTAACAAGATATATTTGCTGAGCAGCATGAAACAGTCTTTTTATTTTCACTATTAACACAAACATTTTGACATTTTTTGACACAAAACAAACTATTCATTTTTTTCACTACTGCCCCAACAAACTACTTTTAGGATTTTACTGGATCAGTCACTTCCTCCTGATCAAACGTAGTCGCTATCACTTTATCAATCAGTGAATTATTTTACTCATGATCAGTAGAAAGGTCAAAGGCCCACTTACATAAAATGTCAATTTTGAAAATACAAAAACAAGTGTTGCAGCAAATTAACGATGTTACTATAGAAAGGAACTGCGTACAATCAGAGCATCCCTGATATAATCTGAGTACGACAATAAACGAGACAGATTACTGCATTGTGAGAAATGAATTAGGAAGTTATTGTTGATGCGCGGAGATCGATCTTTTAGTTTCAAATTGTTGACATAGGTCATGATATCGATATACTGACATTTATTTAGAAAGTGAAATTCATCTTCTACGTTATTTGAATTACATATTTTACAAAAAACGACCCTGACGTGTATACCATCACGTCTACAGATATTCTAGTAGATGGATAGTGTGTCAATCCTTAATAAAGTGAATCTACGTCGTCACTATATAACTCTAACAGCTATTAATTAACGCCGTGGGCAGTTTACCAGAATATTTCGAGAGAAGTTCTCATTTTGTGACACAAGATTCTGGTAAGCTGACCTGTTCGTAGTCACTATAAGTAGTGATGTGGGCTTAGACCTGCTTGTCATAGCTGCAGGGACAGATTTGAGACTTTCCGGAGTCAGTGTCAGTTGTTACTCCAACATGAAGTAGGAGACCACTTTAAACTGACTTTTGAAAGCTGATGTTCCATTTTATTAGTTTAGCTCTGTTTCATCAACATATGGCAAACATATACAGTTATATCCATTCTATCATGACCAACATAAATTGAACAATTTTATTAGTTAGTACTCAGGCGGTCTGGTCGTGAGAAGACTTGGTGATTTATGAATTTCAGAGAATGGGGGTACTGCAGTGCCATTGCCAGGAATTAATAAAACCTAACATACATGTGTGTGAACATAATTTATCATTTCTGAACTTGACTGTCGACACAGTGGTGTTAAATAGCTACAATGACAATTTACCATAACATCAATCCCATTTTGGGGGATTTCCCATTATTCTGTAGATTGCATCCGCCCTAAAAAGCCATGTCATTATCAATTGACATGAGATGATCAATAATTATACCCCCTTGGAGGAAAATGAAGGAGGCGATTTCGCATGAGTATAAAAAAATCACACTGATCAAATATGCTTTCTTTAAGCGACATGTTATTAATCTGAGCCCAAGGACCAACTATTCTTATTCGAGCAACGTCGAGGGTATTAAATGAGATAAAGACATAAAACGAGAATGGAAATTGTTCATAATGTCACAAATCAATGCATGCAACTATGGGGTGAAAGATCATTAAATGGCGCTCAATTGTGTAGTTTCCCTTTCAAATGTGTTGAAGAACTGACAGAAAACGAGCAAGGCACGCAAATGAGAACCATTATAATGGGATTTGGGAAATATATTTCCATTTAAACCTCAAACATGATACGTCGATATAAACTTCGACAATACTTGTGATCCGAAAAACACATGACGTAAAACGTGAGAGACGAATTCTCCTCGATGACTACATCATATGAAATTCGAATGTAATGAGACCAATTCCAGATTATTGACAACCTACTGCTTTGTGAAATCACGTGACCAATACATTTGAGTTCTAATCTATAAGATCATATGTATCTAGGTACTATAACAGAAATATAATTGAAATGAGATCAATTCCAGATTATTGACAACCTACTGCTTTGTGAAATCACGTGACCAATACAGCTGAGTTCTAATCTATAAGATCATATGTATCTAGGTACTATAGTAGCTTAGGACACTTTGTGTGGATGACATCACTTCCGGTTTTGGAAAACACATATCTCATGACCTCTGAACAAAATGCCCTTTACTCGAAAAGAATATAAACATTTCTCCAGCACAGTATATCTTCAGTGTCAAGAACAAGATACGATTTTTATTTTTTAGTTTACGACCACCGACCCGCGAAGATCGGGTATGATCGGGTCTTCAGCAACCTATTATGCTTGTCGTGAGAGGTGGTCAGGGTCTCTGACTTGGATTCATGTCATCGTATCCCAGTTGTGTGGATCGATGCTCATTACATCAATCACTGGAATGTCAGGTCCAGACTCGATTATTTACCGCCGTCATATATCTGGAATATTGTCGAGTGCGGCGTTATACAACGAACAAAACACAAATGTTAACGAACTTCAACGCAACTGGGATAGGATGACACGCATTAACCACGTCAGCGAGCCTGACCACCCGATCCCGTTAGTCGCCTCTTTCGACAAGCATAGTCGCCTTTTAAGGCAAGCATGGGTTGCTGAAGACCTATTCTACCCCGGATCTAAACGGGTCAAAAGTTATAATAAATACTACTCATTGAAAGTATGTAGATGTGACAAACTATAGTTCTAATATTGACATTTCTGGTCACACAAAAGTACTGTAAAACGTGAAATTAATGCGTCTCCAAAAGAATGCGATCGCTGGCCCCTAGCCAAAAATTGCGACTCAATATGAATGCGACACCCCCTCCTCTCAAGCATCAGTGGATTTATATCTAAACAAAACGTCCTCTGTCAGGTTTACAGGAGAATTCTCACCTTAATCCAACCTTACATTAATCCAATCACACACCAAAGAGCACCTCTTATTAGTCGCAAATAGCAAAGACACCATGTTGATTGGCGTCTGTCTGGACTTGCAGGTGAATTCCAATCATGAAACTACGTTCACAAAATACACGCAAGAGATTTTAGTGAAAATAGTGAACAATCTTTACGAATCACCTTCTTTTTGACCATGACATTTTCCGAAGTTTGCTGTAGAAAATAATTCTCCTACACAGGAATAACATAGAAGCCAATGGGCTTTACTCCCCTGTGAAAGATCATCCCTTTGAAATCGGTAGTTTAATGGTATTTGTTGTTCAGACATATGTTACTGTGACCTATCTAAATTTTATATGGTATCGAAGTCCCTTAAGAAGCTATAATGGATATATTAATGATAGTCGTAATCCATCAAGACAGATACACAATGAATAAAACACATTTATAGGTATTATGTTGAAACAGGTGGCGATTAAACAAAGCGTCTGCATTTTTTCCGCCATAAAGCGGTTTATGTCAGAGATCCGTGAAGATATCGAATACAATCCGTCATATAGCTGGAATATTGCTGAGTGCGGCGTCAAACACACAACATTCAAGCGTATATTTGGTTTCTGTGACTTGTAGTACCTGAGCCAAACAAAACTCATAAAAATAAGTTAAGAAATTGTGAGTTGTCTTCACTACGAGAAAATATCCCCCAAACGTTTCATGGTTCTTACCTATTTGGGTTCAGTACATATGAAAAAAGGAACAGGGTCCCAAGAGTCATGAGCAACTCAAACTACAATTTGCACGAATCCACGAATGGATCTCCAATGACAACTTGTACCTTACCTCACCTTCATACTTACATCCACCTCACTCACGGGATCGGGTGGTCAGGCTCGCTAATTTGGCTGATGTATGGCATCGTATCACAATTTAGTATGTCGACGCTTATGAGTGCAGTCGCTAGATTCTCTGAACCAGATCGATTATTTACAGACGACCGGCACATATTGCTGTGTATGGCCTAAAACAACAAACAATCTAACAAACACAAAAAACATCCCAGCTACGGCCTGCAAATACAACAATACACAAAAAACTCTATCAGCTTGGCCTCCACTGAGATTGTTTGGGTAAAATAGTTTTAAAGAAACTTTCCAACAAAAGAATGCTTTTCAAACAAATTTCTTTCCAAGAACTGTTTCACATTAAAGTTGATAGATGCAGTCGATTTAAAGTTTGCTTAAGCTTGTTCTTTCGTTGCATACATGATTTACACAGTTGAAATGGGGTCGGCGGTTGTGTTCTGGCTGCAAGCTGTGTGGCACCTTTCACTGCTTTAAACAATTTACTAAAATCGATCGAATAATAGTATTGGAAACCTGGTGCTTTTTTCAAAAACACAGGCATTGCCACCTAAAGGAAGATTGCAGCTTTCAAAAGAAGGACAAACCCCTCTTCGAAACTTCGATTGATAGTGATAAATGCTGAAGTGGGATATTTAATAGGATTGCGTTCAATTCAGAGAGCAAGACAATTATTCAACTGGTGGCCTATGGGCAAGCTTGAATAAGCCTTAATGAAATCAAGGGGATTGGCAACTGACTTACAGACGTCCTGAATAAAGGGGGATAACTGATTTTAAACAGATTGTTCAATCAGCCCTGAAGCTTCTGGAACAGAACATTGTCCCATGAGAAGGGAACTCCATACAAGGTTAGCATGACAGAGAAAGTGATTTATCTGTGTTGTAAAACACTTCCGTCGAGTAGAAAAATAACTCTTTTCATTGGCCGTGCGGGATATTGTTGGTGTGAGGAGGGAAAAACTACGTAATTATTTTAAGGAATACATGTTTAAAAGAAAATGAAACATCGACCAAAGACGAGAGAATTTGTAACATGTAGGAAGCCCATAGTATTTCTAATTCACTGCATGTAACTTAAAGTACATGTCTCGCTTAGCTACTGAGCCAAATAATTACTCCCTGCCCGACAAGGTTGGCGGGGAATATAGAAACGGGCTCGGTCCGTCCGTCACGTTTCCTTTCCGGAGCATAACGCAGAAACCGTTCAATATTTGTTTGTGAAACTGTCAAGTACATGCTGAACTGGTGCCTTTTGCTATTTAGAAATTTTAGGAAAACTTTTTTTTACGTTTCCATGGCAACAAGATGGACTTAGGTTCCAAACTCTTCTTTTTTTACAATTTCCATGACAAGTTCCACCTCGGTTAAGAAAGATTACGGTTTGTTTAGATTTAATTATGTCATAAATTCTGCAACAGGGTCGGGGGATATAGCCACGTAGGTGGCAAACTCTTGTTTGTATTTGAGTTTCAATGAATGTGGCGTCGAAGAACATTAACATTCGAAACATCATAGGTTTAATATTAAACTGTAGTATTCAAGCTGCTTTTTCTTCGTTGAAATGCTTTAGTTACTGTTTTAATGTGTTCATATTCCTTAAAGTTGCGCAATCAATAAGCAATAAAAATCACCTAAGAAAATTTGTACTAATACAAATATGCTTTAAGGTGTTTACAACCGTCATATACTCTCCTTCACAACAGAGATGCTCATTGACAAGCATTTAGTAACGATCACATTCAAATCTCGACATCAAATATGCCTCCGATGCTATGGAGTAACATGGAGGCACATATGCAGTGTTATGTTGGCATAGAAATGAGGGGAAGGTACGGGTGGCCCAGTGGCCTGCAATTCGCTGTGCCGATTGCGTCCCTTTGTGCATGCCGAAAACATATTATGGTGCGTTCGAATCCCGGTGCGTCCCGAATACTTTTACTGGTTTGTCATCACCATACCCGTGCTCATGCGATTCACCAAAGTGGTCAGCGTCTGAGATCTGTATCATGTCGAGTCTTCCACATTGAGCTGCCACACCGTGATATGCCTGAAATGCTGTTCAAGGCGGCATTGACCTTCACACACTGTGTTCATCAAATTCATCACCACAGGCACGGCTGCAGAAGAGGACAAAACACATCTCACATATTTAAGGTATAGTTGTGCATGATTATGTGCATCGATAAAAACTATGATGTTGATTGGGACGGCTGCAGAATAGTCTTGGGATAACAATATTGCATCTTTGACCTTGATGCATTATGTGTTGGACAACGCAAAACATCTTCAACTTCAAAACATGTCGATCACAGTAATTACAATGGTTAATCAAAGTAGATCCTTCTGCCTTTGTTTCCATTATCCATTTTCAGGTCGAGAATTGACAAACGTGTTGATGCATGGACCATGCCACAATGGACGATTTTAGTGGTCGTTTTTGCATGGCATATATTCATTGAAATGTTACGTAAATAAAACTGCATTCTCAACGTAATATGCTGTAATCATTTGACGATCACTTAAAATTGGATAGAAAGAGAAAGTTTCCCGCTAGCATGTCAATATTTTGATATAACTGAGCAAACAGACAAGACATTTCACCTACTTGGTGTTTTTACAATATGCCAGGTGTCTTTTTTTTGTCGTAAATGTACACGACTTTTGAAACATTGATGTATTGATGTTGAAAATGCGATGCTGGTAGGAGACAGGTATATTGATTTTTGTGAGTGTCACTATAGACTAGAAGGACACTTGCATATTGATGCTGAGAATGTTATGCTGTACGACAGTGACGTATTGAGGTTGAGTGTGTCACCTAGGACTAGACGGGCATTGCAGCATGGGCGTCATTTAGGACCAGATTGAATGTGAGAGTGTCACCCATGACCAAACTGGTATTTCTGAGTGTGTCGTGAGAGAGTGTATCAGTGTGTAGACTGACCAGGTGAGGATGAAACAGCTACGTGGACACCGGACTGAAATGACGACTTGGTGTTAAAAGCGCAATGCAGCGCAATGCATCACTGTGATGACACTTTGTGAATCCAAAGGACTGCACTGTTGTAATGAGGTTTATTCAATATGTTTATTCCATAAGCCATTTCTAATTGCATCAGCTTGTATTTACAGGGTTTTGAAGCTGTGATTTTGTGATTAATTATCGATCGTCTCTATCGAAAGATGTTGAAATCGTAACACAAGGCAAGCTTTATTCAAGTTTGTCTTCGAGAGTGAAAATTCACAGACACACTAATATAAGTACAATAACATTTGTGATTTTACGATAGGCTTTTGTACATAACATACTTATGCTTTTATTAATACTAATGCGAACATGTGTATGTGCTTATGTCAACAAATATTCAGCAACTCGAAACATTATAGTAAACTCCGATTACATGATCAGTTTACAGGCAAAAATGGTAGAAACCCTGAAAGTATTTTGCCTGTACCATTACACAATGTATATTTTTGTGTAAATGATCACATGGAACATAACAGTATTGTAACAGTAAATGAAAACCTTGTTACACGGCGCTTAAGTCAGTAATTTCATTGTTACCTGGGAAACGTCCAATGCGCAAATTTGTACAGTGTTTCATCGACAGTTAATACATAAAATAGGAACTTAAACGTCATCATCTTATCATTAAAGGGAATTTGTCAATAACTACAAACCAAATGCCTCATGCGATGCATTTTAATCGATTATCTGCGTGCAGTTCGGTCAGACTGACTCAATCAATTTCTTGCAGACTGCTTCCCAAAGACTGTTGGCACCCAAATAATGTATGTAAAATGACTGAAGCGCCTTTCTGTAAGCTATTGATGAACCGGTTGTCTCCTAAATTACCCAGCCTCTCGCGGAAGGCAGATGGTGTATCATTGAAAGAAATCCCACCGTCCGACGATGAGAGAATCAATTTCCGGCACTAACAGGGTAATACCACTTGGTATCAGAACCAGTGTTTTGGCAATGCCATTTCCAGCTATATTGCAGCTGACACAAGAAGAAGGAATTCTTCCGGAAATACAACTGTAACGATGAGCGCTCAAATTAACTCACTTACTGGGAAATGTTATGGTGCCTTATCTCAAACGAAAGGGCAAGTATTCAGCTGGAGATCAACGGGCAACTTTACGTAAGTTTCCAAGGCCACTAGTATTTGGTGGCATGGTTTCTGGGGGTCTACAGATTTGGCACTAATGGTCCTTACCAACAGAACGGGTACTAAATAGAAGCGTGTAGTTCGAAACACTTCCGATATGATGAAGGCGGTGGATTAATATTAATTGTTTTATCCTGCGCTTACATGTTGTCATGTCGGGCGAAATTACCTCTGTGAACTGATACGAGATACGGATGCCCAACTGAATCAAGTTGGGCCTTTTAAAGCTTCTTCGCATTCGATCTGTACCGAAATGAAACAAAGGCTAAGTCGCATTTTAACATAACTTCACCAAGCGGAGAATGGATATCTGGTAGGATTTGATGAAAGGCCTAATGTATCATTCATGGCATGCCCTTTGGGCACAATGATAATTAATTTATTCTATAAATCATATGCTACGAGGGAAAAACGTCATCTCGTGTAGGTTTATGGCGGAAGATGGCTTCGATGTAAGGACATTTCTGAATAACTCTAGATACATGTAGGTTTATTTTGCTGAACGTTTTTTGTATAATTTTATCATGATCCCTTTGATGGTTACTTTTCTGTGACGTTAATAATCTGTTCCTGCTTCAGACCGCATCTGTTGTCTAGTCAATAGAACGTCTTCCCGGAGAGCGGAAGGTCAGGGATTCGATTCCGGGCCGCGTCATACCAAAAGGCGTTTAAAGAGTGTTGTTACCCTTCCTGGCGCTCGTCATTAATGTGGAGAAACCAAGGACTGTTTGGCTTGGAGTCAATACGCTATGTCTGAAACACACGCACGCACGCACGCACACGCGTGCATGCACTTCGCTATATAAGCCCTATAATCTGGATTGCGACGTTAAACCCCATTCCATCTGACCTGTTCCTGATATACGTTCACCGCACATGAATACCTAACCTTCATATTTGTAGACTTGTAGACATCTGTCCCCGAAATAACATATGTATAGACCCTAATATTTAGATACATATACCTCTTCAATAAATCTGTCACTGTAGATTATCCTGTTAGGTTATCTTGGATATTTAGTGGTAATCACAGGACATATACTGTAGCTATCTCTTCAGCCTGCTCACACTCAATTGTCGTTGAATTGTCAAACTACTAATAACAAAGAGGGTATTTACTAGAATATTTCGGGAGAGATGTACTCAGTGACATGACCGTCTGGTGAGTTGACCTGTGTGTCATTCAATCAATTCACGACACGTTTGATGAGGCGATAGTGACGATCTTGTTCCCACCACTGCAACAAAGAGCCAGAACTGATCCATTCTGGAGTCAAGAGTTTCAGTGATATTTCCAATCTTCATTTAACGTTTTATTTGGATTTCCAATGATATTTCCAATCTTCATTGAACGTTTTATTTGGATTTTCAAACAAGTCGATGAGCATTCGGTTCTTCATTAACTGCTGTCAGGTAACACATTTTGTAGATGCTTGATTCCATCATGGAAAATTTTAATTGAGTCTGGTCACAAGCAGGTTAGACATGTTGCAATAGATCGGGGTAGAAAGTATGGCAAAGTTATTCTCAAGAAATCATAAGGGATAAATGGAGGAAAGTATACAAAAAGATGTTGTGACTTTGTTGTCAAGAAAAGAATACTATCTTGACTGTTTTTTCATGCTATGGAAACTTGAGTGTTATTGAAGCAGAAGCAAGAACAAAATGCCCTTTACTCGAAAAGAATATAAACATTTCTCCAGCACAGTATATCTTCAGTGTCAAGAACAAGATACGGTTTTTATTTTTTAGTTTACGACCACCGACCCGCGAAGATCGGGTATGATCGGGTCTTCAGCAACCTATTATGCTTGTCGTGAGAGGTGGTCAGGGTCTCTGCCTTGGATTCATGTCATCGTATCCCAGTTGTGTGGATCGATGCTCATTACATCAATCACTGGAATGTCAGGTCCAGACTCGATTATTTACCGCCGTCATATATCTGGAATATTGTCGAGTGCGGCGTTATACAACGAACAAAACACAAATGTTAACGAACTTCAACGCAACTGGGATATGATGACACGCATTAACCACGTCAGCGAGCCTGACCACCCGATCCCGTTAGTCGCCTCTTTCGACAAGCATAGTCGCCTTTTAAGGCAAGCATGGGTTGCTGAAGACCTATTCTACCCCGGATCTAAACGGATCAAAAGTTATAATAAATACTACTCATTGAAAGTATGTAGATGTGACAAACTATAGTTCTAATATTGACATTTCTGGTCACACAAAAGTACTGTAAAACGTGAAATTAATGCGTCTCCAAAAGAATGCGACCTCTGGCCCCTAGCCAAAAATTGCGACTCAATATGAATGCGACACCCCCTCCTCTCAAGCATCAGTGGATTTATATCTAAACAAAACGTCCTCTGTCAGGTTTACAGGAGAATTCTCACCTTAATCCAACCTTACATTAATCCAATCACACACCAAAGAGCACCTCTTATTAGTCGCAAATAGCAAAGACACCGTGTTGATTGGCGTCTGTCTGGACTTGCAGGTGTATTCCAATCATGATACGACGTTCACAAAATACACGCAAGAGATTTTAGTGAAAATAGTGAACAATCTTTACGAATCACCTTCTTTTTGACCATGACATTTTCCGAAGTTTGCTGTAGAAAATAATTCTCCTACACAGGAATAACATAGAAGGCAATGGGCTTTACCCCCCTGTGAAAGATCATCCCTTTGAAATCGGTAGTTTAATGGTATTTGTTGTTCAGACATATGTTACTGTGACCTATCTAAATTTTATATGGTATCGAAGTCCCTTAAGAAGCTATAATGGATATATTAATGATAGTCGTAATCCATCAAGACAGATATACAATGAATAAAACACATTTATAGGTATTATGTTGAAACAGGTGGCGATTAAACAAAGCGTCTGCATTGTGTCCGCCATAAAGCGGTTTATGTCAGAGATCCGTGAAGATATCGAATACAATCCGTCATATAGCTGGAATATTGCTGAGTGCGGCGTCAAACACACAACATACAAGCGTATATTTGGTTTCTGTGACTTGTAGTACCTGAGCCAAACAAAACTCATAAAAATAAGTTAAGAAATTGTGAGTTGTCTTCACTACGAGAAAATATCCCCCAAACGTTTCATGGTTCTTACCTATTTGGGTTCAGTACATATGAAAAAAGGAACAGGGTCCCAAGAGTCATGAGCAACTCAAACTACAATTTGCACGAATCCACGAATGGATCTCCAATGACAACTTGTACCTTACCTCACCTTCGTACTTACATCCACCTCACTCACGGGATCGGGTGGTCAGGCTCGCTAATTTGGCTGATGCATGGCATCGTATCCCAATTTAGTGTGTCGACGCTTATGAGTGCAGTCGCTAGATTCTCTGAACCAGATTCGATTATTTACAGACGACCGGCACATATTGCTGTGTATGGCCTAAAACAATAAACAATCTAACAAACACAAATAAACATCCCAGCTACGGCCTGCAAATACAACAATACACAAAAAAACTCTTTGAGCTTGGCCTCCACTGAGATTGTTTGGGTAAAATAGTTTTAAAGAAACTTTCCAACAAAAGAATGCTTTTCAAACAAATTTCTTTCCAAGAACTGTTTCACATTAAAGTTGATAGATGCAGTCGATTTAAAGTTTGCTTAAGCTTGTTCTTTCGTTGCATACATGATTTACACAGCTGAAATGGGGTCGGCGGTTGTGTACTGGCTGCAAGCTGTGTGGCACCTTTCACTGCTTTAAACAATTTACTAAAATCGATCGAATAATAGTATTGGAAACCTGGTGCTTTTTTCAAAAACACAGGCATTGCCACCTAAAGGAAGATTGCAGCTTTCAAAGGAAGAACAAACCCCTCTTCGAAACTTCGATTGATAGTGATAAATGCTGAAGTGGGATATTTAATAGGATTGCGTTCAATTCAGAGAGCAAGACAATTATTCAACTGGTGGCCTATGGGCAAACTTGAATAAGCCTTAATGAAATCAAGGGTATTGGCAACTGACTTACAGACGTCCTGAATAAAGGGGGATAACTGATTTTAAACAGATTGTTCAATCAGCCCTGAAGCCTCTGGAACAGAACATTGTCCCATGAGAAGGGAACTCCATACAAGGTTAGCATGACAGAGAAAGTGATTTATCTGTGTTGTAAAACACTTCCGTCGAGTAGAAAAATAACTCTTTTCATTGGCCGTGCGGGATATTGTTGGTGTGAGGAGGAAAAAAACTACGTAATTATTTTAAGGAATACATGTTTAAAAGAAAATGAAACATCGACCAAAGACGAGAGAATTTGTAACATGTAGAAAGCCCATAGTATTTCTAATTCACTGCATGTAACTTAAAGTACATGTCTCGCTTAGCTACTGAGCCAAATAATTACTCCCTGCCTGACAAGGTTGGCGGGGAATATAGAAACGGGCTCGGTCCGTCCGTCACGTTTCCTTTCCGGAGCATAACGCAGAAACCGTTCAATATTTGTTCGTGAAACTGTCAAGTACATGCTGAACTGGTGCCTTTTGCTATTTAGAAATTTTAGGAAAAAATTTGTTTACGTTTCCATGGCAACAAGATGGACTTAGGTTCCAAACTCTTCTTTTTTTACAATTTCCATGACAAGTTCTACCTCGGTTAAGAAAGGTTACGGTTTGTTTAGATTTAATTATGTCATAAATTCTGCAACAGGGTCGGGGGATATAGCCACGTTAGTGGCAAACTCTTGTTTGTATTTGAGTTTCAATGAATGTGGCGTCGAAGAACATTTACATTCGAAACATCATAGGTTTAATATTAAACTGTAGTATTCAAGCTGCTTTTTCTTCGTTGAAATGCTTTAGTTACTGTTTGAATGTGTTCATATTCCTTAAAGTTGCGCAATCAATAAACAATAAAAATCACCTAAGAAAATTTGTACGAATACAAATATGCTTTTAGGTGTTTACAACCGTCAGATACTCTCCTTCACAACAGAGATGCTCATTGACAAGCATTTAGTAACGATCACATTCAAATCTCGACATCAAATTTGCCTCCGATGCTATTGAGTAACATTGAGGCACATATGCAGTGTTATGTTGGCATAGAAATGAGGGGAAGGTACGAGTGGCCTGCAATTCGCTGTGCAGATTGCGTTCCTTTGTGAATGCCGAAAACATATTATGCGCCCCAAATACATTTATAGGTTTGTCTTCACCATACCCGTGCTCGTGCGATTCACCAAAGTGGTCAGCGACTGAGATCTGTATCATGTCGGGTCTTCCACATTGAGCTGCCACACCGTGACATGCCTGAAATGCTGTTCAAGGCGGCATTGACCGGTTCCCTCCCATAACGCAGACCTCCAAAATGCAGACCTCCCAAAAAGCAGTTAAAATTAGCTCACTAATTAATTGGGCCATGCTGGTCACACCTAATTAATGAATGGACTGGTCTTCTCCCCTGCTATGAGGGATTACCAATATGTTGAGACAATAAGAAGTAGTTGAAAACAACAACATTGTCTTAAAAAAACTCCTCCTTTCTTTAATCTGCTCCCGGAACATCCACCCTCACACACTGTGTTGGCATGTCTTACAATCTGTCGGAATTCATCACCACAGGCACGGCTGCAGAAGAGGACAAAACACATCTCACATATTTAAGGTATAGTTGTGCATGATTATGTGCATCGATAAAAACTATGATGTTGATTGGGACGGCTGCAGAATAGTCTTGGGATAACAATATTGCATCTTTGACCTTGATGCATTATGTGTTGGACAACGCCAAACATCTTCAACTTCAAAACATGTCGATCACAGTAATTACAATGGTTAATCGAAGTAGATCCTTCTGCCTTTGTTTCCATTATCCATTTTCAGGTCGAGAATTGACAAAAGTGTTGATGCATGGACCATGCCACAATGGACGATTTTAGTGGTCGTTTTTGCATGGCATATATTCATTGAAATGTTACGTAAATAAAACTGCATTCTCAACGTAATATGCTATAATCATTTGACGATCACTTAAAATTGGATAGAAAGAGAAAGTTTCCCGCTAGCATGTCAATATTTTGATATAACTGAGCAAACAGACAAGACAGTTCACCTACTTGGTGTTTTTACAATATGCCAGGTGTCTTTTTTTTGTCGTAAATGTACACGACTTTTGAAACATTGATGTATTGATGTTGAAAATGCGATGCTGGTAGGAGACAGGTATATTGATTTTTGTGAGTGTCACTATAGACTAGAAGGACACTGGCATATTGATGCTGAGAATGTTATGCTGTACGACAGTGACGTATTGAGGTTGAGTGTGTCACCTTGGACTAGACGGGCATTGCAGCATGCGCGTCATTTAGGACCAGATTGAATGTGAGAGTGTCACCCATGACCAAACTGGTATTTCTGAGAGTGTCGTGAGAGAGTGTATCAGTGTGTAGACTGACCAGGTGAGGATGAAACAGCTACGTGGACACCGGACTGAAATGACGACTTGGTGTTAAAAGCGCAAGCAGCGCAATGCATCACTGTGATGACACTTTGTGAATCCAAAGGACTGCACTGTCGTAATGAGGTTTATTCAATATGTTTATTCCATAAGCCGTTGAGACAAGCTGCAGCTGACCAGTTCAATATTAGAGATTATGTCAATCTTTGCAAACATATAGCTGGGGACATTTCTAATTGCATCAGCTTGTATTTACAGGGTTTTGAAGCTGTGATTTTGTGATTAATTATCGATCGTCTCTATCGAAAGGTGTTGAAATCGTAACACAAGGCAAGCTTTATTCAAGTTTGTCTTCGAGAGTGAAAATTCACAGACACACTATTATAAGTACAATAACATTTGTGATTTTACGATAGGCTTTTGTACATAACATACTTATGCTTTTATTAATACTAATGCGAACATGTGTATGTGCTTATGTCAACAAATATTCAGCAACTCGAAACATTATAGTAAACTCCGATTACATGAGTTTACAGGCGAAAATGGTAGAAACCCTGAAAGTATTTTGCCTGTACCATTACACAATGTATATTTTTGTGTAAATGATCACATGGAACATAACAGTATTGTAACAGTAAATGAAAACGTTGTTACACGGCGCTTAAGTCAGTAATTTCAGTGTTACCAGAGAAACGTCCAATGCGCGAATTTGTACAGTGTTTCATTGACAGTTAATACATAAAATAGGAACTTAAACGTCATCATCTTATCATTAAAGGGAATTTGTCAATAACTACAAACCACATGCCTCATGCGATGCATTTCAATCGATTATCTGCGTGCAGTTCGGTCAGACTGACTCAATCAATTTCTTGCAGACTGCTTCCCAAAGACTGCTGGCACCCAAATAATGTATGTAAAATGACTGAAGCGCCTTTCTGTAAGCTATTGATGAACCGGTTGTCTCCTAAATTACCCAGCCTCTCGCGGAAGGCAGATGGTGTATCATTGAAAGAAATCCCACCGTCCGACGATGAGAGAATCAATTTCCGGCACTAACAGGGTAATACCACTTGGTATCAGAACCAGTGTTTTGGCAATGCCATTTCCAGCTATATTGCAGCTGACACAAGAAGAAGGAATTCTTCCGGAAATACAACTGTAACGATGAGCGCTCAAAATAACTCACTTACTGGGAAATGTTATGGTGCCTTATCTCAAACGAAAGGGCAAGTATTCAGCTGGTGATCAACGGGCAACTTTACGTAAGTTCCCAAGGCCACTGGTATTTGGTGGCATGGTTTCTGGGGGTCTACAGATTTGGCACTAATGGTCCTTACCAACAGAACGGGTACTAAATAGAAGCGTGTAGTTCGAAACACTTCCGATATGATGAAGGCGGTGGATTAATATTAATTGTTTTATCCTGCGCTTACATGTTGTCATGTCGGGCGAAATTACCTCTGTGAACTGATACGAGATACGGATGCCCAACTGAAGCAAGTTGGGCCTTTTGAAGCTTCTTCGCATTCGATCTGTACCGAAAATGAAACAAAGGCTAAGTCGCATTTTAATATAACTTCACCAAGCGGAGAATGGATATCTGGTAGGATTTGATGAAAGGCCTAATGTATCATTCATGGCATGCCCTTTGGGCACAATGATAATTAATTAATTCTATAAATCATATGCTACGAGGGAAAAACGTCATCTCTTGTAGGTTTATGGCGGAAGATGGCTTCGATGTAAGGACATTTCTGAATAACTCTAAATACATGTAGGTTTATTTTGCTGAACGTTTTTTGTATAATTTTATCATGATCCCTTTGATGGTTACTTTTCTGTGACGTTAATAATCTGTTCCTGCTTCAGACCGCATCTGTTGTCTAGTCAATAGAACGTCTTCCCGGAGAGCGGAAGGTCAGGGATTCGATTCCGGGCCGCGTCATACCAAAAGGCGTTTAAAGAGTGTTGTTACCCTTCCTGGCGCTCGTCATTAATGTGGAGAAACCAAGGACTGTTTGGCTTGGAGTCAATACGCTATGTCTGAAACACACGCACGCACGCACGCACGCACACGCGTGCATGCACTTCGCTATATAAGCCCTATAATCTGGATTGCGACGTTAAACCCCATTCCATCTGACCTGTTCCTGATATACGTTCATCGCACATGAATACCTAACCTTCATATTTGTAGACTTGTAGACATCTGTCCCCGAAATAACATATGTATAGACCCTAATATTTAGATACATATACCTCTTCCATAAATCTGTCACTGTAGATTATCCTGTTAGGTTATCCTGGATATTGAGTGGTATTCACAGGACATATACTGTAGCAATCTCTTCAGCCTGCTCACACTCAATTGTCGTTGAATTGTCAAACTACTTATAACGAAGAGGGTATTTTCTAGAATATTTTCGGAGAGATGTACTCAGTGACATGACCGTCTGGTGAGTTGACCTGTGTGTCATTCAATCAATTCACGACACGTTTGATGAGGCGATAGTGACGATCTTGTTCCCACCACTGCAACAAAGAGCCAGAACTGATCCATTCTGGAGTCAGAGTTTCATTGATATTTCCAATCTTCATTTAACATTTTATTTGGATTTCCAATGATATTTCCAATCTTCATTGAACGTTTTATTTGGATTTTTAAACAAGTCGATGAGCATTCGGTTCTTCATTAACTGCTGTCAGGTAACACATTTTGTAGATGCTTGATTCCATCATGGACAATTTTAATTGAGTCTGGTCACAAGCAGGTTAGACATGTTGCAATAGATCGGGGTAGAAAGTATGGCAAAGTTATTCTCAAGAAATCATAAGGGATAAATGGAGGAAAGTACACAAAAAGATGTTGTGACTTTGTTGTCAAGAAAAGAATACTATCTTGACTTTTTTTTTCTTGCTGTGAAAACCTGAGTGTTATTGAGGCAGAAGCAAGAACTTTTAGCACTCCAGTGAAATATTGATTATATTTTTTCTCATAAATTATTCATCCCTAAACACATACAATGCTGTTTGCATTGATTTTGGTTTAACCTTTCTAAGTTTGAGTCTAAAATGATATACATATTTTACGTTAATTGCCATGACCATAACACTTCCGTGTTACCTCCTAATTTGCAAATGAACACAGGTTTTCACATAGCAAGTCAATGACAACTCCTCCAGAAAACTGCTCATTAAACATCTGAGGTCAACTCAGTTATGTCACTTCGGAGACATATTCGTCTGTATGAATATTTATATTTATAGCGTTTGGTATGGAAATAAACTTGTGTTGCATAAACGATAACCTGCTGCACTGACACGCTTCAAAAGCTGTGGGATGGAGTTTATTTAGAAAATCATATGCTGCTAAAACATTGTATTAAAGGGGTATGTGTTATTTTGATTTCTGTTATTCACAGTTATGATAGAAATATGAACATGCTTTCACAGATTTATAAATTACCATATTAATCATTTCAGGAAAATGTGTATTAAACTCATTATTGTATTAAGAAGACCCGTGAAGATTCCGGGGTAGAAAAGGTCTTCAGCAACCCATACTTGCCGTAAAAGACGACTATGCTTGTCTTAAAAGGCGCCTAACGGGATCGGGTGGTCAGGCTCGCTGACGTGGTTGTTGCATGTCATCGATCCCAATTGCGTGGATCGATGCTCATGATGTCAGTCACTGGATTGTCTGGTCCAGACTGGATTATTTACAGACTGCCGTCATATAGCTAG
The DNA here is from genome assembly GCF_022045235.1 of Haliotis cracherodii. Lineage (NCBI taxonomy): Eukaryota > Metazoa > Mollusca > Gastropoda > Lepetellida > Haliotidae > Haliotis > Haliotis cracherodii. Next base: position 11,610,727 of record NW_027266268.1, read on the forward strand.
AATATTGCTGAGTGCGGCGTTAAACAACAAACCAACCAACCATAATCATAAAAAAATACTTTCCATTGTACCATTCCGACTATACCATGAACATACCAATCAGTGATGATACCAGGTGTTCTTGAAGGGATAGGCGTCCCCTGCCCACTTGAATGATCACTACAAGATAAACCAACCAAAGACACTGCATGGACTGACGTGCTGTCTAAGCAGACATCAGGCTTGTTTTATATAATTTACAGACAACAGATTCTAATGTACGTAACGATTTCATTTGGATCAGTTTTCAGTAGAAATGTAAATCAATGTTTAGATGTGTTAATCTGTACTCAGGGACTGTTATTCAATTTAGGTTAACACAACTGGCTGCAAATGCATATTGAATCATGAATGATGGTTCGCTCAAGTCGAGGTGTCACCATACATCATTTACATACACTTAAGTCTTCACCAGGAAACACTCGCTTCAAAATGTTTTCCCAAGTGATTTGAAATAACACACTGAGATCACACTAACTGAATAAACTCACAGCACATTATCTACGGTGTACGGTTCGACCTTTAGGTTGACAGGTCCATAGATGTAATGAGTGAATAGAAAGTTTGTTTACGTTTGTGTTACATTATACATGTATGTATGTGGAGCCAATATTATGTACGAAGTCTTTAAACATGTTGATATTGGAGTAATTTATTTCTTTTATCGTTTACTGATGGAATCAGTTTAATGTTATAGGTCGTATAATAATTTTGGATAACTGTTTTTTGTTGTTTTTTAAAGCACAAACATTGTCAAGATGACTTTGGTTTCTATCGGAAGTGATAAAATTCCAATTATGAGTTATATTATGATTTTCTGTTAGACATGCATTATTTTATCATCAAAGGACAACGGCCACAAGGTTGTTCCGATTCGTTTCCAATGAAAAACATGGGGATTGAAATTGTCAGTCTGAAGATTTTCTTCGTACACACATTCTAACCACCTCCAATCTAGCATTTTAGTGGGACATCTCGGGTATTCGCCTTCGGATTTACAAGAACGATTTATAATCATCGAACGCAACACCCCAGACTCTCCTATCCCACACTAAAATCAAGAGTTGGTTGTGAGTGACATGTTTGTAAGAGTCAGCCACAGATTTACACAATACCACCATGCACGACGCCACATCAACACTGTATTTGTATTATAGATATCCAGTAATTAGATGAGAAATTTACACATACATTTAAAGACCTTAATAGCCACAAACATAAAACAAATTTAAGTAGTTTAGATCTGCTTTTAAAAAACGAGATACAGCTTAACATTGTCTTCATGTTTATTTCAAATTAATTATGGATGTATATCATTCTCACGATCACTCCAATAGTATTATAGAGTAAAAGTCATATGTAAATATAATTGGCGATCTGGTGTCTGTATCTCTTGTTGGAAGAAGCAATGGTCATGTGGAATAAGCTGCTTGTGAGATGGCCCCTTTGTGACTCCTTTGTCATCGTCCCAACTTTCCATATGAACCTCTTATCACAGATATCTGAGTTAATCTCTAAATCAATCTGTGGTTGCTGGAGATCTGTTTTAGCCCTGGAAACACTCTGGACGGACATTAAATTGTCCTGTACATGCGAGGGTTCTTTACTCTGGTGTTGTGCTCCTTTGTTTGTGGCTGTATTGCCAGGGCAATCAATTCGTTCGTATGTTACAAGCACACGACGTGCTTTGTTATCATTTTGGGTCATAATATTTTCTTATCGTAGGCGGTAGTTAAGGCGAAAACTGATTATAACACAACAGATGGGCTGGTTGGAGATGTGTCATTTACAGGTGATGGTAGCATAGTGCCATGAACATGACAGGTTCACTGACAGTATCAGTTCCTGAGTGATACTCTTTATGCAGGGTTCGAGGTTTTATCAGTATCTGTCATTTCGTGACATGTTTAAGGTTGGTTGGTTTGTTTAACGTCGCACTCAGCAACATTACAGCTATATGACGGCGGTCTGTATATAATCGAGTCTAACCAGAAAATCCAGTGATTGATATCATGAGCATCGATCCACGTTATTGGGATCGATGACATGCATCAACCACGTCAGCGAGCCTGACCACCCGATCCCGTTAGTCGCCTCTTGCGACAATCATAGTCGCCTTTTACATCAAGCATGGGTTTTTAAAAGACCTATTCTACCCCGGATTTTCACGGGTAGACTTTTATTAGGAAATAGTGTTATTACTTTTAGAACTGGATTTGTGTCTGTGTACATTTGTCTCACACACATTCGTCCATGGCAATTTGGAAGAATTTTTCTTTACATTGTGCTGGAATGGTGCAGGTCTTAGCTGTGACTTAGCTCTTCGTGCGAGTTTTACGTTTATTAAATATTCCAGCATAATCACGGGATAAAGAAACAGTCATAAGAAGAATAATGGATATTCTATTCCAAATCGAATATGTTTGGCCTGTCGACCAAATGCTTCATCCATTTCGCCTCCTCGCACTGATGAGCCATCTGTGTAAGATGATAAATTATTGCGACACAACGTGACTATTGAGATGCTACATTCAATGTCGGAGCAGTTTACACTGTTCAAGAAACAGTGAGGTGAGGTGAGGTGAAATGGGGTTTAACGTCGCGTCCAAGATTATTGCACTTATATAGCGACGTGCATGTACGTGTGTGTGTTTGTGTGGCTGCTTGTACTAGTCCGGACTGATGCCGATTTATAAGGCTAGCTCACTGAGATACCATGCCGCAGTTTAACATGAATACCCCACTCAGACACAGTATACTGACTCCGAGCCGACCAGTCCTTGTTTTAGGCCCTTAATGCCGAGCGCCAGACAGGGTAACAACAAGTACCATCTTTTAACGTCTTTTGGTATGACCCGGTCGGGGATCGAACCCCGGACCTTCCGCTCTCCGGGCGGACGCTCTACAACTAGACCACGGAGGCGGTCCCTCAAGAAACAGTGATTTATATAGGTACGCACATGAAATGAGATATAACCCCATTTATCAGACCTCCATATCAGAATGATGAGATCTGAATGGTTCACGTGATCGTTATAACATACGATGTATCCCGCCTGGGAGGGAAATACATTTCTGAGCGAGAGAATAAATCTTGATCCCTAATACCCCGTTCGAAGCAAAAAGCTGCACGCGTTGTCCGAGTCATTGAAAGTCACGTGACCTAGGACAAGTTAATCTCAACTGTCAATCAAACATATGTTTTCTTACATTTTTATTAATCGCCTCCTGCTCTTCATATTTAACCTAACTGCTACAACTTATAGTGTTCATGAATTGTCACCCAAAGTCCTACGCGTGTATTATTAGGTATAGTTACACTTGAGCTAAGATACATGAACTGACGTATGCGGGTATTCTCCATAGAGCTGATTTGGGCAGTGTGCTCTATTTGTAGCCAAAGTCGAAACAACAATGCAAGTAAAACTTCATTTGAGGATGTCAAGATGTTTTTTTCCCTCTAGATTCTAATTCTTTCATTTATGTATCTGCTGTTCTGAAAATTCATTGAAACAGTCCATGCCTTTTCAAGGGTATGTTCTTTTTGGTGAGCAATGTAGAAGTGTAGACAAAATACTAATTAATATTAATATTTTTATTTCACCTAGAGTGAGTGAGTTGGGTTTAACGTCGCCTTTATCAGTATTCCAGTTATATCGCGGCGTGTTAGCTTAATATTGGAGGAAAGCCCGAAGTGATGAAGGTCTTAGACGTTTACCACTTCGGTGAAACCCACGAGCACGGTCCCTTGGGCATGTCAGCACCATAACCCTGCTCGTGGGTTTCTGCGAAGTGGTAAACGTCTGAGACCTGCATCACTCCCAAATTAAGCTGACACGCCGCGATATAACTCGAATGCTGTTTAAGTATTAGTGCTCATATTAGGAAGATGACTATCACCTCCTGCTGAATTGCGCTCATCCATTATGACATTAAGAGATTCATCTTAAACATCATTGGAACTCTTCTTCTTGTAATCAACAATGTATCAATTCTTTACTACGACATGACAACCGCCATCGAGCGTATAGAATTATTTGAATATTGGTTATAAGAGTATCATTTTAATTACTTGAAATGTATATACTGATATTGTGATAAAAAAACAACTCCTGACGTAAGCCATTAACAATAATGTGGGATTGGCTTCTGTTTATTTGTCAGAATAACTATTTCCTAATGAGGAATACGATATTCCATCCACATCATGTCTGAGACCCAACTCTCAACATGAGTGGCATGGAACAGACACCAGACGGTCAAAGACGTAAAGGTTAAGTATGTCTGCAAATCAATCGAATATCGGGAATGTAATGTGCCAGTCTGTCGACAGTTCCCAGTCATCTGATATGCATTCAGTCTCACAAAATATACGTTATGGAGAAAGTGGATGCTGTTGTTGTCGGTAATTTGGTTTTCTGGAGATACATTAGAACTTAGATTTGTTTTATTATGTCACATTAATGATAGATACGATGGTGTTGAAGACACCAAGGTCTCTTTTCGTTTGAATGATGCTTTATGATCTTGATACGATGGTGTTGAAGACACCAAGGTCTCTTTTCGTTTGAATGATGCTTTATGATCTTGATCTTGATCTAATGATCTTGTTCTATTTCATTTAACAATTATTATTTAGAGACTATGTTGAGGTAAAATAAAATAAATTGAAAATATGTCCTCTTTATTCAGTTAAATACGATAGAAGATCGAATGCATTTTGTTCGGTGTTTGGTCGTCATCTTCACACTTGGGGAAGGTAGTGATACTGGGGAAAAAGCGAGAGCTAAATTGAGTGGCAGAAAACGCTGTCATTGTCGTATCAATTAGACGTCGGGGTGAGGGTACGGCATGCAAAGAATAAGATAACACATATACAACATGGCAAGAACTAGCGACATGTATTCATGACAGGCATGGGGGAGCTGTTGTCATCCGACTCTCAATTGCATCTTTGGAATAAATGCATGAATAAGGAACACGGACAGCTGAAGGTGTAGGTTCTGGAGGGCTAAATCAAGAGTCAATAAAATATTAGTAATATATTTAATTGTTTTCGTAAAACTAATGGGTGACTCATATGTCAAATTATGATATGTTTACTTTCAAAATGCAAGTTGTGTCACTAAAACGAATATATTTTGTTTAATGCATAGGGTGAGGTGTGGGAATATCTGATTTGCTCAAGTCCCAAATGCTCTCAAGTTTGGATGATTATATTAGTGATTTAGAAGTAGGGTTGATCCTGTGTCAAGCATGAATCAGAAGATGATACTTGGGTGGCATAATGTTTTGCAGGCAACGGCGACTCTACCACACATCAAAGCTTGCGGCTGAAGTATGGATTATGCCAGGAAATCTGAAGTTGTGTAGCATGCTGTCGCAATGGGCCTGCTTTGCCTGATTCAATTCTCTTAGAAGACGATCAGTCGAGTGGTGGCTAATGGGAAGCTCAATAAGCTTTAATCTCAAATTAAAGATGAATTCTGACAGTGAAAGGGAAACAACTGGTTCGATTGATTTGTCGATGTTGAAAGCCTCTCGAATGCAATGTTGTACAATTAGAAAGTACTACAGATTCATTTAGGTGCTGCTCTTGACGTCTGCAGTCCTTTCATTTTCGGACGGAAACATCAGACGTTTACGACTTTCCCTAAACCCCCTAAACCCACGAGTACGGGTATGGTGATGACAAACTTACGCGTAGAACTATAATAGGGGCGAAACAGGATTCCAACCCACAATCACAGGCTTCTGGCGTGCCCAAGGGACACAACTGTGAATTTCGCACATTGAATTGGGGCGCCTTAGACGACTGGTCCACCTGAGATACGAAGGCTACAGTGATCGAGCATGTGTATGTTGAGAGGCTCACGCTGGGTGTGAAAGAGCATATTGACGTTTGGATTGTAAGCTTTCAATTGACTGAATGGCATACTGGTGTTGAGAGGTTGCTGCTGGGTGACTTGCATATTGACGTTGAGATCGTAAGATTTGACAGAATAACTGATTGGTGTTGAGAGGTTGTTGCTGGGTTTGACTTTCATATTGACGTTTGGATTGTAAGCTTTGACTGAATAACTTATTGGTGTTGAGAGGTTGCTGCTGGGTTTGACTTTCATATTGACGTTAGGATTGTAAGCTTTGACTGAATGGCTTATTGGTGTTGAGAGGTTGCTGTTGGGTTTGACTTTCATATTGACGTTTGGATTGTAAGCTTTGACTGAATGGCTTATTGGTGTTGAGAGGTTGCTGCTGGGTTTGACTTTCATATTGACGTTTGGATTGTAAGCTTTGACTGAATGACTTATTGGTGTTGAGAGGTTGCTGTTGGGTTTGACTTTCATATTGACGTTTGGATTGTAAGCTTTGACTGAATGGCTTATTGGTGTTGAGAGGTTGCTGTTGGGTTTGACTTGCATATTGACGTTGAGATCGTAAGCTTTGACTGAATGGCTTATTGGTGTTGAGAGGTTGCTGCTGGGTTTGACTTGCGTATTGACATTGAGATCGCAAGCTTTGTCTGCATGGAGTACGGATGTTGAGAAGCTGACCCTGTGCTTGACTAGTGCATGCCACGCTGGACCAGATAAGTGTTTATCGATGTGTATCAATGTTGAGAGAATCGCACTGGGCTGCTATCTATATGTTGATGTTGAGAGTCACATAAAGCCTTCACTGAGGTTGAGAAATTCCTGATCTTGCTGAACGAACAGGCGAATTGAGGTTGAGATAAGTACGACTTGACTGTCATTTCTACTGATTTCAATTTGAAGAATATAGACCGCAGACTGCGAATAGACGCCTTCTTACTTTTCCCTTTTGTTTGTTAGCATCTCTCTTCTCAAATATCCTGAACAATAGTCTGTGTCGACTTCAATCTGTATTGATTTAGTTCTCGGCTGTTCGTAACTGCTACAAATCAAGGCCATAGTAATGCACATATTATTCCAATATTACCTTTTCCAAGGTTAACAGCATGTAAAGCACTACGGAAACAACCATGTGCAGTCGCAACTCTAGGTTGATTTGCAAAAGATCCCTTGAGTTTTAACTGTAACCAGTAGCATGAAAGACCAATGTTCATTCATAGTTTGATATATACTCCTACAAGCCTGTAGTCGGGCCAATGGTGGGCATACACGTCATTGACTGGATGTTGTGGAATCATTAAGGCGGATTAAGACGCATAATACATGTTGAGCACGATATTTACAAAGGTGTTTGTTCAATCAAAGTTCATATGTTTCTGTTAAAACGTCATAAACCTTTATGAAACATGACGAAGTCTCTTTGCAGATTATAATGAAATAGCATTATGGCTGAATGTGCCCTGATGATTTGGATTACATTATATTACTTCAAACATCATTGCATTGATGAGAAATCCTCTATGTATACTATGGTGAATGAATATGGCCATGCAGGTTGATGTGAAGTAACATTGCGTGACTGGGCAAGTCTTTCACGGATCAGCAGATTTGTTTTTTTATTTGTTTGTTTGTTGTTTAACGCCGCACTCAGCAATATTGCAGCTATATGATGGCGGTCTGTAAATAATCGAGTCTTGACCAGACAATTCAGTGACTGACATCATGAGCATCGATACACGCAATGAGGATCGATGACATGCATCAACCAAGTCAACGAGCCTGACCACCCGATCCCGTTAGTCGCCTCTTACGACAAGCATAGTCGCCTTTTACGGCAAGTATGGGTTGCTGAAGACCTATTCTAACCCGGAATCTTCTCGGGTCGATCATCACACTGAGAAGGGTGGCTTACGCACATCGCGCATTCTTGATCCAAATATCGCATATCCAAATTGATTATTCATGCTTTCTAAAACCATCTGCTCTGCAAGAATCTTTCAAGGGGGGGTAAAGTACGTCCGAAATACCACAATTAGTTTATGAGTGATTGAATATTGTTTTGTACCACAGAATCACTGATTGATAACATATGATAACCTACTGGTTACAATGACACACACTCGTGATTTTAGTTTGCACTTGGTTGATGTGCTCTTCTCTACAGTTTTCGGGGGGATAAACGCCGCACTCAGCACTATTCCTCACCGGCCTGTAAATAATAAAGTCTTGGTTTTATACAATGTAATCTAGTAATCGATATTGTGAGCAATGATCAACCCCGTCGGGGTACAATGACACGTAAAAAAACATTCACCAAGTCTGAAAACACGATCCCATTGGTCGCCTCTTACAACCAGTATGAGTTGCTGGGGACTTATTCTAATCCGGAATCCCCACGAGATCAGTCCCACACCATTCACGGAGAAGTGGCTTGTGAACAAACCTAAATAGTCATGTATTACTCCACCTCATGACATCTTATAGTATATCTGTCTTGTTCGATATAACTTAATGATGGACCGAACCTATCATAGTGTTTTTCAATCGAATCTCTGGGTAAAAGAAGGTCAGATTGACTCAATAAACTACTTGCAGACTGTTTCCTCTGGACTGTTGGCATGGAAATAATGCCTGTGAAATGACTGAAGCGTCTTTGGGAAAGCTTTTGTTGAACCGGTTGTCTCCTAAATTACCCACCCTCTCGAGAGAGGCAGATGGTGCCTCATTGAAAGAAATCCCAACGTCCGTCATTGAGAGAATCAATTTCCGGGACTGATAGGGTAATACCATTGGGTATCAGAAACAGTGTTTTGCCATTGCCATGTCCAGCCAGATTGCGACTTCCACAAGAAGAATGAATTCTTTCGGAAATTCAACTGTAATGATGAGCGCCCAAGTAAGTCACTTAATGGGAAATGTAAAGTTGCCTCACTTCAAAAGGAAGGACAATTATTCAGCTGGTGATCGACGGACACAATTGAAAAAGCTTTCATGGCCATTGGTGTCATGTGGCATGATTAATGAAGGTTAACAGATTTATTGTTCTGCGGCTCTCCTTTCACCAAACTAAACAGTGTTCCGTGGAGAGCCAGACATTCTCTGAATGATAAAGCGGATTAACATAAATTGTTTCAGGTTGTGAAACACAGAAGATCAAATGTGTATATGTGTAACGCAATTATCTATCGGACAGCGCCTACAGCAACAATTACACAATCACACTGGGTAGATGTGAAAGAACCCGGACTCGAATAAAATTGGAAGGATCATGATCATCACACTGTTTGTTTGTTTGTTGTTTAACGCCGCACTCAGCAATATTCCAGCTATATGACGGCGGTCCGTAAAAGAATCGAGCCTGGACCAGACAATCCAGTGATTGATATCATGACCATCGATCCACGCCATTGGGATGTATCACATGTATCAACAAAGTCAGCGAGCCTGACCATCCAATCCCGTTAGTCGCCTTTTACGACAAGCATAGTCGCCTTTTACCGCAAGTATGGGTTGCTGGAGACCTATTCAAACCCGGAATCTTCACGGGTCGATCATCACACTGGCTTATGCACATTGTCGCATTCTTGATCCAAATATAGCATATCCAAATTGATTATTCATGCTTTTTAAAACCTTCTCCTCTGCAAGAATGTTTCAAGCGGGGTAAAGTACAACCGAAATACCATATACATGTATATGCTTACTATGTTTCTAGCTGCAGTATTAAGTAGTACATTAATATTACTGCTGATGAAACATATAAATCTACACAACGAACCCTTTCCGGGTTTCAATGAAAATGTTGACTTTAGCACTGAGTTATTTACATTTACTGTTATGATCAAATGCAAACATATACATGTATAGTGTATCATGGCACAGGCAAAGTACTTTCAGGGTTTCTGCTATTTTCATGTTCACTTAAATGTTTTTAAGTTGCTGAATCGTTGATGGCGTAAGCACACAAGCATATTTGCATAAGTCGTAAGAGAAGTACAAGTAGTTCTTTCGTGTAATCAAAACTAAAACAAAATCAGATTTTTTTTATTCTGATATTAGTCTGTCTGTCTGTTACATTTCACCCTCACGGACCAACTTCAACACAGCTTTCCGTGTGTCACGATTTCCATAGACTCAACAGAGACAACTGATGACTGAACACCATGTTACAGCTACAAAACCCTGTACACACAATCGGGTGCATTTAGAAATGTCCAGCTGTTTTCCGTGTTAACAATCGCTACAAGTTGCTGTGAATCTTGTTCGCATATTCAACATAATTGTTTGCGAAAAGTCTCAAATATTCAACTACATCAAACTGCCCCAACTGCTAAAGCATAATAAGAAGCCAATAAACCTAATTACAATCCTTCTTGTTCAACACAGTGCTGCATGGCGCTTTGAAAACCAAGTCGTCATTTTATTCCGCTGCCAACATAGCTGTTTCTTCCCACTACAATGTTACACTCTCTTCTGCCTCACACGCTCAGCAATAACATTTTTGTCTGGTCCAGAGAGACATTCTCACATTCAATCTAGTCTTAACTAACTCGCATGCCGAATATGCCAGTGCCTGTCTCGTCCAAGGTGACACTCGCAACATCAATATATTGGTCTCACAACAGCGTCGCAATTTCATCATCAATATGCCAGTCCAGCGTGACATTCTCAGCGTGTTACAAAAGACCTTTACATTGACGGCGAAAAAGACAACTATCAAGTTGATGAAATGTCTTGTCCGTATTCTCAGTTAGATATATCTAAATATTACTACGCTACGTGAAACTTTCTCTTTCTCTCCGATTGCAAGTGATCGGTCATGTGACTTCACCATATGATACAGAGGATGAATTTTAAGTCATATTTCAAAACATTTCGACACTTTTGGATGGTGCCTTTTCAATTAGAGGTCTCGACCTAAATATGGATAGTTGAAACGTATCTAGATGGATTATATTCTCTAAACCATTGTACATGTAATGTCAGTGATTGACTATTTTTGAAACAGTTGAAGATGGTTTTCTCTATCCGACACATAATTCATCAAGGTCAAAGACTCAATCATGTTATCCATTGGTCATTCTGTAGCCGTCCAAATGCTATGCATACCTTGCGCTATTATACATTTACAATGTGGCATGTGTTTTGACGCTCATTGCAGCCTTGCCCTGATGAATTCCCACAGAGACATTCTATGATACTACTGCATAACATAATATGCATATTAGCTGTTCCTGGATATTATATATATATATATTGCTTACATGTACATAATGCCCGAGCGTCTACGGTGTGCAAGAGAGGTTCTGCAGGTTTGCAAACACCTGAAGGTATATTTGTAAATGTACAGTCTTAAATCAGTGTTATTGTTGAAATCATTGATTTTCTGCTGGAATATGAACACCCCAAAAGAGCATTACTGTACTTACTATAGCGTGTAAACTAACGGGCAAAAGAAACGCCACTGAACAAATTTCTGGTCTAAAACAAAAAAGACGCAAAATTTAGTGACAGTTGATGTTTTATTATAAAAAAACAATTATTCAAAAACCATGTACTTGAATTTCTGCAGACACGTTTATCATGCTGGGTGCACTGTCCAGTATTCGATCACACCCGCAGAATCGATGACGATCTCTTTTCAAATCCCGTGCTACACACATGGATCAGTATCGGATGTGACCCCCTCCAGCAACACTGCAGGCCCTAACACGACGTCGAACTGTGTACATGAGTCTCCTGCCATCCTGATTAGGGACCCTACGCCATTCGTCCTGCAGGGCAATTTCCGAGGCATCCCTCGTCAACGGCGGCTGTTTCCGAATCCTGCGTTTAAGTTGGTCCCAGCGGTGCTCTACGGGCGACAGGTCCGATGATTTGGCTGGCCATTGTAATACGGTCGCTAGTGACTCGAGCTGTGTGAGGGGTGGCGTTGTCCTGCTGAAACAGCGTCCTTGGGTGTCGTTGCAGGATAGGCAGTACCACAGGCCGCTAAAACCTCATCAATGCAGATGCCACCCCAGACCATTACACTACCACCTCCACTTCACTTCTCGGACGTGCCGTCCGTTCACCGAGTCTCTTGACTTGAAGAGCTGGCACCTACTCTCGTCGCTCAAGAGCACTCTTCGCCAATTGCTCTAAGCCACTGCTGTACAGTCCTGGCCCATCTCAGTCTGCGACGTCGGTGTAGAGACGTTAACGTCATGCCCTTGAAAGGTCTATAGGCACGGAGACCATACAGGCGGGGTCGTCTAGCAAAGGTCAACCTGCTGACTGGATGTCCAAGGCTGTTTGCGGATGATGACGTCACAGTTAGGAATCTTGACCTTAGGTGAAGCACCGATAAATAACGGTCTTCCTGTTGGGTCGTGACCTCGGGTCTTCTTTTCCTTGGCCTGTCTGCAGTTCTGCAAGTTTGCCTGTGACGTGTGACAAGTCAGGTGATAGTCAGCCCATGATCCTGGCAACGTGCCCCTGCGTCGATCCCATTTGCAACATACCGCACGTGCACATGTTCAAAGGGAATCAGTAAGTTGCATTCCAGCTTTATGTTCCGAACTGTTTTCGTGCTGTTTGGAAAATTTGTTGAAAACTGACGACCATTATTTATTTGGTGGCGTTTCCTTTGCCCCTCAGTTTAGCTTTCAACAATCAACAATGGATGAAGAGGATTTGAATAATATACACACTTGTCCTTGACAATGATAAGTACCTCAGACAACTTTTGTTTCGAATATGTTCAAAGGGTAACATCGTCTTTTCGCGAACATTTAAGATGTAGGTATATCTTTGTCCACGTGATTCAAGATTCGATACATGTTGGCTGCACATGTTTCGGTCAAATCAACATCAATAGGTTGAGATTACAAAAACAGATTTCTCGAAACAGTGTATGACATATATAAATCAGACATTCACTCGTTTTGGGCTGAAGTAATGTTTTCCTTTGAATCATGTGTTCCTTAAAATAATTATTTACTTTTTCCCTCCTCACACCAACAATATCCCGCACGGCCACTGAAAAGAGTTATTTTTCTACTTGACGGAAGTGTTTTACAACACAGATAAATCACTTTCTCTGTCATGCTAACCTTGTATGGAGTTCCCTTCTCATGGGACAATGTTCTGTTCCAGAAGCTTCAGGGCTGATTGAACAATCTGTTTAAAATCAGTTACCCCCCTTTATTCAGGACGTCTGTAAGTCATTTACCAATACCCTTGATTTCATTAAGGCTTATTCAAGTTTGCCCATAGGCCACCAGCTGAATAATTGTCTTGCTGCGTGAATTGAACCAGCCGTACGGAATCCTATTAAATATCCTTCTTCGGCATTTATCACTATCAATCGAAGTTTCTAAGGGGGTTTGTTCTTCCTTTCGAAGCTGCGTCCATCCTTTATGTGGCAATTCTTGTGTTTTACAAACACAACCAAGTTTCCAATACTATTATTCGATCTGTTTCAGCAAATTGGGTAACGCAGTGACAGGTACTGTACAGCTCGCAGCCAGTACACAACCATCAACACCATGCGATCTGTATAAATAATATATGCAACAAGTTTAAACAAACAGTATACATATTGCATCGGTCTTTGCATTTGTCATTTATAATGGAATGGAACTTGTCATTATATTGTCGGTAAGTTTCTTCACATTATTTTCCCTTTTAGAAGAGGCTAAGCTGATTCAGATTCAGTTTGTTTGTTTGTGCATTAAAGCCACACTCAACGATATTTCAGGTATAATAAATACAGAAATACTACCGATGCTATTTTTAAGTTACATATCCATCTGTTACAACATATTAACTGCACATGTGTACTATACATATTATATTTGTTTTGGATCGTTTATATATCCTTCATGGCGTGTTCAAGGGAATTTGATACTATATTCAATTAAATAACATATTAACATATATCTGATTTAAAAAATAATATTAATCTACCGATTCCGCAAGTGTGATCTTTCATAGAAGGCTTCATCCCATTGCTTTCTATGTCGGAGAATTATTTTCAGCACCAACTCTGCCAAAATCATTATCTCTGCCATGGATTGACATACTATGCAGTTTATTTGACCACAACTGTTTAAGTATTATGTTTTGGAAGTACAAAGTACAATCGTATCATTCGTATATTCTTGATAACCCGGGAAAACCGTTTTGTTTTTAGACATTAACGGGTAAACTGTTTTTACAGTGAGAAGCATTTTCTTTGAGTCTGCGAAAACTAAGTGTAACTCATCACTTTATAGTGGTGTTCACTTAATGTAACGCTAAAGATCGCTGGTCCAACTGACGCATTTACTTTGGGGTCAGGGAAATAAACAGACCATCTTATTGGCCAGCGGAAAAGTCACTAGGTCACACGGAATTCGTGTGTTCGTCATTTTTACTAAAATGTCAGGCATATATGCATCTATTGTGCATGATTGTAATGTCAATATTATGATAACTATACTTGGTCACATTTGCCAATTTTCAATGATTAGTACTTAGTATAATTTCGTTACAACATTGTCATCTACTGCCGTCATACTTATATAATATATATCCCTTATGAAGTTATAGTTATATTTGAAGGTCGTAACTATAAACATGTTACATGTTCATGAACTGTTAATATTTTTCTTATCAAGGTTATTAAATTCAAGGGACATTTTGTCCTGAAGCCGTTTTACATGTGTTTACCCAAACTAGAAGTGATGGCCTTAACGACAAAGTGTCCAAAACAGTTATGGTAGCTCGAGGCATAATATTTTATGGTTTTGAAATAAACTGTACTATTCACGTTTTTTCACAAACCAGAAAACCCGTGAAGATCCGGGGTAGAATAGGTCTTCAAAAACCCATGCTTGTCGTAAAAGGCGACATGCTTGTCGTAAGGGGCGACTAACGGGATCGGGTGGTCAGGCTCGCTGACTTGGTTAATGCATGTCATAGTATGCCCATTGTGTGGATCGATGATCAGGATGTCTATCACTGTATTGTCTGGTCAAGTCGCGATTATTTACACACCACCGTCATATAGCTGCAATATTGTTGAGTGCGGCGTTAAACAACAAACTGCAGTACCTCCCTTCTCTATAATTCATAAATCACCTTGCCTTCTCATGACGAGACTTAGGACTAAACTGATAAAATTTTCCAAATTTAAGTTGGTCTTGATAGAATGGATATAAACATATGTTTTGCCATATGATGATCAAACAGCGCTTAGGGCAGTCGGGTAGCCTAGTGGTTAAAGCGTTCGCTCGTCACGCCGAAGATCTGGGTTCGATTCCCGACATGGGAACATTTCCGCCCATTTCAGGTGTCCTCCGCCGTGATATTGCTGGAATATTGCTAAAAGCGGCGTAAAACCATACTCACTCACTCAAACAGCGCTTTACTGAATTGAAATCGAACGTACTTAGAGTGGTCTCCTTCTTCATGTTGGGGTTACAACTGAAAATGTGACTCCGGAAAGAATCAGATCGGTCCCTGCAACCTGCTCTAACCCCCAATCTCTACTCAGGGCGCAGTCTGACACACAGGTCAACTTACCAGACGCAAATGTCACAAAATGAGAACTTCTCTCGAGATATTCTGGTAAACTGCCCACAGCGTTAATTAGTAGTTGGTAGACTCGTACAGTGACAGCAACTGAGTGTGATCAGGCGAAAGTGACTGATCCAGTCGGTGGCATATTCCAGTTATTGTTATAATGTGTGAACAGATTCATTTAACCCACTGTATTAACTACCATGACTACCTACATCTATTTGCTTAAGGGTGTGTACTCACTGGAATATACAATGACATATAAACAACATCACAGTGTTCGTGTTAATAGTAAAAATGAAGGGATTGCTTGATGGTGCTTAGCAAATATAAAGTTTGTTGGACATAGCTGGGGAGAAATAGATTAATCCCCCCTTGCTCCCATATATATCAAATTGATGCTCCTTGATCAGTTAAACGTCACTACGCGCCATTAATACAGAAAACACGGTACATTTGTCATTAACTCAATGTAGTTTACATTAAAAAAAGGGACAGAAAGACAATACCGATTGAAGAGTTTGTGGATGTTTTGCTTTTGCCATTCAAATCCCTTTAGCGAAATGGTGATACCAATGCTTATATGTTGTAAACGTACAATAGAGGCGGGTGACGACCGGAAGCAACTTAGACCTTTGGAAGCTTCCAAAATGAAACAAAGCCTAAGTCGCTTTGGAACATAACTTGGTCAAGTTGAGAATGGATGACTGGTATGATGTAGTTAATAGCTTTGTAATGCCTCACTAAACTTTCTTGGCATGCTCTTGGCACAATAAGTAATCAGTTTATTATATAAACATATGCTAAGAGGAAGAAACTAATCTGTTGTAGATAACTCGAAATACATGTAGGTCTTCGCTGGACCCTTTTTATGTTAACTTTGGGGTGACGTTAATAATATGTTCCTGAATCAGGTTAGGTTAGGTTATTTGTTGTTTAACGCCACACTCGGCAATATTCTGGCCATATGACGGTGATCTAAATAATCGAGTCTCGACCAGAAAAGCCAGTGATTGACATCATGAGCATCGATCTACACAATTGGGATACGATGACATGCGTCAACCACGTCAGCGAGCCTGACCAACCGATCCCGTTAGTCGCCTCTTACTCCCGAATCAGACCGTATCCGTGACTTAGTCAACTGAGCGTCTCCCGGAGCGCGAAAGGGCAGGGCTTCGATCCCGAGTCGCGTAATTCCAAAATATTTTAAAAGATATTACTTGTTATTACCCTGCCTGGCACCCAGCATTACGGGGACAACACCAGCACTGGTCGGTTCGGAATCCATATACTGTGCGTGTGTGGTGTATCCATGTTAAACTGCAGCATTGTATCACCGTAGATTAGCACTATAACACCTGGAATAGTACAAACGGACACACACTTGCGTGCCCGTCGCTATATAAGTACAGTAATTTAGAACGCGACGATAAACATCATTCCACCTGACCTATTCCTGATTCATGTTTATCGCGAATCGTTTCGGACTAGTAAAAGCATACACACACGCACGCGCACACACACCTTTGCATGCACGTCGCTGTGTTAGTAAAGTGCAATATCTTTTAACGCGACGATAAACCTCAGTCCACCTGACCTGTTCCTAATTCATGTTTATCGGCTGTGTGTCGCTGACCAACATATTCGTAGAATTCTGCAGCTGCTATGTGTTGGTATTTCTTGTCAAGCAAGATAAATATAGAGGTTATTATGATCAGGCGAGCGTGTTTTGCCAGGTTACAATGTTTATTCCTAATACAGGATATTTATCATCCCTAAAAATACAATCATGTAAAGTCATTTTTAAATTCTGTCTTCGAAAACATGTTTTCATCTCTCACAAACGCTACATGTACCTAATCACTGGATGTTTCCTGGAATTCGCGCATTAATATATATTACGTCAGAAGAGCAATGTTTCGTTCGTCAGGCAGTGACAACAGTCACTGTAGTTCCAACTTAAACCGTTTCTTAGATAGTGGCACAATAACAATTGCCTTTATATATTGTTTCTACTCACCTTTCGCGGCAAGCTATCGGTTCGCTCGCTAGAGTAACTACCCAAAATCAAAGGGACGCTACTCTGACTCTAATATATGAGTGTCTGTCCTGTCGTAAAGTATAAGGTTAACAACACTTCCTCCAGAAACCTACTTAAAAAACATCTGAGATCAACTCAATTATGCCACTTTGAAGACATATGCGTCTGTATGATTTTTTTATTGACATATAGTTTGGTGCGGAAATGTGTCTGTTGCATGAATGATAATTTGCTGCACCATCACACTTCAACAGCTGTGGGGTGCATCCTTTTTCGAAAATCATATGCTGATATGTATGTTATTTTGATTTCTACTATTCAGAGTCATTGTAGAAAGCCAGATGCACAAGCTGTCATGGATCTTTCAATAGCGATCTGAATCAGTCCAAGACATTTATTGCAAATAAAAGCAACAAAAATACATTTCCATAAGCATTAGAAATCTCTTTAAAAAGCAGGTACTATTATAAGATTCCGATTATTTCATAAGGATACCTAGACTGCTACACAAACGACAGTAAAATGAACCGTAGATATGCATAATCTATATACACAGCATGGGTAGTGTGGTTTAACAGTGGATGAATACATTGAGAGGAAGCCATACCCCTGTTCAATGGAAATGGATTATTCCGAAACACCCTAAACGAAGTGTTTACGCCGATTTTTCGTTTATTTAGCACTGGGTTTGGAAAGTTTTGAAACTGGTACTTGAATTTTGAGAAAGTAAAGTTAAGACTGTTAAAGGGTTTTGAGTTTCGAAAAGTTATAGTCACTTTTGTCAAAAAGAAGTCCAATTTCAGAATATGGATATAAGGCATTGTACATATCGATAAACATCTGGCTACTTGAAACCGGCATAGGTTGAGCTAGTGATGCAAATGTGAACATGTATACTGGATCTAATATTATTAATGCACGAACACATTAGTTAGAGTGAGTGAGTTGGGCTTAACGCCGCTTTTAACAGTATTACAGTTACATCACGGCGTGTCAGCTTAATGTGGGAGGAAAGCCCGAAGTGATGCAGGTCACAGACGTTTACCGCTTCGGTGAAACCCACGAGCACGGTATGGTGCTGACAAACATAGAAACATAATTCGGGCGAACAGGGACTCGAACCCACAATCATAGGTTTCTGGCGTACCCAAGGGACGCAACTCTGCACAGCGAATCGCGGCGCCTCAGACGACTGGGCCGACTGGGCCACCCGTGCCCCCCATCTATAATAAGTTTCTGAATGGGCATGGTGTGAATATGAGGTTGCTCTATCACACAAAGTAACATTGAACTCAACAAACACAGCGAATCGCGGGGCCTTAGACGACTGGGTCAGCCGTGCCCTCTAGTTAGCTGTGTTTGTTGAGTTCAAAGTTACTTTGTGTGATAGAGCAACCTCATATTCACACCATGCCCATTCTCTTCGTACCATCATTAATTCAGAAATGCAGTGGTGCCAACACCTACCACCCAACTTCACTGTTTGTGCTTCAAACACATGTCTAATTAAATACGTTCGCAATCATCTGCATTCATATCATTTCAAATCATTATAACTGACAGGTACACATGATTTTAAAAAGTCCGATGACTAGTGTTCGATACGGGAGTGTCATATGACACATGTTATTGTCATCAACACACACACATCTGAAATCAATCCGCATCAGTCCTCTCTCGTGGGGATGCTTCAATGCCTCGTGTTCATAAGAATAGACGTCACAAATTATTTCTGTCACAAATGTGTAAGGGAGTCTATGATTGAATCTGACACATGATGTGTTCCCTGTTACGCGAACAGATTAAAGCGTTGATGATAGTTCACTGGAAATGTACTGTGATTCAGTCGTTGATTCATTCTCTGCGTTTGGCAGAGATTTTAAATGTATATTGAAAGGATCTTGTCCCTTTTATTTGTCATTGTGCGCCTGTGCCAAAATCAATGTTATTAAGTAAAATGTATATAACCATCGGATTTTAAAACAATAATATGTTTATGATCTGTTAACAACTGTAGGAGACTTTCTGCCAGAATAACTCCCACGTACATGCAAACCAAATGCAACTTTCTTCATGGAGATAAGGATTTTCTGTATTTGCAGTTTTATTTTGTGTTCCAGCTTTTCGGCAGCGGTCTGTATATAATTGATATCATGAACAACGTTCCACGACACGGAATCAAACAAGACACCGATCCTGAGCATTAACTGACATCTTACAACTTACAGAGAACATATACTGCTCTGGAACACCCACTGGGGTATGATCAAATACCCTGTGTCCTGGTGTAACCCTAGGAAATTACTAACAGTACGGTATTCCCCCAAGATGTATACTGTGACGGCGATTTTGCAGTGTGGTCAAGGCTTCCTGTATCCGTGACTTGGTGGGGCGTGGGTGAATAACGGTCAAACGATAGTCTGTCCATTGACAGTTACAAAACATTATCTACGTCGCACAAAATGATGACGCCACACTCAAAATAATAATTTTCATGAATCCGTGTCTTTGTAGTTTTCTGGAACAAGACTTGTGCTTGTCAGTGGTGAAACACAAAGTTTCCCAAATCAATTAATATGAATGGAACAACAAATGTGTCTATTGCGCCCAGACACAAATTTATCCAAGGGGGCAGAATACCATCAAGGAACAAAGATGATGCAATCATCTGCAAAAAAAGAGCACATAATGTTTTGCCCTGCAATTTGTTTTCATTAAAACCATGGCTTGATTACATTTCAGAAATAAATCCCGCCAAAAAACAATGTTGATTTCTAAGAGCATGCATTGCGAACAGGATGCACAAAATCTAAAGTATGGATAAAGGAAGGGTAATTGGATGTGTAAAAAAATATTTTACGCCACTAATTTTTGAACTCTTAGAAAAGCATTAAAACTTTTATTCACTTCATACATGTTAGTTCAGTATTCTGAGACAACGCATTTCACGCAGTAGGCACTTAGTGAAAACAATAGAACAAGGTCCATAACTCACAAAAACGAATTTAAGGCACAAAAAAATAAAATTTCGAACTCATTTGAGATCGTGACAAGTAACATCCATGTGTAAAAACTCAAAAAACTTCTGAGAATAACTGAAGCGGAAGGACGCACGAACGGACGTTCCTCTATCCCAAGCCCAACTTCGGGGCGGGGTATTACAGAATGGACGACCCCTTACAGCCGCTTTAGAGTGTTTTCGTAAGTTTGCATGATGTAACTCAACACGCAACCATTGTCGACAGAATGTATGACGATGACAATTATCTGATTTGTCCGAAATGACAGAAAATGCAAGAAAGAACACACTTCTCTCGTTATAAGTTTTAAAACAGAAAAGTATACAAAGCCCGATTACGATGCTAGTATTTACCAGGTTTGTCTGTAACCTTGTCAAGGATAATGACACAAAAACAACTTGCTTCCGCCTGCGACTGGCTTGGTGTCCTACCTGACAATCAAAATTCACAGACGTAATTTCAGAATGGCCTTTTTACAAACAAAACTGAATTCTAACATATACTTTTGGCGCCTTGCCGTATATAAAAAATGACAGCTCACGATATCATGTATCCATCACGACCATAAAAGATGTATTATATTTTCTGTAATATAAACCTTGTTTTTGTGCGTACGATTACAAAACATTGAAGGTCAGACAGTTCTGTTTGCAAAGTTCATGCTAATGACAAATTTTGTGGCTACATCGTCTCATCGTATGTTAGTGTGCGTTTGCTGTTATAAAAATCGACAATTGATCAAGGACAGATATATTCAATATTCATTATTTTTCTTTCATTGATATAAAAGTTGGTTGGTTGGTTTGTTGTTTAACGCCGCACTCAGCAATATTCCAGCTATATGACGGCGGTCTGTAAATAATCGAGTCTGAACCAGACATTCCAGTGATTTATATCATGAGCATCGATCCACGCAATTGGGATCGATGACACGCATCAACCAAGTCAGTGAGCCTGACCACCCGATCCCGTAAGTCGCCTCTTACGACAAGCATAGTCGCATTTTATGGGTTGCTGAAGACCTATTGTACCCCGGAATCTTCACGGGTCTTGATATAAAAGATAATGTTGCAAGTTAAGTTACAAATTTGCTGTATTTAATAGCATTATCTGACATTATTGTTCCACAGGAGATAAGGAACATGACACGTGTGTGACTTGTACCATTTGCATCCCTATGTCATGTGTAGGTTGTTTTTTTAAATCGAGGAAACAAACCTACAGGTCATACGGGATTTCTTTTATGTTGTGTTTCAAGTTCTGCAACAAATTCAAAATAAGTTGGTTGGTTGTTTAACGCTGCACTCAGCAATATTACAACTATATGACGGCGTTCTGTAAATAATCGAGTCTGGACCAGTGATTGACATCATGAGCATCGATCAACGCAATTAGGATCGATGACATGCATCAACCAAGTCAGCGAGCCTGACCTCCCGATCCCGTAAGTCGCCTCTTACGGCAAGCATAGTCGCCTTCACGAATGTTCACGGGTCTCATAATAAAGTAGTAATACTATAAAATACAAGTAGAAGAAAAAATTTATAATACTACTTCTCCCCTTTCAATTAATTGAATAACGACCTGCAAGTCAGGTTGAAATTAGGAGATAAACATACTGTGTTTTCAATGTAGAGCTAGGTTACCTGTACATTTAACCCCGCTAAATTGAATTTGGAACCGAACGCGCAGCGTGAGGTTTCAAATGTTAAATTTAGCGAACGCTTTAACCACTAGACTACCTCACTGTACTCCTCTCATTGTAGAGGCGGCCGGGTAGCCTTGTGGTTTCAAGCGTTCGCTCGTCACGCCGAAGACCCGGGTTCGATTCCCGACATGGGTACAATGTGTGAAGCCCATTTCTGGTGTCCCCCGCCGTGATATATCGCTGGAATATTGCTAAAAGCGGCGTAAAATCAAACTCACTCACTCACTCACTCACTCCTCTCATTGTAAGAAAATGCTGTAGCTCAGTATAGTATGAATCAAATTAGACAGATGCGTGTTCTCTTATCGAGTTACATCCTTTTGGGTCTTCGCTATTAGGTTTTCAAATATCTAAAATATTTGAATGTCATGTTGTATTCTTGAATCACATTCATCCCATTTTCAGTCATCAACCTGCCATTTCTAGGCATATGTAATAAACACGTCAACTAATACTGTCCACGGAATCGTGATTATCGACAAGAAGAGTCAATTTCATCACAGTATTGATACGGGAAGTATGAGATCGAGGTGACCGGGAACTGTCGGGAGAGTGGAACAGGATAGTCTCACTGTGAAATTGATTTGGAGACATAGATAACCTTTACCTCTTTGACCAGATGACTTTGGTGTCTGTTCCATGTCAATCATGTTGACGGCTGAGTTGCAGACATGGCGTTGATGGAACATAAAAATCTCAATTGGGGAAATGTGATTTCGGAAATTCGTATCTGTAATTGTTACGGATTTTCCAGTACATCTTACTTCATCTCACATAAAGGGTAGATAAAAGTGAAGCAGTTGTGACGGTGGCCAAACTATGATGGACTATATATGTTTCTTGGTGGAGATAGGAGCTCTGCTTCATGGCATTTATTCACCCGATGAAGGAGTAAGCATATACTCCGAAGCGTTGTACATGTGTTTCCTCATAGTAAAGAAGTTGACATCCATATATTCTCTTCCTTAGGAGCTAATTGTTGTTCAGAATAATCCCATCTGAGGTCCGCATACTTCTGTCAACAACCCTGGAGTTTCTGGATCCCACTGGTGTCGAAGACGTCTTACTAAAGTCATTCATATCAGAAATGACGTTATCATCTGCATAATGTTTGCCAGACAGTTCTTTCTTCAAGTTGGGGAAGAATTGGAAATCTGGTGAATATGGAGGATGTTCAGTTAGTTCAAAGCATTGAACGTGCATTGCGGCCGTGGCGCCAACAAACCTGACCTGTCCACAGGTGCATTGCATTCCTGGTGGAACAAAAACCTTTAGTAAGTTTTCCACGTTTGAAATTGATATTCCTGCCCAGTTTTCTACGGAAATTAGCATTATATTGGCCATTAATGGTTGACTATTCGGGAGGTAGCAATCGGTACGAATCCTATGGAATCCCAGATATCCAAAGCCATGGAGTTGCGAGCTGATAGAACAGACTTACATTGGAGGTGAGATCACAGCTTTGGCTGTAGTTTAGTCTCTGACTGACAGTGGTGAACCCAATACCATGGTTACAAGTAACTCAACAAAAGTCCCTGGGTGTGATTCAAAACTACGTATTCTTCCCACGAGAGATGATGCACCTTGTGCGTGTCTGAAGAGGAGTCAGAAGCCATGGAATCAAGCAATTAATTCCTCTCAACACTCTCATGAGCGATGCTGAATGCATTGGCCATGTGACGTTTGGAGGTTAGTCGATCGTCCTTGACCATATACTGTTTTTCATCAACATCTTCCTCAGCAGTGAGAATTGAAGGGTCTCCCTGTTCTGAATAATCTTCGAGACATTCCCCTATGTCTTTACACTGCCACATCGTAACGGTGACAAAGGAAGGAGCATCATCCATGTCCGCGTGGATGGCTGTTACTCTTGGCATGAAAATAATTACCAGAAACAGACCAGTCAGTGTCACTGTTACCTCACAGTAATCCAGCCTTCTTCCAACCTCGCTTGATTGCGTCAGTGTCCACAATTTTGTTTGCATTCAAACTCACAATCACGACACTGAGTTTAGTCAATTATCGTATTTGATAATTGGTCGCAATCCCTTCCGGTCAACTTTCCGGCCAACTCAGATTAACTAGTTTCGGAGAGAAGCTGTCTATTGTTTGGTAATCGAGAGGTCATCTCAACACGGCAACTCGCAAAAATATCTTGTCGCCGTATTGTCTTTGGTGTGATATTCGCAATATTGTAACGGCGCCGAAATAAAGCTGTTTACAGTATTGTTTTTTCCTTATATTGTTTGTGTGTGTTATGCAACCTTTGTAGTTATTAACAACGTTTCTGTCACTCCTCATAGCTCTGCTATAAATAAATATATCAATTTGATCTTCATTTTTGCGAAATCTCAATTACATATTCCAGATGAATAGGAACTTTAATTCAAGCGACTTTCATGGCGAATAAAGTAGATTATTGTATACATTATTTCACTCATGTACAAAAATAATGCATGGTTATTTTATACAGTACTTACAAAAATGGTATGGTGTGGTAATGAGAAAAGGCGAGATCCATAAAAAAAACAAAAAGAAAATATTCACTAAAAGGCACTTTCCTAGTGTACACCATCAATTATATTCAGGTCCTGACAATTCGGTCTCAAATTGTCATTACCTCTCAATCGAAAATGGAACTAAATATTTGTTTATCCTCATATCTGTTTCTGAAACTCAAATAATAGCGAAATAGTGTAATCGTTTACACATTTTAATGATATTTGCTGGATATTGTTTGCGCACCTTTCACTGATGTACGCTCCTGTCCCTGCGTCCGTTTATCGCCAAGTCACAGGGATATTCTGTTTGATTAATTACAAATTTCATCTTTTCATCAATATGTCATATTCTTCCAATTGACTTTATTAAATCTGCAAATCTATTTTGATCAACAAGCTTTGTTACTGTCACTTGACACGGTCTCAAATCATCCACTACTTTATGTCTCTTCCCCGTCAGACAATAACAGTGAAACTGACGCATTCCGGACAAACAGTTTGTCATAGTTTATTTGTTTCAGTCCTTATTAATTGAAAAAATACCAAAGAACTTGACATTTGATGCTTTCTTGGATGGCTATAAACCTATGGCGCGACACTCATACTTCCATTGCGCCCTTGTTCACAGAGAGGCTTCAGTCCAAAAAGTTATTTTCAGTTGTTTTATTTAAACCGTGCAGCTTAATAATCGTTGATAACAGAATATTGTTAACCATTTTCAGTTCAGAGATGGAATCAGGTGTTGTGTTTTTTGTTGACAGCGCAGTATTCAACATGATGCATGTTCAACTCCAAATTCAAATTTAAATGTACGTTTAATATAATTCAACTTAGCAAAATTAAAAACCTTTGTTGCTTCATTTTCTACCGATTATTTCCATATCTTAGGACTGGCTCAGTGATTTATGTCCCAGACCCAATATCAATTTCCACTAAGGTGTTTTAACAAATCCTTCAAACAAAACCGTATTTTCGGCACCAACTTGTTTTTCAAACTCAATGTCAGTGTCATTTCTTTTCCAGGTGAGATGCTGTCAAATGATCAGGTTTGTATATGACGTTGAGTTATTTACGTTGGGCTCACCTCATTTTGCCGGACCTTGCTCTTAGAAATACAGTTCCTTCAAATTTTGTATGCTCTTTCTCACAGATTCAAACTAAATTAGTCTGGGGTAGTCTAATCAATCATTCTTTCACGACTATTTTTTTCATTTTGTTCTAGGACACGGGTCAATATCGGTTGGATGCAAAACGTGGGTGTGACGATTATAGCGGCATTATTGAAGATGAAAAAGGTCGAAAGGGTACATGCTGGTAATTATGTGTCAGAACGTACACCGGATCCAAGTGACCAATGGTCCAGGTCCAGAGTCCCGTTCTGTAACTTACACACATGCAGGAAATCCGACGGCGATTCTTCATCGTCGATGGGGGCACGGCTGGCCCAGTCGTGGGAGGCGCCTCGATTCGCTGTGCAGAGCTGCGTCCCTTGGGCACGCCAGAAACCTATGATTGTGGGTTCGAATCCCGGTTCTCCCCGATTATGTTTCTAGGTTTGTGAGCACCATACCCGTGCTCGTGGGTTTCACCGAAGTGGTAAACGTCTGAGACCTGTATCACTTCGGGCTTTCTTCCCACATTAAGCTGACACGCCGTGATATAACTGGAATAATGTTAAAAGCGGCGTTAAACCCAACTCACTCACTCTTCATCGTCGACGTAGTCGTTGGCGAAGCGGCGGCTGCAGTCAACACCACGTCTGCTGCCCCTGTCGGATGATCTGGGTCGATCTCCCTGTTTGAACCTGTGGGTGAGGTTTTGTTGTGGGTGAGATCCGTCAACGCCAGGCGGCGTTAAATGGCGCATATACATGTAGATACGCTGGGATTAAGGCTCATACGCCTTTGGAAACATATGTTTGGATGATTGGAGATTAAATTAAACAACATTGGAAACATATTGGAACAATTAGTTGTTTTGGATACATGAGGTTTTAAACCAACTGAAGAGCTTTCCAATGTTACAGCTTCATCTAATGTTATGCCCTACCAATACACCAGACGCAGAACATGGTTGTCCCATTTGATCAAACGTCTAGTTACATTAAACGTCTAGTCAAACATCGATGATTCTTATTTGGGTATCATGTGTATGTGTACATAAATCATAGTCACAATGGATGTCAAATGTAAGGGGTTATTTCGTTATCTGAAAACATTATTTTATCATTGGTCTTGGATCATGTTTACCACAAGTTCCAACATCATGTTGAGTGTATACAAGTACAGCCTACACACATTCCTCCTCGTATTTCGGTGATGGTTGGTTGCTCAACACATTGACCAGACGAATGTTCAAACAGATCTGAGAGTAAAGTCTATATTGGTGCAATATCTCTGTGGAATGTTATTCTGGGCTTTCTTAATTAATAATAAGCCCAGAGACGTATTGATGGATGGAAGGAAGTGATCGTCAATTACAGACTTCAGTGGGCGCCATACTGTAATGAAAGCACTCGCACAATATGCCATCCATGTACAAGCAAATAAGGGATCTACAAGAAGTAAAGGGGGAGTCAGATGGGTTTGAGCAATAGTAAAGAAATGCATCAACCAAGTCAGCGAGCTTGACCACCCGACCCCGTTAGTCGCCTTTTATCACAAGCATAATCACCGTATTCTCAATATCACGATAGGGTACAACAGAAATGGACTTCACAACGTATACTCATTAGCTTGCCGTAAACGGTGATTATGCTTGTGATAAAAGGCGACTAACGGGGTCGGGTGGTCAAGCTCGCTGACTTGGTTGATGCATGTCATCGATCACAATTGCGTGGATCGATGCTCATGGTATCAATCACTGGATTGTCTGGTACAGACTCGATTATTTATAGACTGCCGTCCTATTGCTGTAATATTGCTGAGAGCGGCGTTAAACAACAAACCAACCAACCATCATTAGATGAATCGACATCTACAATCCATAATAAATAGCCAAATGAACCATCAAAGCAAAGGTAAACAAACTCATTGGTTTTGGCACTTTTTTCTTAGAAGATGCTAAAATGTCCACGAATCACTCGAAAGACAGACTAGGCATTCAAACTCGGGGGAGGGGAGACGTTTGTTTTACCAAATATAGGTTCATATCATTGTGGTCAATGTTACACGATCATTGGTCTGGCACAATACATCCATCACTTTGATGTTGCGGAGTCGATGGCTACCCCAATTTGCAGCGATTACTTTCAGAAATTGACTCCATGAGTGATTTTTCACCCATCAACTGGAAACGACTGCCGATTCAGAAGGCCACAAACTCATCGTCTTACCAGAGAATACACATTCCTTTCATGTATACTCTGAAACTCTTCACACACTGTCATCTAGAAAGGTTGGTAATAATATATAAGTGCTCTAAATCTTGACATCAATGGTGCCATTTTTCAACTGCATAAATGTCGTTGACTTAGCACCTCGGACTGTTGCTGTTATGAATTGATATTGATAATACACCGCTGCGGTATGACTGACGATGATTGATCATGTATTTTTAGTCAGTTCCTATCCAGAAACTGGATGTATTGTTTTCATTAAATGGACGTATACGAATCTTAGTGTTACAGCAATGTGTCCGTACATATATGCCTCCACAATAATATATAATAGATCTATTTCCATGTAACTATGCCCCCAGGAATAGTTTGATAATTTTTCACAAATTGATATATAATTGATCGATTCGATATGTGTTATATCTAAGTCAATAGCTATGTTTGTTTTGATTTCCAATTTGTTTTATATTACAATGCGACGTTATGATAACATATATCAGTAATTTTCTTTGTTGAACCAGTTTTAGTAAATAAATCGACAAGACCCTTTCCATATCCAATAGAAATATCTGTAAAAAAGTAGTGTCGATAGTACGGTTCTTACTATAAAGAAACGAATACTATAAAATAGTAAAACGAATACTATAAAATAGTAAAACAAATACAAAACATTTCCTTGTTTCGTCCAAAGACGGAAATGTCTTGCTTGCATCGCAACCAGAGGTGGACACACACGCTATTGATTTGTAAATTGACATTTTGACATGTTCATGTTTTTTTTATGAAATCACGCACTTTCTGAAGTCAATGTGGCAAATTAAACCATTTGAACACTTACAGGAGTCTTTTACCTGTTGCAAACCGAAATTGTTTCAGATTTGGTGAAAAACATAACTTTAATTTGCATTAAATCTTATTCAATGTCAAAGCAACTTTTGTTGTTCAGTGTAAATAGAAAAGTACATCCTTTTTAATCCTTGTCAGTGGGCATTTTGAAATAATGATATACATATTTATACATGTACGACATGAAGCTTGAACAGGTTATTACGAAAGACAGTTTAATATCCCTGTCACAAGAACCTGGACGATGTTCATTGTTTTGAGTCTTGGATAATAAGATTTGGTCACTTCTAAACGGTTTAGTGGCAAGTTGATGAACCCTCTGTAATAATGACACGCATTACAAACTAGGAAACATATTGTCTTCATTAAGTTTCATGACAAACTATATAATAATTCCACAAATATATTAAGTTTCAAGTCAAACAGCCTCCGTGGTCTACTGGCAAAGCGTCCGCCCGGAGATGTTATTTGTTACCCTGTCTGGCGCTCGGCATTAAGTCAGTATACAGTGTCTGAATGGGGTATTCATGTTAAACTGCAGCATGGTATATCAGTGGGCTAGAGCTATAAAATCGGCATTAGCCCATACAAGCAGCGACACAAACACACACACACAAACACACACACACACACACACACACACACGTCGCTATTCAAGTAAATACAATAATCCTGGACGCGACGTTAAACCCCCTTTCACCCCACCTCTCTTGACAACTATGTTGCAATCATTTGTCACAGATCCAGGCAGAAATGTAGACTCGTCAGATTTTTTTCCATAGCACGTGAAATTGAAACGAACACTTAAAATGTCTGTCGTCCCAATATATTGAGTTGAATGTGATAAAGTGATATCGAACGGCCACGTGCTATATCATGGAGTCACTTGAGAAAGATGCGTAGATCCTAATATCCGTTTTGCACCAACATAGATGAATATGTTTCAACCGAAAATCGATTTTTCGTCAGACGTATCTTCCACCATGCCACAGATGTGAGTGTTCCTTTCATACATCCAGACATCATAAGTTAAAGTGCGAAATAGATCATCTTCTGGTCAATACAGACTACACAAGCTGAAACGGAACCTCAAATTGAAGTCAATAGGAACTCAGCGGGTAATTATGTATTATGTAAATGTATGTGACTTTTTCAAGTCAAATGCCCCCGTGGCATTCAATTTGTCCCTAGCAACATATGAAGCACCTTACTAGACCAGTTGGTCATTATAGATTTTTCACCTATTACAAGTAAACCAACAAAATAATTTAGGATGCCTTATTGTTAACATATGTTTTACTGATTAAAATATATACATGCAGCAAAGAGGGTTAGAATGATCCTTGTATAGTCAGGTTGGTAAGGCTCATCATGAGCTCGGGCATTTGCCCCTCTTCAACCCAGCCCAGAAGGCGAATGGGACTTCTCCCTCGAAGCGCTGCCTTGTCCATCCCACCAAGAACTTTTCGGAGAATGTGTAGACAGATGGGCTGTGTTCTTGGAAGCAAACAGACTGAGAGGTACCAAACCTAGGGCACCGAGAACACTGGGGAGTAGGACAACTTGGTACAAATTATTCAAGCGTGACATTTCGTAAGTGAGATCCGTATTTTGTAAGTCAAATTAGTGTCAAAAGGGATAGAGAAATGAATTATTTATCAAAAAGGACAAGGTCAGGTTTGTTGGCCTGGACATGCCTGAGGCTGTATACCGGCCTATTCTATGGAATTATATATTCATGTATCCCATGACGCCCTCTAAATACTCACTGGGTCGTACCATGGATGGTCCTCTGAGTCAAAATCACTTGTCGTTATTATCAGTTTACCACAGACCTAAAACGGCGGGGGTATATCCTTGTACCAAGGAATTCCGTCCTTCCATGGACACTAGCGTGCTACCTATAACTTGAAAACTACATCATAGATTCTTTTCAAACTTGGTAAACACTTTTCATATCTAAGGGAGGAATACAGAGCGAAGTTTGATTTAAATATTTTGATTTTCAGAACAAATGCAGCTATTTTTCATTTTTTTAACCTTTTAGTTGAGCATTTCTGCCAGCAATAACTTAAAAACTAAGGCGAGATTATTTTGCAATTTATCCAGCAGTTTCAACACTTATAGAAAAGGAGTAATGCAAAGGTTGATTGATTATACATGGATTTTCTGAGCAAAAATGAATTTTCACAGGTTTTGAACTTAGAATGTTTTCTTTTACTTCAACATTTGTGCGGCCGATAACTTGAAAACTTCTTCCCTGGATTCTTTTCAGATTTAAGTAACACTTTCTGTACTAATAGGAAAGGTGCACTGAAATGTTTTGTGTGTATTTTCTAAAAAAATAAGATTTGTTTCATGTTTTCAACTTTGGACTATTTTTCACTTAATCATTTATGCGACCTTTAACTTGAGAACAACTTCATGGATTATTTTCCAAATGGGGGTACAGTTTCTATACCTATATGAGAGAGAGGTGCAGTGCAAAATTTGATACCGATAAGTGGATTTTCAGATAAAATGTTGCTTTTTTCATGTTTAGAGACGAAGTCGTTGGGTATTAGTGAGCCCTGTTTCCTATTTAAAATTGTTGGTAAGACAAGCAAGAAGTAGGCATCCCCATGGAAACCAGTCGCGCTCCACTTATCCTTCTGCATGTGACACAGATGTTCGGACTGGTAAAATCAGAACAAGGTAATTTGGTCACGAGGTTTAACTTAAGCTTCAGGTATATCGGTGGTCTGATATCGTTCAATAACCAGAAAAGGGCCACTTCCCTGTCACTGATTTACCCACCTGAACTAGAAATAAAGGAGACCACCACTTCATCTGTTTCTTGTTTATACCTATGCATACAGATTCAGAGCCACACTCTACACAAGACTGTATGACAAGAGGGATGATTTCAATTTTCCAATAGTCAACTTTCCTTTTATGTCGAGCAATATTCTTGCAGCTTCAGCCCTTGGTGTCTACATTTCACAACTTTTTGAAGTACAATCATGCATGCTCTTTATACCAAGACTTCAAAAAGCGTCATACAACTCTTGATCAGAAGTTGTTTGATCATGATTACATCAAGGCTTCGGTTACGCTTTCAAAAAGTTTTATGGTAGACATGGACAAGTGCAGGACATTTCAAAATTTGATTTAATTCCCTTTTTGACTTGTACCATATGTTTCCATGTTTTTCAGGTGAACAATTGACTTGCCTTTGCATGTGTGTGTGTGCGTGCGCTAGCACTATAAATCGGCATCAGTCCGGACTAGTACAAGCAGCCACACAAACACACACGTACTTGCACGTCGCTATATAAGTGCAATCATCTTGGACGCGACGTTAAACCCCATTTCACCTCACCTCACCTCATGATCATGATATAGTCGAAATCATACAATCGACTCTGTTTTGGGGGGGCAGAGATTTCTTATGATTTTGGAAAGGGTTTTGTCACTTTTATTCACAACAGCACACAACTAGTATCCAGATTAAATCACGGGACGTAAAAGACTAAATAGCGGTGAACATGATATGAATGGATCACTGAAAGTCAGTCATAACACTAGTTGTGATCGATTAGTTCGTTTCGCCGAAGTCGGAAATATGTAGATCCTACGACCCATATTGGTATTTTAAGCTGCGAGGAAGTTATATATAACTTGCATACATGTATTCTGCAATGTGGCACTTAAGCCTACATACACCGACCAGAGACTTCGACATCTATAGTCTTTCACCCTTTTCTACTTTGATAACTATTTCAACAATTGCACCTAAATACTGAGGTGAGGCTTCATTTTCATACAACCTATATTTAATAATGAGAAACTGACTGCAAGGCACTCTCCAAGTTAGATAGCAAATAACCTCCTGGTTCCTTTTCTCCCATGAACACAAAACGACCTCTGTGGTTGAAAAAGATCAGTACATCACATCATATGACTGTGTATCGTCATCTTGACAACGCCTGGGAGAAAATGCTACTGTGCTGCCTTGTCGGGAATCGGATCGCCTCTATGGGGATGCGTCAGATCACTTAAGTTCTCCCTGTAACGTGTATATATGAGGTGGTAAACTACTTGTGTAAGAAGTATACGTATAAATTGGCAATTTAAAATCCCCTCTGAGACTCTACTTTCATCCATCGCAACGCCAAACGAACCCGTGTTGCTTCAGCTTCAGTTATTTTGTCAATAGTATGAAAAAGATGTTGCGAAAACATCCCCGGCGGCACTTTTGCATATGTCTTCTTGGCGCTGGATGAAAAAATATCAGGTTAGGACAATAATCCCCACTTTACCTCAGGGATGGCACTCAGACTTATCAAAGATGGTTCTTCAAAGGCGGGCGTGTTTTTACGGTGACAGAAGCCTGTGTGAAGGGTGATTGTGAAAAATGACTATGACTGTTAGATCTAAATTGAAGATGAAATGATATGTTCTCTGACGGCGCGATTTATGCAAAGGTAACTGCGTGTGCTGGTGCCATTTTTTAAAGACAGTTTACACATAGTAAGGAACGACGTATTCCTAAAATCGCCTTAAAGATTCCACAGCCTGGATAGCCATCGCTCAGAGCATGTTGGCGTGTTTGTTGCTAATGGTCGCAGTCGGCAAAACTCCAGCTGTGTCAATGCAGCTGTCACAACAGGGAGTAGTAACAAGGCCTAAAATGAATAGTATTCAATCTATTAACTAAACTTGACAATGTACCCCCAAACAAATTACTTAACAATGATTACTCACGCTGACTTAGTTCGTTTATCCCACTCTCCTCGCATCAGATGAACCGCATGAATTACCACAATATTTCCTACCTCCTCCCAACTAATACATATCAGTACCAATACATAACATCATCATTCTAATACATCGTCATCATCACACCAATGCGTATACTATATGAATCGTATACATTTAGGAAATCGCCACACAGGGGTATGTTATAGAACGTCACTGTGCAGAAGGTTCTCATATCACATATACGTATCTACCGTTTATCCCGTTACAGTCATCCTTAAGGTGAACAAAGTCACTGCCCTAATGATATTACTGTTTCTTCAGACGTATCTGCAATCTGTTCTTTCGCTGTCTCATCTGAGTCGTCGCCATGACCTTGGCCAGCCTTCCACCACACAGTGCAGCTGCCTCAAACTGTACTGAGTCCGGACACTATATGTATATTCCTCAGTACACATTACTACTCAAGCTAAATACACATACACATATTGAGTGTATACTAACGGAAGAAAGTAACTGTGCTTCATATAAGTAAAAACAATTGGTTACTCAGCGTCGTTAGTTTAGGGTGGAGATGTAATAGCATGGGGTGGCAGTATAATGCCCTCATGTTTCACGTGTTGTTCCAACTTTTTGAGACAGCATAACATTGCTGTCCTGCCATGGCCGGCTGTTTCTCCAGATCTCTCCTGGACAGAACCTGTCTGATGAAACGACGCCTACGACAGGACTAGAACCAACCCGTAACGCCAACTCAGTTTGGAACAATCTTTGGTTGACATTTGGAACGGCATCCGGTGTCTTCAATGTGCCGCTGCTGCCTCACCTGTATCAACGCAAATGTTGCTCAAACCGGATACTGACATTGTTAATAGAGTTGTATCACTTACAACATGGTCTTCTTTCAGGGTGTGCCTCTCTGTCTCCTGTTTCCGGGTATGGGTTTTGTCAATGAATTTGGTATCATATAACAGTGATGAGACGAATGACCAAATAGTATAGTTACTGTGTTCAATTAGTATAGTAACATTCAGTATACAGTCATTCATGTGAGCACACCCAGAATACGTATACACAGACTGTTATTCAACACAATAACGAGGATGAACATACTCTGCATATCCAATATAAAATGCGCTTACAATTTCTAACTTACACTAGTTAACATGTCTAACTACGATGTACATGCACAATGATGTATATATCCAACACATTGCATTCTAGTGTTGGGGACGATCTTACATACGTCCAATGATGACCCTTAAAACACGATTCATATATCCTTGTGTGAGATATACTACATATATTTCATTTGCGTGAGAGAGTATAGGTACATATACAATGTATACCACATATTACTTGATATGCATATAATATAAAATCACTACAAAAAGTACTCAATTATACAAAAATAATACGCACACAAGATTGAATGTTGAATAAACAAGATATATGAAAATATTTACACAAAAATATTTACGCATGCCGTGAGCTTGAGAAAAACATTACCAAAACAAAAACCATCTCAATTATGTTAGATTTCTCACTGCCATTATAATCAGGTCACATCTATTTTATATTCCACTCAATCACTCAGCACATACAACATTGATGCGCATGATGTCTATCACTGGATTGTCTGGTCCAGACTCGATTATTTCTAGACCGCCGTCATATAGCTGGAATATTGTTGAGTGCAGCGTTAAACAACAACCAAACCAAACTACATGTGTTTAAGTAAATTTGGTGAACAAAAAACAACAACAAGGCCTTTCACTACAACTCACTTGCATAATATCCACAGATTCAGACACTATAGCTTACATGTGGTCAAACCCCATACCAATGTCTATAAAATGTTTTCAGTTTGATCTTGACACCAACACTGTTCTGGATTCAAGAACTATAGAATTGGTTCTTTCAAGACATCCAACAGAACAAAATTCGAAGCATTTGTGATTGCGCTCGCATTAATTCTGGGGC
The DNA here is from genome assembly GCF_022045235.1 of Haliotis cracherodii. Classification (NCBI taxonomy): domain Eukaryota; kingdom Metazoa; phylum Mollusca; class Gastropoda; order Lepetellida; family Haliotidae; genus Haliotis; species Haliotis cracherodii. The sequence goes on from NW_027266268.1 coordinate 11,646,364, forward strand.
TTGATGCCATACATTTGACCCACTGTATTGTCGTTTTGATTTTAAACCTAAACTCGAATGTATTTTTGGATTATTCATTGATCTTGTGTGGTTGTTTACAGATTTCACAAAGTAATCCTAAACGTACCGATTTCTGGATTAACCTCTGCGTTTCATTTTGTAAATCAACTTGAAACAACTGATCTCATAAATAACACACTCCTTTCTTGAAGGAATAACATAATAATGCGAATAAAATAACGTATGCAAAATTCATTTTTACATTAGTGATTGGTTTTAAGCCAAAAACTACTCTATGTTTTCCCTACGATATTAATTGAAACATAAATGATAATAAATTATATTGGAACTGTAATACAAAAGCTGTCAACAAGAGGTGCGAAAGAGACTTTATTTTATTCGGAAATTACGTTCTTTAATGTTGAAACCAAACTGTTAACACTCTTTTACAACTGTTTTGTTGAGAGTGTCTCAACTTTCTGTATGCACTGTTGGTATGGACCGCTGTCTGTTCATAACAATAACAAGTTGAACAAAATTGTAAATCTCAACAGCAAAATTTTTTCAGTTCAGAATCTTTCAGTTGTGTATTAGGACAACGTTTTTGCACTTGCATATAAAATCCCTAATGACCCAAGTTACATCTTAATTTCAAATTATTAGATTTTACCATCAAGGCGCCAGTTTCAATTTCCAAAACTAAGAACAAACAGAGCCAAAAACTAGTTTGTTCCAACCAGCATTTCCCTTTTATGTCGTTGTGATACATTTGAATATATTCCTATTACTCTTTTTTATGTTATTGTGTGTGTGTGTGTGTGCGTGCGTGCGTGCGTGCGTGCGTGCGTGCGTGCGTGCGTGTGTGTGTGTTAGTTACGTATCGCTGTTATTTTATATACGTGTGAACTCTGTGTGATAAAAGGCAAATTCCCTGTTCGGTAATAAAGTATTATCTTATCTGCCAGTTCCAATAAGAAGGCCCACATGTATTCAATCAAATCGGAACCTTGAACCCAGCTTTACATTTAAGTCAATACAGTGGCTGTCATGGACTCGTTGGAGCAAATCAAATAGAAAACAATATCCCCGTAACCAGAGGGACCTTCGTGTTGACTTTACTTACGCACATTGAAATGTTTGCATCGACAGTGAATATGTACTTCAGATCACTGGGATAGTAGTGTGTGTAGTAGTAGTAGTAGTAGTAGTAGTAGTAGTAGTAGTAGTAGTCTCTAGGTGAATGACGTAAACTATTGCACTGTCAAGTAAGACTTAAACCCTGTAAGTTGCTTAAGCCATGATATTGGACTCCAAGGTGCATATATAGTTCACAATGCTGTCATGATCAGCGGGTCAGCATCTGACACTTGGAGGGCGGTTGGAAGGTTGGCCGAAACACGGCTCGATATAGACGACCCGGATAACCTGTCCAAATGAGTATAAATGAGTATAATTTATTATGCAACTGCTGTGCATGTTATGTCGCATGTAACAGGAAACTCCAGATACTGCGGAGTAATCGTAGTTTCCGGCCCAGGCATGCTCATGGAGGTCCAAGGCACAAGTTTGTAGATATCTGAAACGGAACAGAATGCTTATTCTCAGAATATTGTTTTATTGCTTGCATAAGAGTAGAGTATTCCAGAAAGTATCAGGCATATATTGTTTTTCGGTCTAAAGGTTCTAGACAGTTAAAACCATTTCTCGAGTAGTGTTCATAATTAACCAGGATGTTCCCTATTCGTATTTTGCCATAATGGCCGTGATGAGATATATTGTTCCTCTTTGATAGAATTTCCTTCTTTCTGTTAAGCCGCCCCATGCTTAGTAGTACATCCTTCCAAAATATATTGGTAAGTATGTCTTGTCCTTCCTGAAGCAACCGCCACTCACACATTGTGTAAAGGAACGTAAGTGTTTGTTTGTTGCTTGACTTCGCACAGCAGCACTCCTGGCAAACGACGGCAGTCGCCTGTAAACAATCGAGTCTTGTCCAGATAATTAAGTGCTGGACCAGACAATCAAGTGACACGATTGGTCATTTACTACATTTTGTTGGAACTAATAATGATAGGTTTTTTTTGTTTTTTTTTTATGTCTGCAGCGTAATAAATGAATATCTGTATATTCAGAATTTTCTATTATATATACTGTTTTCCTTGAAACTGACTCATACATACGCCGTCTTCGAAATGTTTCATTAAATTACTACTTCATATCAAGTGTGTTACTTAGGAATACAAAAATGGTTAACATACAAAAATGTACCTCAAGAAAATAATTACTCGTGTTACTTTGAGAACATTCACAATAAAACTCGTTGAGACATTCCTTATCGCCATCGTGAGATTAAAACTTTAGTCCACGAGAGAACTGTATTTACAACA